>NC_133801.1:18837869-19150369 GCF_043250625.1 Sebastes fasciatus
CTCCAGGGTGTACCTGGATTGGCTGAGATCGGCTCCAGCCCCTCCGCGACCCTGAATAGGATAAGCGGTAACAGATAATGGATGGATGGATGAACAAATAATATGTTTATTTTTATCATTTTTAAGTTACTGTTTTGTTGTTCATCAACACAGGACAATTCTGTTGATCTTCTTGGTGTGTCATGTCACACCTGTTTCCTCAGGTTCTCCTTCTTGTACCTGTATCGGTAAGAATCGTTCATTCCAGCCCTCGGATGGTTCATGTTTGTGCAGAACTGGTTTCATCTTCTACAATGAACTGGATTTCAAAAGCTCTGCCTTTGACAGTGAACTGGACTGCCAGCCTGAGGTCAGTAGCATATAGTTGCTATCAATTACTGTATCAAATTTCCACAGTGTTTCCCATCTTTGGATAGTCAACCCAAATATATTCACTTCCATCCAAAACATTTTTTTTTTCTTTTTGGTGTTTGAATTTGTATTTTTTTCTTTTAAAAAGTTTTATGGAAATGCAATCGAAGGTGTGTGGATTGATTGAAAGTCTGCCAGACAGTTGCGTTCTTGTGCAATTGTATTGACTGGAAAAATTCCTTCAAGGTAAAATTGTAAAAGGAGAGGTTGATTAACAGCCCATCCTCAAGTGTTTTGTGTTGCAGTCTCCTGGAAGCATATCAACAACTTCTGCACCACCAGTAAATTATCAACCAGTGGAAAACACCGGCTCGATGTTTGGCGAGGATTTTACTTTATATTGTTTTTTTCAGAAGGTTTTTGAAGTCCATATAAGACTGAGATGGAGAAAATACTCTTGTGCTGGCTTCCAATCAAGAATGATGTAATGACCAGCAAGCTCTGTGTGTTTGAAGTCCTTTAGATGTATATATACGTGTGTGTGTGTGTGTTTGTGTGTGTCAGGCAAACAGACGATGTGCCACAGGACAGGTACGTCTGGCAGCATCCAGAGAGTGTGTGTCACCTTCCCTCCACTCCTGTAATATCACCTGTGGACGACATGGAGGAACTCTGGATGTGGAGATGGGCATGTGAGTCTCACTTACACTTTTCAGTTCAACTTCAAAATACTTTGCACAGTCAATAAATGACCGTGTAAAAACTACTAAAGTTAGAAGAAATTAATTAACATCTCTAAGTAGTAAATAGCCTGCTATGCTGTGTGTCATTCTGTCTCTTCTCCTATCTGCCTGATCCTGACGCCCCTAGCTGCCAGTGTGAGCGATACGTGTCTGCTGAAGAGCTCTGCAACACTTCCTGCCTCTCCAGACTACCTCAGCTCTCTGCCCAGCTCTCGCCAGATGGCCACCTGCTGCTCAGCCTCAGAGAAAGAGACAAGATGGTCTGGGCCAGGGTAAGGGAGCGGTGACAGGGCCATTGACAAAGTGATGATTGGCCGTACCTTACAACATAATGGATTCCTTATTTACCTTATACGTACTCATGAGTTACATTAAATGTGTGTACGAATGAGTGGAAGGATTTTTGGAAGCTGCTACTACCAGATAAAAAATAAGCACAAATCTAATATAAGTATTGTACTGATGCAGCCTTCAGACTGTAGGGTCCAGCTAGATCGGTGAGTTGGCGGAAAGCTTGGCGCAGCATTTATCAGGGTCTCGGCAGGACACCTGGAAAAATGTTGCAGCTGCACATTTGTCGATTACATTGCATGACGGCGAAATAATGACCTCCTCTCTCCATGCAGGAAAATGTATTTAGCAGTTCAACAAAATAGTCTGTCTCATAATTTTAAGATAGTTGCATCACCTATTAATGTGCATCTTTTGTGCACACTGGGTTTAATTTAGAGATATAGCAGCCATTACTTTTATAATTTTTCTTCTGTCTTTTTCTCTACTACAGGACATTTATCTACACTTCAAACTATTTTGTGTTTAAAACATAACTATTGTTTTACCATAATCTACATGTTTAGCCATGAAAACACTATTTAAATGTGTAAAGTACAATTTAAAACGGATATCAATACTGTAGGGCTGACCCGAATGCTTTGAAGCTTTGACCGTTACCATGGTATTCAACCTCCAAATCACTATTCGAATGCTTTGTTTTTTAGATTCTTTGAGATTTTGTTTTTTATATAAGTATGTAATAATGTAGAAATCCCCAAATAGCCCAGGAAATAAGGAATAATCCCACAACATTATTCATTATTCATATTGAACATTAATTATTCTGAGTTATTCTCAGACGGATATCGTTGTTTGTAGAGGTGTGTGTGTGTACAATAGTGCGTCAGCTGCACTGTCGGCGGCACAGAAGAACATGTCAGCCTGCCGCGCCGCGCTGCTCCGCGAAGCTTCGAATACCTACGAATGTTTCTCACCGAAGCTTCGAAGCCCAAAAATGGTATTCGGGCAGCCTTACAATGCACATATTGTACAACAACAACAAAGCCTCTTATGCCACTGTGTATACCAGATTCAGTAATCAGAAAAATATACCATATGTGATGTATATAATTAATGTAGTGTGAAGGTACCCTGGTGTGTTTACTCATTATGCGTTTGTGTCTCTCTAATGATGCACAATATGCCATAGCTGTTCCTTATAGTTCTCCAATATGGTGAAAACACTCAAACCTTCAGTGCATTGTCTTTAATGCAAATGGATGCCTCGAGAAGGCCTCTCAAAATTAGCTATCGATACCTTGTCATTTTATTTCTTGAATTTATGTATCATGCTGTTGTATCGTGCCGCAGTAGCAGTTCTTATTGAGCTTGTATGTGTTTACTTCCAGACTGTAATGAACGTTTTAGGACCAGATATCCACGCAAGGAGTATTGGTAAAATCCATTTGGTCCAGTTCGACCCTGAAGGGGTGTTTGGTTGGATTCCGACACAGAGAGAGCTCATCAATCAGTTTCTGTCAGGTGACTAGCCTTAATTTGTCGTATTGATTCATTTTATTTTTCTAATGTCTTTTAATCAAGCCATTTGATTTCTGTATCCAGTATCATTTTAAAGGAAATTTTAAAGTTCAACATTTAACTTGATTGTCTAAATCGTGAGCACCGATTTACCTCTACTCAGAATCAATAGAACCCCTAAATGCAAGACCCAGAAGGAGGAGAGACACAGGAGACGATGATGCTGTCCTTCCTCGTATCCCCAACCCCGTCGTCTGTCTGTCCTCTGGGGACATGCTCATTTTCCATCTCACCATCAACCACACTGGTACCACAGATTTTGTTTATTTTCATGTTGTTTTTTTATATCATAACATTATGATTTCCTTTTTGTTTCAAACACAGTAATCTTGCTCTAACTTTCTTAATATAGACCGCCGCCTCAGCCACTTCCCAGTGTATCAGAAAGACCACCTGTTTAACAGTAACCCCAGCTGGGACTTTGGTGCCTTCAGACGTCTGCAGATACTCATGAAGCAGACAAACTTCAACTCTACAAGGTAGTGTTGAGTCCACTCTGCAGGTAGAGCCTCAAGTTTTTGAAAATCCCATTTTGTGACCGCATCAAACGTTTCTCTGTTCCTCGTCTTTTCTCAGGTTTGCGCATGTGTTTTCAGAAGCAGGGAAGTATGTGTTTGTTGACAGTGCTGTCCCAGAGTGGAGTATGGTGGTGGTGGTCAGTGAGGAGGGGACAGAGTGTGACCCTCGGGCCTCCGTCTTTCAGCCCATGACCCCGGCACAGCTGGTCAGGTATGGGATTGTTAAGCAGCACAGACTCAACCTTCTACCTGACTGGGGAGTGATAGCAGGTGTGTATCCTTACTGTTTATCTACTCAACATTTTATCATGCAGGTGCATGGAGGTAATGGGTTTGCTTACATTTTATCACCGCGTGTAGGGATCCTGAGTCTGCTGCTGGTTGTAGTTGTGGTTTTGACCACCACAGTGCTGGTTCTGCGACCTGGCAAAGCAAAACTTGTCTCCCAGTGGAGGACTAAGCCAAAGTGGCGCAGCCTTGGAGAGCCCTTCTGTCCAGTGGATTGTGTTTGCAGTGGAGACAGGTCTGTTGGCTTGACCTCTGATGATGTGTTGTATCCATCAGGACACTGATGTTGGGTGTCCTAGTAGCACATACAGTATACTATGCATGTACTCTTGATGATACATGCTGAAAGTCAGCCTCCTCTCTGTCTCATTGTTCTTGTCAACCTCTCTATATAAACCATGTGAAATTACATAAAAATGTGTGGCTTTGTATTTGTGTTTCAGCACAGTTGTCCCAAGCCTTGGTGGCTTCCTAGGCAGCAGGGGTGTAGGAGAAGGAGCAGAAGCTGAGGAGCCTGCTGTTTCAAAAGGAGGTAGGCTCACTGTATATTACCCTGTGCTCCAGATCAAACCCCTTTCAAAAAGTTTAGTAGCAGGTGGGTGTGGTGGAGTGCACAGTGAGTTTGCTGAGTTGTTAAGAGAAGATAAAACTTTTATTCATCCGGAGGGACATTGCTGTGCAGCAGTTGCAATAAAAAGTGGGAAGAATGCAAATATAAAAAGTGCAAATATAAAGATAATGTCGTGCCGCCACCCCTATTTATTAAAGGGCAGACGAGGTGGTTTGGCACCGGAAAACTTTTAAAAGGGATGTTGAAGAACTAAGCAGGAGTAGTGCAAATTGGCATTTATTACTGAAACAAAGGGCAAAAATGAAACCTGGTAATTTCAATAATAGAGAATAATGACCATAGCATTAATAAAAGATCTCTAAGTTACGTCTGACACCTCAATCCATCTAGGAGACCCATACATACCAATGAGTACACTAAATAGAACAGAATGTCATTTACTGCAGAACTACCTTACCAATCTTCCTACATCGTAACAGGCCCTGCCCCTCTCTGCTAAGACGACATAATGAGGCAAACCTGTTTGCACTTTCCTTGATTGAGCTGCTGAGTCTCAACATCCGAGTCAGATCAACAACAGAAATCATAAAAACCCATAAAATAAACGAAACCAGTTTGTGTCATTTACACACCTTAATTGAAAATGTAGCAAATAAACTGCAACATTGGACTGAAATTAATAATTAAATAGACACAAGATAATGTTGGGTGTCATAGCCTGACTCAAAAGCTGTGACAAAATAGGGAGACCAGACGAGTGGGATGCTAAGAAAAGTAATTTATTTGTAACAAAACATAATCCGACCAATTTAACGTGTGAATCAGTACAACAGTAATGGAGTCCATGCATGTGGCAGTTTATGTGGTTAACGGAACACAAAGAAACTACAAGCCATTGTCATGCCTGCTGGGAGTCTCCCAGATAGAGAAACTGAAGGAGGACGGAGGAGTCTATAGGGCGGAGCACACCGGCTCAGGTGTAGCTCATACCGCTGACGACCCTCCATTCAGCACCTGCAACACAACAAGCAAAGATGTTGTCACATGGGCAACAGGACCTAGTCAAAAGGGAGAAAGGCATCCTTTTCACAGATAATAGTATACAGTATATGGGATTAACCCATCTGTTTTCATATATAATAATTTGGTCATAAATCAGTCATTGAAAATGTTTCCAAATGTCCAATTGTTCTTTATCTAGTCTGTGATAATTGTTTCTACCTAAATAACTTAAAGGTAGAGTTGGCTTTAATGGTTTCGCACTTACTTCTTATTGCATTATTCATGCGGCGTGATAGGGCGTTTAAATGTCCATTGGCCTAGTCATTATGAAACCATCACGCATGACCAGGTAGCAGTTAACAGCCCATTCACCGTTTGATTGATGATGAAGAAAATAATGGCTAATATCACACTCTAATGACTTGTGCTGTTATCTCTGGCTCTCTAGTTAGCCTCTGCAATTTTAATTCAAGCACTTACCATCCATTGCGTGCTCCATCTGGACTGTCTGCAAAGCCAGAGATATTGAATTGTTATGGACCTTTTGATCTCAAGGTGCAGCCATTCATCAGGAGTGTATCTCCTCAGTTCTTTAGGATGACGTGATGATACTTTTTTCCCCTTTTATTTCAGCCCATTTCTAACTTATTATGTACATATTTATATAATTGATATTTACTGCTCCCGTTTAGGAAGTGTGTCAGGGCGCTTTGATTTGGAGGAGTTAAATGTGAAGACTCTGTACGACAAACTAGAGGACCAGAACCTGCACATCGCCTCACAACTGGCCCGACACCGCAAAGACACACAGGAGTTTTATAGAAACATTTGCCAACAGACTGAAACAGTCAAGGTGAGTTTTATGATAGTGAAGTGAAGGCATCAAATAATTGTTCCAAGGAAGAATTTGCCATTAGATATGTAATATTCAGGACTTGTGGTCCTCTCAAGTGTCACAAGAAAACTATGTAAACTTGTATATTTTCTTTCAGAATGTCTTTGACAATATGGATCATAAAAAACTGAGTCTTCTTAAGGACCTGCTAGTTCATAATGCAATGAGGGATAAACCATCTAACAGCAGTGCTGGAGAGAGAGATACACAAGGTAAAACTCAATGATGATGATGATGATGATGATATTGGATTGAATTAGAGAAACTGATCTTTTCAAAGAAAAGATATAATTTCTTCTAATGAAGGAAAAAAGACGACAATATCTAATCATAAAACCAAGATTATTAAATGAATAGTTTGTCATATTGGGAAGTACGCTTATTTGCTTTCTTGTCGAGAAGATTGATACCTCTTTCTCTGTATGATAAATAGTTTAGCACAAAGAACCAAGATGTAAAAACGACAATATGTGGTTTCACGGTGGGTTATGTGTGGATTAACCAAATAAGATATAACATGTTGAGGGATCTTTTGAGGTGCTGGTAGGTGCAACAAAGCCTTTATGCTGAGCTAAGCTAACTGGCTGCTGGCAAATAAACGTTTCCCAATATATCAGACTATTCCTTTGACAGTCTTATCACATTTTGTGCCTGAATATAGGATAACACACAAGTGTTCAAGTACTTTCTTTGTATTCAAAGACTCATATCTACCTGTTGTACTCTTTAAATCACCAGTTGTTGTGTTTTGAGAGGCTGAAAACTCTGTCACATCCTTTATTAAATGCTTTTCTCTGAACTATTTCTTGCATGTGACTGAACATCCCCATCGCCCTGCAGCTGAGGCCTCTATACCGTTACTGGGAGCTGTTCTCAGGTCAGTGGAAGCTCTCTTATGCAGGCTGACAGGAGAAGCTTGGCAGAACCAGGATTTGCCCGGTCCCCCATACTGTCATACTGGTCCTCATGATGCCAGGGAATGTGAGCTGCAAGCTGGATACACACATCCCAGTGACACCAACACGTGTTACACACAGGTACCGTAGTGGCATTTGTCGTGTTTGTAGCACATCTTGGAATAATTGAGCGGAGAATAATTTTGTCTTTCGAACTACGTCCACAGTTTTCATCAATGAATATGACCAAAGCAGAGCCAGGTAAGGAACAAATCTATACAAAGGTTTGTTGAATTTTTAAGAGCATCAGGATGTTGATGAATCTGTCTTCTTCAGTCCATCTACAGAGCACAGCTCCTTGTCTCAGTGACCACGACCTGTCCAAGCTGGTCAGCATATCTCCTCTATTCAAGACCCTGCAGGAGATCCAACAGTCTTTACAGAGCCTCACCAAAGCTGAGTCGAATCAGCCTCTCCACAATGGTACAGAAAAAGCTTCAATGCAAGGCCTCAGAAAGAGAAATTAAACTCATAATGAACTAATTACGGTAAATATGAAGCCTTAAATGCAGCATTTCCATCTGTTTCAGCAGCTACAGAGCACCAGGGGAACCACAATGGGCAACTTATCCCGACTGCCCTGGACAACCTCTCACCTCAACACTCGGCCGTTTTCCTGTTTGGTTGCCAGGTCATGCAGTTGCTTGCAAACTGCCCCTTGTTTCCGTCTGTGCTTCTGCTACTGGCCAAGTCAATCCCTGTTTCTTCATCTTCCTCTAATGAGGCTCTGCTGCCACATTGCTCAAGGGACTTTTATTTCGATGCAACCAATCAAATCCTTTATCTGTCAGAGACAAAGCTTCAGCACGTGGGACATTTCATCGCAACTATTCTGCAGTCCATGGCCTACATAGCATCAGGTAATCGGAGAGATAGTTATAGAGGAGAGTCCTGAGACCCAATCTTGTGTCATTGTTTGGCAACAGTCGTGTAATACAGTCCAATAGCTCTGGCAATCATGTTTAAAAGCACAGAGTATGTAATCCTCTCTTGGAATCAATATGATATTTGTTTTTCTTCTTTTAATCCAGGATCAAAACCCCAGAGCTTTGTGCAAGCTCTCCATGAGGCCGTTTCAGCTTTGAGCCTTCAGCTGTTCAACTTTTCTTTCAAATGGGGCACAGCAGAGGTGAGTAAAGTGCTATTTAAGCCTCACACATCAGCCTCCCACTGCACCGGTAGGGGCAGATAACTTTTTATGATTTCTTTTACAGTCAAAATGTGATGCTTCAGAGGGGCGGCACGGTGCATTAGTGGAGGAGTTTCTCAACATTAGAGTTCCCACTGAAGCGCAGTTTACTGAGCACCTATTAGCTAACAGGTTGGTGAGAAAGATCAAATCTGAGAATAGTATGCCCATTACACAAAATTAAGCAATTAAATACTTTTCTGCCTATCTTCCAATTTAGACTTCAGAAATACAAATGTTTCAAGTTAGAGCAGCTCATCATGAACCTCAAACAGAGTTCAACTGAGGACACAGACACAGGTAAGACAAATGTTCATTTTTAATGAGATAGAAAGTTATATTGCTCCCTTTCCAAGCATGTAGAGATCTACGGCGACCTTCAGGTAACGTAAATATGTGAAAGGCTCTCTCTAGAGCCAGTGTTTGGTTTGTCCATTCTTGGCTACTGTAGAAACATGGCGGACTCTGTGAAGAGGACCCGCCCCCTATGTAGATATTAAGGGCTCATTCTAAGCTAACGAAAACACAACGATTCAGGTGATTATACACTAATGAAAACATAGTTAGGAATATTTTTAGGGCTGCCCCCTCTTAGTCGATTAGTCGACTAATCGGTCATTTTGGTCTTAGCCGACGAAGACTTCGCACATCTCTGGTAAACATAAGATTTAAAGTGGCACTTTTGCTTGATTATTTGTGGAGAAACAGATCCGTCCATTAAATAAACTAATCAATTAGTCAACAAAATCTTACGAGTTTTAGTCGACTAAAAATGTCTTTGGTCGAAAACAGCCTTAATATATTCCATTTCTGCCAATAGATTTCCCGAAATCACTACACACTGTGCCTTTAATTTGATACCATGCATCTGTCACGGCAGAGTAAATATGGCAATGGCATCAGACATCAACAAAAACAAAAGTGATTGAAAATCAAAATTCATCATCACATAGAGGCTGGATAGTTGCTAAATTAGTCAATTTAAAAAAGCTTGATATTTATGGCATTCATAGTCAATATACCAACATAAAAAAAACTTGCATAAAGAGTGTAAACTTTTGACCTTTTGATAAATGGAAAACATATCAAGACCTCACTAGCAGTCTTGAACACTTTTTTTCTTGAGATGGGTTTAATGCTTTCAAGACATAATTTTCTGCCGCGGGACCATTGATCCATAACGGCAGGCTATCTAGCGAAATAATAACAATAATGCACCCATATAAACTAATAAACAAATTTAATTGTGATGTCAGATTGAAGTCAAGACGCTTTTCCATTTCTCCCCAGTCAAAGACATAAACATCATTATACGATTATACGAGGTCCTGGAGAGAAAAAGAGTGAAGAAGAATGGTCTAATATCCTAGGACATAATGATAGCATGCCAATGAGCACTGAGGCTATATTGAAGGCAATAGGTGGTTACGCTTCTGCTAGATGCACAATAATCACATATCATTAGGAGTTTCAATTGTTGTGTCTTGCTGATCAATTGAGACATTAAACCTCAAATGAATTATTTTATTCTGGAGAATCAAAAGTCTTGTTTACTTCCTGCAGGTTTGCCACCAAAAGGGACACCGATGCAGGTATCACTCAGTTACAACTCATCTTAATTGAAGAGAATAGTCCCCGTCCTCCATGCACCACCAATTACTTCACCATTTCCTCTGTTACAGATGTCCTGCATAGAGGAAGAAGTTGACCGCATGAATGAGTCTTTCTTGCAGCTGAGCGTGCAGCTACAGAAGAGGGCTCAAATGAGCACATGGCTGAAGGAGAGAGAGAACAGTGCTTGCAGCCATTCTGCGGTAATTATCTGGAAAATTACACTCTTTATATTATATATATAATCCAAAGACTTTGTCTGCATGGTAATTTAATTGCATTGTGAAGGTCTTTTTGTGAGTGATCTCTTGGTATTTTATCCTAAAAATTGTTCAATTAATGTTTTAAACTTTCTCACTACTCATTATTATAGCATTTCATACGTATAAATGACACATTACATTGATACATTTATTTGATTCAGTCATTCAAGCACCATGTTCATTTGCTCCTCCATTCAGCCCGACTAAAGAGAAAAATGTGTCAATCAATATGCATGAATATGTGTGCCTGCATTTGCATATTTGCATCGTTGCTTGAAACCATGTGCATGGACTCATTTATATCTTTTACCACACATTATCTACAATACGTTCTCCATGATATATCCACTTGCAGAGGGCAACACCAACAAGCATGCCAAGCCTGAGTCGTAATGGAACAACCCTGCTGGAACTGAAGAGACGCTACGTATCACAGCGCCTCAATGAGCTCCAAATCACATTAGGCCAGATCAGACAGAGCCAGCAGCATGACAGCAAGTCAAGAGACGGGACAAGGAGCAGTACACAAACAGACAGCAGCACCACTCAACAGGCGCAGAGGGAGCTTTATCCTGGCGTAGATGGCTGCAGTCCCGCTGGCGGCCAGCGGCAGGACGATATTCCAGCTAGCGAGAGTCACAGCCAACAAACAGTAGAGTGCAGAGGTCTTGGTAGCTATAAACTGGAGAGTCATATTTCTGACCAGCAGACAAGTGACACCGTCCAGAGCAACAACCCTGACACTTCACTGGACTGCCAGATGCTGGAGAGCCAAGATCGGCTTAATGTCCAGGAAAGCAGGAGCTAAACAGGCAGATCAGAAAAGACAATACAGATATCAATGACATGTGGAGGCCTACTGATCAGAAACTGGATCTGAATGTAGATCAACACTGAGAAATGTGTTGTTTTTATCCAGTTCTCACCATTTCCTCTCTCGTCCTTTTTGTGCTTTAGCTTTAAAATAGCTCTATAATCTATGTACAGTATGATACTCTGTCTTGTTTGTTGAGCGACGATCTGAATGACCTTTGCCTTAATTAACAGCTGTGTTCTTTTTAATCATCTGTGATCCTGAACAGAAATAATTTCTGGCAAACAAGCAGCGGTGTGGCGCAATCTGTCATCTTGTCCAAATAGTTTCACATGCAGGAGTTAATACCGGCCTTCAAGACAGAAGCTCTGTTCATTACCATATTCTAATTAAGACAATAAACTTCAGCTGAACGAACACAAGGTGACACTTGTGCTTCTGTGTGGGTTCCTGCTCACAGCGACCTCTCCCTCTTCTTGTAAGAGGTGACGACCCACATGTCTTGATGAATATTAAATCTCCCTTTTCCTCTGTTTCGCACACACTCTAACCTTTATTTTTCTAAGCCTCTTTTCATTTGTGAGCTTTCTTTATGACCAACAGGTTAACCAAATGAGCTACTAAACTTGAAATCTTCGTTCGAGAAGACTGCACGACTGCTGCCTTCCTCTGGTTCTGTGGTTTATCTGACGCACGGGGGTTCAGGGTCTTTTAATAGAAAGTGAGTATTCCTACAGGGGGCTGTGAGCCAAATCAGAAGGTCAGATGGAACAAGTCTTCACTTACTATCAGTGTTAGCTTCCAGCTCTGTGCCAAGTCCCCCAGGTTGAATCTGTGGCATTGCCCTGTAGCTGTGTATGAGGGGGTGTGGTTCAGTGGCTCCTGAGATTATATGCCTTATCACTTAGATTAGCTGCTATGTGCCACTGATCTGGCCTGCGTGTGTGTGTGTGTGTGTGTGTGTGTGTGCCTCACGGTGGGACATGACATCATAACTCTACGCCGAGCTGCTCTAAAGCCGTGTGTGTGCATCTTTGTGTGGTGATATGAAGTGGTACTAGATTATGCTTGCTCTAGTTGTTTAGATCAACACAACGTCTATTTTTAGTGAGACTGTCTTTGTGTGACGTTTGTATGAATTACATACAAAAATATATTACAAGAAGCCTGCCACCATTCAGAAATATTTAATACAAATGTCTTAAAAGGGTGAGTTGTTGGGAAGAATTAAAGTATAGGCTGCGCTTGCATGCATCTGTTTGTTGCCATTTTGTTGTGGAAAGATGGAAAAACACGCCACAAAACAACATTTAAATCAACAAATTCATATGCATGCAACTCGCCCTTTTAAGCTAAGCATTTAGTTTTATATTAAATATTTCTGAGCAGACTTCTTGTGATATATTGTGTATGTAATTCATATATTTTATAATTGCAAAACCCAGTGCTGGATGTTACAGATGCAGATGGCTCAAGAATGAATATGATCGATGCTTAGAGATAAGTACACTGAACCACATTCCAGCATTAAGAGGTTTTTCCAGCAAGCTGTGCATGAGATTTACATCTCAGTTTCCAACATGTTTCATCCGTGGCTGTCTGCTGTAATCATGTTATAATCTTGAAATCCTTCCAAATCCCTAGAAATCTGCTCTCTGCAGTGCATCCTCAAGGGGCCCAGCACACGTACACACACACACACACACACACACGTATACACATACATGAGCAAACACTCTCCTCAACCCACTTATTTATACACAATCGCTTAAATTAATCACTCGCTTATGTAAACTGCTGGTTAATACCGTCCTCTTGCTCTCCTGTTTATGAGTGGGTGCTCTCTTTGAGGATAAGTTTACCCTCAAAAACTCAAAAAAAATGCCGTATTCATCCTCAGAGGAACACTTGAAGAGTGTAAACCCATTTTTTATTCACCCTTTTCTTTGAAATGATTTTGTTTTTGTCGCACTGGATGCCTGTAAAGAGGCTTCCTGTTGTCTCCCTGAGTCTGTGGTCTGTCGCCAAGCAGGCCTCCCTTAGTCGCCATGGTACTGCATTACTGTTGCTATGGTTTCCTTATCTGCAGGATGTGGTTCAACCAGGCCTGCCATATTTAGTCTGCTCCTCAGAGCGCCGGCCTACTGCTGCTGATGCTGACAGCAACACGGGAGTGCACTCAGCTGCTTCTTTGCTGCTCTTTTTACATTCAAATCTGCTCCAACCACTGAGCATTACTGCAAAGACCTGTTGATTCACTCTGTCAACAGTCCTCAGCGTTTCTCAGCTCTAACACAGCGTGTCCTCATACTCAGTTTGATGTTTACACATAGATACAAAGAAAGGAATTCAAAATGTACAGTTTTTTTTTTCGACGAACCCGGCCACTCTTGTAGCTGTGAAAGACGGAAGAAACATATATTTAATCAGAATAATTCATGTGATAAAAAAGGGGGGAAAAATCAGTGATAAATTGTTCTGTAGCAATTACTGAAGAATATAATAATTATCTGATTTATAGAGCTTCAATTTTTGACTCAAACACATGGGGGGCATTTTTGGAGACCAGTGGCAGCTCAGCAGGTGGGATGGTCGAACAAGATGTTGGAACGTCAGCAGCTGAGGTGGAGGGCTAAGGAGTGGCACCACGATTCACCACCTCTGGACACTCACCAGAAGGACGAGCCACGGAGGTCCGCTTCCTCTTCTGGGGAGGGTTGGCAGTGAGAGCAGAGTGCTGGTGCACCCGGGGAAGGTCAGCAACACACGAGAGGATATCAGGCTCCAGTTAACTCACAAGAGACAAACACATCAGATGCACTGCAGAGGACTCATTTGTCAGATTAACAGACCCTTCACAGATTCAGTCTTTTATAAGATTTTAGAGAAACACCTTGTATTTGATATTAGGCCTGTACAGTATAGACTGTGTCCCAAAACATTCAGTATTAACAATCTAGTCCACCATGTGTTTACCATTTTGTAAAACTGTCTGATTCTCTAGTTCTTGAGGATTACATTGTGAACATTTTAGGATATAAACATTTTTTTCTATCCAAAATAAGAAAAGCAAATGTCCGACCTGATTGCCTCTGCTGCGTGGACAATCACGTCTCACCTGTGTGATCTAAAGTTTCATCCAGTCAGCCTGCTAAAGGCCTGAGATCAAGTCCATATCTAACTACTGTATGAATCTCAGAGGGGCCAACATGGAGCTGAGTTATGGCTCTTTTATTTTGTTTTATTATTACAGATTAAAATGCTTGTTAAAATACTATTTTGAATGTGATTAAGTCTGTAATGGGTTCAATTAATGAGTTTTATCGGTTGGCCTAAGTGAAGCCGACTGTTTGTATTTAGTATTTCTTCCTTTGAGTTTAGTAAATCCTTGTAGTCGTCACACAGCAGCTGGACCGATATGTGCGTCTCCACATTGAAAGAGGCACGTGGCACAGCATCTGAAACTTCATTAATGAGGCCTATTTAAATCTCCCAAAAGATTTCTACATATCACTCGCTTCTGCTGTTTCACACAGACTCCAGGTTGATTTAGTAAAAACATTTAGAATATATAGCTGTAGCAGCCGCCTCAGCATGAGTCCGGCTCAATCACAGCTGTCCGGACAGTTTTTATTATTATAACTAAAAATCCAGACTGCATTTCCTCTAGGAGGGTCAAAATATTTTCTTCTGTCCTGTCAAGTATATTAGGCTGGTACATGACGTTTTATTTGTTATGTTGGCACTTAAATGTAAATTATGGCAATATTTGCAGTAGTGATGTCATTGTGCGCAGTATTAAAAACAACACGTTATGGCCCGTTGACCACAGAAATAATGAAAGTACAGTATTTTACCATAAGTGAGAGTAAAATGACTGTCGTCCAGTGGTGGAAAAGTAACCAAGTACAATTACTCAAGTACTTTACTTAAGTACAATTATGAGGTACTTGTACTTTACTTGAGTTACATTTTATGTTACTTTATACTTTTACTCCACTCAATTTTGAACGCAAATATTGTGCTTTTTACTCCATTACATTTATTTGACAGCTTTAGTTACTAGTGACTTTGCATATTCAGATTATTTACAGCAAATAAATCAATTAATACATTATGATGTTTTATCACAGGTTAAGCTACCCAGCTGCATACAAAGTAGTTAAAATTAGCGCCACCTTTACCAGCTGCAACATTAAAGTGACGAACATATTAATGCATCACTAATTATAATTCAATTTAAAATTTGAAATGGGCCATTCTGCCAAAATAGTATGTTTACATTTTATACTTTACGTATATTTTGATGCTAATACTTTTGAATTTGTACTGAAGTACGACTTCAAAATGCAGGACTTCTACTTGTAACAAAGTATTTTTACACTGCAGTATTGCTACTTTTACTTAAGTAAAAGGTTTTAATACTTCTTCCTCCACCACTGCTGTAGTCATCTCATTATACAGATAAGATCAGTACACACAGATGGTATTTTCTTGAAACACTGAAATTCATTATTCAATTCAATTGAAATTCAAAAACATAATTAAATCAACACGCAAGCAAGAGATGTCCCTGTGGATTCAGTCTGTTGGCCATTTTATTACGTCCTCATCACATCCTTCAACCTTTACAAGAGAGTCGAATCACTGCAGTTTTCAGTGAGAAACAAAAATGTGATATAATTACACTATTCAGCAGTCACTTCACTCCTCTTCTGGGGCAGGATGTGTTGGCGTGATGTGCAGAATGTGTTATAATAACTCTTCTTCACCCTTCATATTCAGCATTGTTTATACCCTTAAATGATTAAAGGAAAGGAAAGGCAATTGTTTATTGGAGTGCAGCAGTCGTGCAGCATGGAAGAATTTGTGCCCAAATATAGACAGAATATCACAGAAAAGGTCAAGCCCTTTTAAAGCTAAACTCCAGAGGATAGAAGATTAGTGGATGGTGTCCTGCTGTTTCATTGCTGCAGGGAGCCAAAGATATAGATCAGTCTGTGTATGTGCTTAGCATTCATATGATTTCAAAACACAAATCCAGGGTAGGGATCCTTGCATTTGTAATATTTGATGTTTTTATGTGTGGATATGCATGCATATTGTGCACAGTATGTGCTCTTTGTAAACCTGCAGCCATAATATTTGGCTATATATCACTGAAACCCTTCAATTGAACCGCTATCTTCTGAGCACTGAGCACACGTTTCTGGACTAAGAAGACATTAGCCTTTTTCACAGCAGACATTTCGATTTGTCATAGTGGGAAAAGCACAGGCGTAACTAATTTATTAACACTAACAATGGCTCTGTTGTATTCAAGCGTCCCAGTGGGACTGACAGTAAATCAATATGAACAGTACCTGGATCCTGAAATCAAAGTAGCTAAATGGAATTCAGCCATTATTCATTTAATTATTTACACCTGTGCATTTCCTACTGTGACATATCAAACTGTCTTCTGTGAAAAAGGCCTTTTGCAAAGACTTGGGTAGTAATAAGCACCCGATTCAACTGTTATCAGGCCATCAGATGTTTTCAGTTGCTATAAGCACCATAGATGTGGGTCATTTGGGGCCTAGTACACCTACCACGTTTTAACATGTTGTAAAACTTAATGAAACGTTACGTTTTGAACACAAACAAAAAGTCTTCTTTAGGTTTAGGAAATAAATGTACAACTTCTTTAGGTTTAGGCAAAAAACAGTTAGGTTTAGGCAATAAAACTACAATTTCTTTAGGTTTAGGCAACAAAACTACAACTTCTTTAGGGTTAAGCAATAAAACTACAACTTCTTTAGGTTTAGACAATAAATCTACAACTTCTTTAGGTTTAAGCAAAAAACTGTTAGGTTTAGGCAATACAACTACAACTTCTTTAGGTTTAGACAATAAATCTACAACTTCTTTAGGTTTAAGCAAAAAAAACAGTTAGGTTTAGGCAATAAAACTACAACTTATTTAGGTGTAGGCAATAAAACTACAACTTCTTTAGGTTTAGGCAAAAAAAACAGCTAGGTTAAGGCAACAAAAAAGCAGTTAAGGTTAGGGTAAAAACATTGTGTTTTAGGTTAAAATAACTACGAACACAAAGACAACTACACATTGTTGGTTTCACACAGGATGCAAACTCCAGTCTCTTAGGTGAAAGTCCTGTGTTTTATTTCCATCGTCCCAAACCTCCAGCCTTTATGGAGCTTCACACTGTCTATACTACAGCGCCTGACTTCCGCTTCTCCTCCTGTCATAATTACTACGGTCGTTAGAGGTCACTGTAGTGTTCTTTTATACCTTCTTTCGGTGATCTACCACGTGAATAGATAATAAAACCTACAAGTGGGTGTAGTAGGCCCCTATTGACCCACATCTATGGTACTTATAGCAACTGATAACACCTATTTAATAGCCTGACAACAGTCTAATCGGCTGGAATAACGCACACACTGATGTGTAACAAATGAAAGCGTTCTAGCAGCTGCTAAACAACCTTATATAACACATGACAAAGCCAGTTCCTCTTCTCCTCAAAAATACAACTGATTTGCATTTGTTTTTTCTATATGCCATGCTGTGTTTTGTTTGTTTGTTTAGCTCCTGCAGTCAAGAGAAAAGCAAACAGTGCTTGCATGCTGAGCTGGTTTGGTCAAATGACAGTGTAATGTGGTCATTGCACATTGTAGTGTAGGAGGGAGTGACTCACGCATGCGTATCAGAGCCTGTCTGCTCGGCTCTGTGCTAAGTGACTGGTGAAAAACAAAGAGGCAGCGAGCAGCGGCTGGGAAATCTCATCAGTCATCCTTAATGGAGGAAATAGACTCCAAACAATCAATGGCGTTATTTCTTTGAGGGGTGAAATACGAGAGAACTGTCATCAGTGCTTTTGCTGTTTGTGTGAACAAGACTCTGCAGCAGTAAGTGACTAAATCGGCTTTTGGGGAATCCACAGGTTCCTCCTCTTCTTCTTCTTCTTCGCCTGTTTTCTTCTGTGTTTTCTGGATGGATCTGGACTGAATGACAGCAGGAGGAGGAGGACCGAGTATCCATCACAGTTCATGCACCGATTGGAGTGAATTATGAAGTGCTAGATAGGTGACGAATGGCGAGCATCTGCATCTCTTTTATACCTCTTTTTGGCTGCCTTTACGCACACAGTTTGGTTGGGATTTTCCAGTCGTGAGGAGGGAAGGAAGTTTACCTGCGCGCTCGTCTGCCGAGGAGAGGCGCTGTCCGTGGTGCTGAAGTCATCTTCAACAACTCCTGGCTTCGTGTGAAGACAACTTGACTTGGTTTTCTCTAAACAAGCAACAGTCAAGAGAGGGGGACACTGTTCCACCAGCAGCTCCACCACCAAAGAGCTTAATATGGTAACTCAAACCAGAGTTCACCTGCAAACTTTGGTACTTTTGTTTTCTGTTGGTAAGTATGAACTGTGCAACATGTTTCAAATATCTTGTTTGATTGTGAATGTTGCATGTCTTATTGCATCAGATTGTTGGTTTACATAGATGCACATGATGGAGTTAACCCTCCAGCTTGGCTGTGAACTCAAAACCCACTTTCAGAGCAGCAGAAGTGAAATAAATCACACCAGGAAAGGACACAGAAAAAAGGAAATTAGCCTTCTTCTTTTTTTCCTTTTTCTAGTTTCCTCCCCTATCTGTTTCTCTGCCCTATTTCCAGCCCTCAGTATGAAAAAAAAACAGAAAAGAAGGAGAGATGGAATCGATGTTGTCATTGTCCGCCCAGGGGGGCTGTGGGTTATATAAGAGCACTGGACCCAACATGGAAACAGTCACACAAAAGACATCCATGTGGAAAGCTCACAGCTGAGACTGCTGCCTCACTTCACTTCACTTCACAAGAAATGCTTGTGTTTATAATCCCCCTCCATGTTATCCTTCACTTCCTGCCATCCTCTAATTACTCCATCTCCTGTAATGCATTTATTCATCAATCAATGTGTCCTCTTCTTCCTGCTTAGCCCACAATACAATACAGTACACAGTCCCTCCATTTGTTACTGCTTCTGCAAAGCTAATACTAATGGGCAGAGGCCATCATTAGTGCTTACTGGCCTGGATGATGTTGGATTCGCTATCAGTATTGTGACTCAAGTCTCTCCAGTGCTCACGGAGCTGTATAATTGAATTTGTGTCTTCTTAACGCTCACTGAGTTTTGAGTCTGGCTCAATGTTGGAGTCAATGTAAGTGCAGAGTGCAGGAGCTACTGACCTCGATAAGAAGACTGGGCCATGATGAGTTAATTACTACATGTATAGTTGAAATGTGCTTGTCACAGTACTGTGTATGGTTGTATTCTCACAGTCATTAAGTAAAGCCTGACAATGTCAATGACCGTGGCAGTCTGTTAATATGTAATCCTTGCATAGAATTAGTACATGATAACTTATAGCTGCATCTATAAGCACTTTTACTTTGAAAAGCTCTTGTGTTTACAGTGGGCCCACTCTGGGGCAACCAGTTTGGTCCAGTGAGTATTAAAAAGCTCTCTCAAAAACTCCAACAGTTGAAGCTTCCCTCCAAACATGTTTTAATGACTATAAAATACCCTGCTTTGAATAATAATTAGTGTCCCATATGGTTTATCCACAAACAAAGTTCAATTAACTTGTTAGTATGTATTACCTTCTGCTCACTGAAATATCCAAAATCTTTGAATATAGAAATGTTATTTTAATGTCAAAAGTTTAACACGATGTCTCCTGCTTCAGTGAAAAGTCCATTCTCAGTGCTTGTGCACTGAAGATGTCAAGTTTCCACATCACATTTGCATATTTTGAATACTAGTTTCATACTGGCTTCTAAACTAGTTGTGATAATCTTGTACCTGCACATCTTAAACCAGCCCGTTGTCATTCCTATAGGGCGTCAAATACAGACACTTTGTCACGGCCGTCAGCGTTCAATACTGACTCACAAGACAACCCTTGAGCGTCAGTACGAGACGCACCGGGCTTTCCGTTAACTACAATGTAAACCCGTTTGTGACAATATTAAATGCACAGAGAAAGTGTTGTAGTGGTGACGTAGTTTAAAGAGCAGAAGAGACACACCGAGTGGGTGGGAGGGTAGGTGGTTCGTGTCCTGTGTTTACAACGTTCAGTGTCATTTTCACTTTACAGACGTACTAGTTTTAAGCCCCACCATGTTGTTCATTCCTAAACCTAACTATAGTGGTTTTATTGCTTGAACCTAAGCAAGTGTTTTTGTTTATTTCATGCGACCAAGAAGACAAAGCGTCACTTTGTGACGAGTTGGGATGAGAACGTGTTGCTTAACCTCACATTTAAGATGAGCACAGATACACTTTCTCCCTTCAGCAGATGCATGTGAAAACAACCTCTAGTGTCAAACTCTGCACATACATGTACATCATTCTGCTCAGTGAAGGTCAAACATGAAATACAAATATGCAAAGCTTTGACTGAGTTTTCATCAGACTAGCTTGCTGAGCTAAATGTGTGTAACATTTCCATGCTTCCCTCCAGTCCACCTGAGCCGGCCAGTATGTGTCGATGTCCCGTCGGAGACTGACGCCGTCCAGGGGTACCCCATGAAGTTGACCTGCATTTCCTGTCTGAAGAGGGATGAGCTCAAAGCAAAGACACGCGTGGATTGGTACTTCATGCCAAACACAGAAAAAGACATCCCACCTGACAAAACTCATGTAGGTCGCTGCTGCATTGTTGTGTATGATATGCCACGTTGTATGTGTTCATACTAGTACTATATATTTTATACATGCCTGCTTGTTTTTTCTCTCCCCCAGATATACAAGTATGACGTTGACCGCACAGTTGAAGTGGACGGACCGTATAAGGGTCGTCTGACCTGGAATGGGAGCCAGGATTTGCAGGACCTCTCCATTCAAATCATCAACGTCACCTTTAACGACAGTGGCGTCTTTGAGTGCCACGTAGTTCGCACGTTTGCGTTTGACTACTTCACTCCCTCGTTCTCCGTCATCAGGGACATCAAGTTGAAGGTGAAAGAGAAAGGTGCGGCGAATAGTTTCCCACTTTGTTTTTCCATGCTTAGGTTTAGCCAGATGCTTGGTTGCCACTCAGTGTCCAGTCCAGCTATAATGGAGACAAATCAGTTTAGCAGGGTTATTCCAGAGCTACACATGAGGTCATTCAGACCTCAGACTTGTGTGTGCCGTTAAGTGTTTCTCCGTCAGTGGCATGCATACCCCTGTCAGGTTACCAAATATAGACATCAGTCCCAAGAGATCTACAACTCAAATCTGACACTTAAGCTGTTTCCCCCCCCCAATCTATCTATTCAGAATTAGTTTTATTTCAACATTTTAAACTAAAATCTGAAAGAAACACTTTTAACAGTCCTGAAGTAAATGTATAATTCATATTTGGCCTTAAAAATGGCAGTAGGCAGAATGTTTTTTGGCATTATTGGGCAAAAATTCCATATTAACCTTTCAGCATATTGTAATTCAAGTGATCTGAGAGAAAACTAGACTTCGGCAGCTTTAATAAGCTCTTGTAAAGCCAGTGCAGGTCCAGCAGTGTCTCAGCGGGAGTGGCTGTACTGCAAATATTTCAAATTTCTAATTAATAATATATTTTCGCACAATATGTTTTCCCTGCATTGCAATATCAGCAGAACTACAGAATTCATATTAACCAATAGAACTTTTATCAAAAAAGTTTGCTATGCAGATGCGGGACAGCGTAACTGATCATTTCACCGCAGTACTGTACATTCGAACACTAACATGATGATGATGATGATGATACAGCTGCATATGCTGGAGAGGTTGAGCTCAGGTGTGTTAATGCACAATCCCTCCTGGTAGAAACTCAAGTCTATGCTGTGCTGAGTGTTCTCTTTGTGCTCTACATGCCCCTCCTTCGATGTTGCATAAAGTGTTTATCTGACCGCTTTAAGTGTTTTTTTTTCGTTTTATTATATATTTCCCACTCGTTGTTTTCACTTTGTGATGCATCAGCACTAGGGCACTAACAACACCACTCTCCTTCTCTCCCCTTTGTCGCCACTGTACCGAAGAGGAATAATTCTGTGTCTTGTTTTGTCTGCCTTTATTGTTCATCAAAGCTTTCTTCTGTTGTCAGTGAAGGGGTTAATTCAAACCAACCACTTTGCTATCTATAATAAGGGGTAATGTATTCTGCTTCCCGAATGCTTGGCTTGCTGAATGTGTCATTTTCCACCTTGATCGAATATACAATACAACATGTATATTTGGAAATACTACTATTTATATCTGCTTGCACGTGGTATATAGTTCACTATCAAAGGCATTTAAAGCTAAGCCAGGCCAGTTGTATGCCAGCGTTTGGACCTGGAAACAGAGGAAAATTGGACGTGATTATCTTCCGAAGTGCAACTTTCCAAAAATATACTACAGTTTGATGTCTTATACATATTAAAAAAGCCTCTCTTTCACATCTCATACATGTGGGACCAAATTCCACAAAGCCGTCAGCCTGCGTGCTGTACATTACAGCTATAGGGAATCATGTTACTGTAATGACGTCCATAGTAGTAGAATGGATTAGTTTACGGCAAACGTATATGCGCTTTCCCATCTAAGGATTATATTACACTAATAGCCTCTATTTGCAGAGGCTGCAGAATCAAATCAGTGAAAGCTGTCAACTGTCTGGCCTGCAGGCTTTCTGGAATTTGGTACACAGTCACATGGCACACAGGTTCACAGGGGCTCGTAATGATCCTGAAATGGAAGATATTAAAGGATAGGTTCACATTTTTTTCCAAGTCAGATGCACACAACAGTTTTTGCTTGCTGTAATCATTCCTCCTGTTCATACCGGCCATTAAAAGATCCCTTTCTAATGTGCTTCCAGTGTAAGTGATGGAGAAAATCCAAAGTACTGTGTCTGCAAAAATACATTAGAAAGTTTAATACAAAGCTTCAGCCTTCTTCCGAACTTACAGTCTTTTTAGTGTGAAATTCTGTCTTTCTGTTGCTATTCTTCTGAACTCAGCTCTGTGGAAACATGAAGAGGAAATTCTGTACTAAGAAGAGTGTAGCTTTGGAAGATACTCGCTTAATCTGATAAACTCAGACTGCTGAAGCCTCATATTAAAGGAACAGCGTGTATTAGCAGAAATGGAATATAATATTAATACTGTAACTATGTTTTCTTCAGTGTAAAATCACCTGAAAGTAAGAATCGTGTTTTCGTTAGTCTACGTAGGGAGCGGATTCGTCACGGAGTCCGGCATGTTGCTCCGTCATGTTTCTACAGTAGCCCAGAACGGACAAACCAAACGCTGGCTCTAGAGAGAGCCTTTCATGTTTTTGTGTTACCTGAAGGCCACCGTAGTTCTCCAATACGCTTGTCAAAACTGCAGTAACGTGTGTCGCAGAGTGCCAAACCGTGGTACCGCCAGCCACCGCCTGACTTCTGTTGCTCCTAAAGTAGTGTTATTATGGTAAGGATGGCCTCTGCGGCTCACATTACCGAAGTCTTGTAAAGGGAGGAGTGAGCGGAGGGGTACTCAGTTGGTTGCAATCTGCAACCACACCACTAGATGGCACCAAATCCTAAACACTTTACCTTTAACTTCAGATAAACTGTAGATTTGTCCCCATCACTTACTCTGAAAGGACTTTTTCAATGTTCATAAGGGCGAACGAGTATTGTTCTAAGAGAGACTTGAAATAATGTGAACCTATCCCTTTACAGTAAATAAAATATAAAGATATAGCTTAATGTAATTAGTCTTACATTTACATTAAACCAAAATATGAGATGTGTAAAGCCCTGAGAACCACTGTGACTTTGCATATTCATCTTATTTCATATCTAAAGGTACCCTGTGGAGTTTCTGACCTCTATGAAGCAAAGTTTTTACGAGTGGGTCCACGTTTTGTTCGTACCCTGCGTGCGCATAAGTGTGCACGTGCATGCTGCCGTCGGTTTGACGCTATTCTATTAACCGACAGTTGTTGTTGGTGGCACCAACAACAGCAGTGAAGAAGAATGCTTTATTTGCAAGAAACTTCTCAGGGCACCTTTAACTTTCTAGGCTCTATTATCACTGTACTGCAGGTATGGTCATAATGTTCTGTATGCAACATAATTCTTGCATCATTTTTAAAGTGTATCTTCGAACAGGAAGCACACCAGAAAACATGACCTTGCTTTGCTTAAAGTTCATAATAACTATTGCACATATTGAGTTGGACTCAACCGTAGTAATTTTACCTTCTCAATTATCAGCAGTGTTGCACATACATGAACAAGCACTTTCTTAAACCGGTGAATAAACAAGTCTCCCCTGCTATATTCAGCACAATGACATTCATATGACGAATGCATACTGAATAATACATGTTCCTTGCTGTTGTTTGTGCTCCACAGCCACCAAGGACCCCGCAGCGCTCTACTCTGAGATCATGATGTATGTGCTGCTGGTGTGCTTGACCCTCTGGCTGCTGATAGAGATGGTCTACTGCTACAGGAAGATCTCCAAGTCTGATGAGCAGACACAGGACACGGCGTGAGTCTCACACGGACACAAATGTGCGGATGCAAACACAGATGCGTCGGGGTACGACGGAAAGCAGCTAATTCAAAAGCAAACCTTTTGTCAAAATTTCCAGATTCGTATCTGTACTAACCTTCTTTTTTCTATGACTCACAACACAACAAGGCAGTGGGTTCATATTATGAGTCACCAATACAGCGTTACCTGTGTATGCCTCGGTGTGTGGTTGTTACATAATAGGAATTTTAGAAACATGTCGGAAAGAGACATTTATGGGGCAATCAAGAGGCAGAGAGTGAAGGACAGAGAGGAAGGGAAAGAGACAGTCAGACGGACAGACAGACAGACAGACAGACAGAGAGTTAATTGAGTCTACACTGCCTCAGTTGTGTAACCCTTCTGCAACAGCAATCTGTCTTTTCACTTAGAATACCTGACAGGCCTGAATAATTCTAAGTACTGCTGACTGCTTTTTTTTCTAAACAATCTTTTTACATCAGTGGTGGATTTCGCGCTCCATCAGAAACCCACTTTCTGCGTCACCTTGTCAGCACTAACAAAGACCCCAATGCACCTGTATAGTCAGCTCCCAGCGGAGTATCATGGCGTTGACGATGCCAGTCAGTCGATCCAGGTTGACAACTTTTGAACAGGCAATTTATGTTGCGAACAGAACAATCACAGATAACACAGAGCACATGTGCTGAGCCAGTTATTATGGTTTTTGCAGACAATTAATTTTTACTCCAAATCTGACACATAGAGCCCCAAAGAGTAAATATACACGGGGTGGAAACAACACAACACAACACAACATAATAGAAAAACCTCATAAAGTAACACTTTATTTTACAGTAATATCCTAAAAATTTCCTACAAAGTTTCGTGGGAAGAACTGTATAATTAGGGATTTATTCTGGGAAGAAAAGCTCCATTTATTATTTGAAATTTAATCGTCCATGTATGTTGAATTGTATACTTGCTTGGTTACTGTGGTTACTCTAGCGACCAATTCGAATTATTTAATTAAACACTATGGTACTAATAATAGAGAAAATAAAGACTGTAGTAAAGTCTTTGGACATTATTAGGAAGCTGGAAGTTGCAAACCTGTGAAATAAACTATTACCAAACAAAATGACCAAAAATAAAATATACAATATAAATACAAACCAACGCAGCTGTAGTACAATGAACTAAAAAAATCATTGAATTTAATTACTAGAGCTGAACGAATTGACAATTAGTTGATCAACAGAAAATTAATCACCCACTATTTTGATAATTGAATAACCATTTCAGTCATTTTTTGATCAAAAATGCCAAACATTTGCTGGGTCCAGCTTTTCTTTGTCAAACATGACTGGATATTTGTAAGTGTTTGATTGATGATCAGCCAAAATAAGAGATATGCCATCTTGGGCTCTGTGAAATTGTGATCAACATTTTTCAGTATTTTCTGACATATTATAGGCAAAACAATAAAGAATACAATCAGTAAATAAATCAATAATAATAATAATCATTATTTGCAGCACTAGTTAACACCTGAATCGACTAAAAGTGAACGATAAGCTGAACCAGCTATTCTTTTATATTGTGTTTTACTGTATTTTTCTTGGATTGTGTGGTTTGCATATTCCCTCTAATATGTGGATAAAACATTATACATATATAAAATATGTATTTCTGCATTTTGTTTCATTTGGAAACTGAAGTAAAGCCTCATAAAATCAATTAGATCTTTTATAAATCAGTTGATAAAGGCCATGGAAGGTAATTAGATGTTACATTTACTGGCACATTTAAGCCATGAGGGGGCTGCCGACTAGTGTTTTAGTTAAAGTAGAAATCAGCCCAGCATGTAAGTAAAGTTTATTGATCCACAGACAGATCAGCAGTGCACTTTAATTCAAGCATCAAGTGATCGAATGTGCGTATCTCTGTAAACTTCATCAGTTCCTGCAGCTGAAAGAGTTAATGAGTTGTGGCCGACTCTGAGCCATTATTGACCTGTATGACAACACATCCCACAGTGAGAAGCTACTACACACATTCAAAGAGGCTGTTCTGTGGTCGGCTTCTTAGCTACCCGGGCTTTAATGGATATGTACCGCAGCTAGAACATTTTGAGGTTACATTTTGTGATGCATTAGTGGCTCGGATCATATTAGTCATGTTACCGAGGGAAAAGATGGAACGCAAGTGATAATCTGTCAAAGAGATATACAAAACAAGGCTATGTTTGAAATATGCTGACGGAGTCAGAAAACTCTTTTCACTATTATGAATTTTATGCTTAGTCTACACAGTTTCCGTGCAGCTCTATTGAATCGGGAGCATATTTGGTGAAGGTTTTGTGGTTTTTAACAATATGAAAGTCTGCTGTTAAATACTGTATGAGGGTGTCATGTCTTCCTGATGCGCAGCCCGCACAATAGCTCCCCACGGCTCACATTACAGTGATGATTTTTATCTTTTAAAATGCATTCCCTCTGGGGGGTGTACACATTGCTGTGAATAAGGGACGAATACGAATGCACAAAAGCCTCACAGTCCCAAAAGGGAATTCAGTCATGTATTCAAACCATAACCAGCACTATTGTGTGGTATATGGTGGTAGAAACCACCAAGTCTTAGACACTCCTCTGTTTTTATACCAATCTGCCTGCAGGACAAACTACCTAGCCATTCCCTCTGAGCAGAAAGACAACCCAGCCGCTCCTGTTACCGAATAAAAGTGCTTGTCAGTGACACGGTATTTTACATGTGACTCTCTCAACCTGATCCTGATCAGTGAAATCACCCCTCTCTCTCTTTCAACTCATTGTCTGTACCTTTATGACTCATAAGTGTGCAGCTCTGTAGTGGAGTCCTGTTGCTTCAGCTCCCTCTGTGTCCCTTCTTGCTCGTTCCCTTCAAAAGGGCTTTCATTCCTGGCATTTTTGGAAATGTCGCCTGATCACAAGTCCTCCATTCGTCCTCACTCTCTCCGTTCAGTGTTCAGTATTCCATTCGATAGTTCAATAAGAGCATGACAATTTCAAATACAATTGAAATACAGGCCCCTCGGGCACCAATCTGCATAGTGAAGATAGTAAATTACATCACTCTAAAATGTACGGCATTTGCATGTATATGAAGTAGGGCTCCTGATTTATAACAATGCTAAAGGATACAGCTGTTTGTGTGAATTAGATTATGTTGAATTTGTATATTGTTTAACATTGCAGACATGACTTTGGTTATTTAGCATATAAATCAATCCACGTTGAATAAGATTGAACATGTTCTCTGCTCTTTTTAGGTATTAACCGATCACGCTGGGACTTCAGTGACAGACACTATGAAGGTATCATTACTCCCAGACAGCCATGGGAATCCTGCCAACCGACCTCCCCTGTGTATCGACCGTGTTATGTGAGGAGCCAGTCAAAAAAATGCTAAATTTTTCCCCTTCTTTTTCCTCACTTTATTTTTGTTTTACCTTCGTGCCGGGCATCGGAAATAAATTGTTTTCAGCAGGTTAAAGGACAAAAACGTCGGTGTCCTGCACTTATCAGATAAATATCAGCCATGCTTCATTTATTGAATATTTTCTTAGTAGTTAGTGGTGCCTCTGTGATTTATAACCAATGAAAGAAACTGACCTCCTGCTGTCAAGGCTGTTATATACAACTTATAAATGACTCTGTAGTACTCGTTTACTTCATTTTATTACACTTTTATAGACCACGCTTAGATTTTGGGTCACATTTTTATTTGTATTGGCCAATATCTTTTTGATGTCTTTGTAAGGAAAATGGATTGCATAGCTTTTATACTGTATGGATGTGCTTTTCTCCCTGTTTCAGTGAAACCAAAAGGTAATGGAAATATAGAAAAACAGATGAAACAGTCACTTTATTTGAGTTGATCTGAGTTCATCTAGAGGTCTTTCCTATAGTCTCCTCCGTTTAAACCTTTAATCCATTTTCAGTTACTCTAAAATGTATTCTTAAACTGTTGCTGGTGTTCTACAATAGCGTTGCTATTGAGTCTAAATGTGTGCCTATTTCTATAGTACAACACTGTAGAAACTTTGTCCATTACAGATTTGTGTGAGTGTGCTGCTTTTGAACTATTAAATTCAATGCTTTCCACAGTCTGTGTTGAAGCTCCTCTGTTCACTGAAAAGCTCTTGCTTCTGTTTAATTGCATGTGGAGATGCTATTGAAATTGCACAATGAGAGAGTCCGCTCGGACGTTGAGAGGAAAATGCAGTATTGACTCTCAGCGGCTTGTTTCTTATGTTCTCCTTATTTGAAAGGAAAACCATTTGCTCTAAATCAACCACAATAAGGACCTCTGGTGTTTCCAGCTTCTGCAGTGCAGAAAAAACAGCTAACAAAAACGACTTTCGATTTGTTTCCACTTGAAGTAAGCTCGGTGTATTTTAAATGCCAGTCTTACAGAGCTGAGATACGGCGGTGTGTAGCAGAGAGTTTTATTTAGTGGGAGCAGAGCTGGTCCAGATAAGCAAGGCCAGAAAAGGTTGTTGAATACAGAGAAGGACGACAAAAGGTGAAGGCAAGAAGAAAGAAAGGGGAAAAGACTGTCAGTTATGGAGGGATGGGATGTACATTGCTCTTTTAGCTAGCCGTGACCCACAGCAGTGACAGATATAGCAGCAGCTGTTGTTATAGCAACCCAGGAATGCCTGTAGCAAGGTAGATTGCCAATTGCAAAGACATTACCATGCGATAGGAGACACATTCATTTATGCACAGCCATAAAACAAATGTAGAGTGGTTTATTACTTCTTATGCACACAATATATAAAGAAAGAAGCCACCCATTATGCTATAGTACACGAGGCTTGATAGACATAAGAAATGCCACCACAAACCTACCAAGGTCAGGTAATATTGTCTGAATGACAACTAGGTAATGCAACAAGTGCAACCTTCATCCATCCATCAAGCTCACATAGATTGGTTATTGATTGCGCGACACATCCCATAAACTCTTCAACAATATGGCATTATGGCTTTGAGATGCATTGTGAAAGTGCAATTCTGTAACCCTCCCCCTTCTCTTTCTCTCTCTCTGTGTCTCTACTTCTTCCCTCTCGATTGTTACAATGGGCCTCCCAGAGGATACAACCCAGTAATATGGCCCACATTCCACTAATATACGTTTCAATTAAGCCACCAGGCCCCAACTGCCCTCTGCGCTCTGCACAAAGCATTTTAACTCACATTACACCAACAAAGCGTGGCAATAAACACTCTTAATTTGGAGCTAATTTTCTTTGCTCATAAAAGGAAATAGCTTAATGTGTTACTAATGACTGAAAGGGATTCAGTAGCTCAGTATCTCACTGACAAAGCAGTCTGCACATACAATACAACACATAAAGGCTCGTAGTCACTGTATTTAAAGCGTTGCCACCACTTTCTCACTTTTACGACTGCAGGTTGCAGCTATTTTTCATTTTGCCGTCGCAAAACTTGACCTCAAATCATCATTCATGTAATCTGTAGTGCTCAATGCTTGTCCATCTATGGAGGGTCTTTGTCTCCCCCTAGTGTAAAGCTCATTATGTCATCAAACGTTGACAGGAAATCAAAGCTTATCAATGTCAAGCTCTCCGTCAAGCATGTCTCTCCCACCTGAAGACACGCTGATGCACAATTGTTTGATTTCTGATTTGCTGATGATGCCGATGGTTTACAATAAATTCTGATATTTACGTTATTGATTTATTGATCCTGTATCTGTTTGGCCGGTGGGTTGATGAGAGACACTTGACTGTGGCCCGAGCGGTAATGATGCCAGACATCAGACATTTGCAGTCACCCAGAAACTTATTGATTGTTGTTGATCAATAGTCACTCTGCTAGAGCTGAGTTTAAACATTAAAGAGTTATAATCGATGGGAACATATTGAATGAACACAAAGTGAGTAATTATTATGCTTTGCATTTCTCACTAGGATAACCTGTTAACCATGAAACCTGCTTTTCTCCCATCATCCTCCTCCCCTCTCCTCCTGAAGGGTCCACCCTCTGTGTGGCACCAGTCTCTAAAGGGATTTTCAAAGCATTGTACCAGACCGAGCTGGAGCTAAGAAGGTGTTTCCACAGTTATACTTCTGCCTGCCGATTTCCATTTCTTTTAGTGGCTGAAGACGAATGCACACATTTCGAATGGGGGCATAGAAATTGAATCATTTCTTCCGAGGGAGCTTTTCTGAGATAACCACCGGCAGCCCACTCATAATTCTAAATCTCCACATTTTTCATGCCCTATACTTCTAGACAGGGCAGGGCTGTTGGCTTTGCTGCTCACAAAAAAGCCCAAATCTTGTTAATTCATTTCTGGAAAGTTCCAGATTGATTATAGACTTCCAAGAAAGGAGAGACCAGAGGTATTTTTGGATTGCAAACAATCTCTAGACTTAAATCAAACTGGATGTTCAGGGACGCAGCCCGAAGAGAGAGTTAAAGCCAGACTGTTTTCTTCAGATCCGGCTGGGTTGATAATAAATCGGTAATAATTAGGAAACAAACGATGTGATAGAGAAAATAGAGAAAACGTTACGGCTTATTTGAAAGGTAAGCCCATTTAGAAATGTAACAGATCATTATACAGTGTTGTCATAGCAATTAAGGATAAATATCTCTACAGATACACCACATTAAACATCAATAATTGATTTACAGTCTAAATAGGATATAGGATATTTTTTCATATAAAAGACAAACTCAAAGTCAAATTTAAGGGAATAGTTTCACATCTCACACTTTCTTGCCTACAGTAAGATCAGAACACACCACTCATTGGCCTTCGGACAGTTCCAGGTTAGCTGTTTCCCCTTGATTCCAGTCTTTATGCTAAGCTAAGCTAACCAGCTGTAGCCATAGACTGTATAAGAAGAGGACGTAGTCACCGCGACATTAGCCATTGGCTTGTGGACTGACGTTTTGAGGCCTCAAGTTCGGCATTTTAGCCGTTGCCATGTTGGTTTTTTGGCCATCGTCATCTTGTTTTTTTTGCAACCAGAAGTGACATGAGAGGGTGGAGCTAAGTACAACCAAATGCTGACTCAGACGTTTTCAGGCAACCAAAATGTTACAATTAACTTTCATGAATTAAAAAAAACACTGTGAAAGGGTTAAAGTTGCAAAACGAAAACACAGACAACTCCGTGGTAGCGACCTGTCAATCACAAGGTAGCCACGCCCTAAATGCATACCCTGCTTTATGGTCTATTTGACTCTAAATGGGACCATCATTTACTAAATGAACATCATGCTGTATTGAAGAAGACTTGAAACTAGTGATTGAGACCATAAACTCATGTTTACAATGTTTACTGAGGTAATAAATCAAGTGAGAAGTAGGCTCATTTTCTCATAGACTTCTATACAATCACACTTTTTGCAACCAGAGGAGTCGCCCCCTGCTGGCTATTAGAAAGAATGCAAGTTTGAGACACTTCCTCATTGGCTTCACTTCTCAGACCCGGAGGTAGCCCACTGGCCAGCCTTATATTTACTAAACAACCATGAAAGTGTAATCGATCTTCTCATCTAACTCTTGTCAAGAAAGCATATTTCCCAAAATATCAAACTATTCCTTCAACTTAGATAAAACCTTATAAACCATCTAAGAGAGAGAGAAAATAGACAAAAAATGCCACTCATATTTGTGTTTTAGTGCAAATAAAATGCTGCTATAAGGTCATGCAGGGACAAGACTCTAACTCTAGTCAGGTCTCTAAGAATTAAAAGAAAAGTCACTGATCACAATTTTTGCTTTTGGAAAAAATGCACCGTCAGCACAGTTCTACTAATGCCCATCTGTGATTCTAATTGGCAACAGCACACTATTATTATTATTCTGATATTTGATTAGAGATTTACGTTTCCCCTCTGACTCAAACATTCTTCAAAGTCAATTCTTATTATGGAAACAGAAACCTGCTGGCACAACACATCACTCAAGTGTTTATAGTGTCTTTGTCAGCCGTTAAATTGCACCTGAACAACTTTGAAGAACCTCTGGAGAACCTTTTCACTTAAATTTAGCATAATCTGACTCGGGACAACGTACAGACCCGGTGAATTATTCCTGAGTGTCTGTATAATTGTATCAATGTTGCTGTTGAAGAGTTGTTATCATCCCCCTGCGGTGTCATTGGCTTAAAGGAGAGCAAAGAGGTAGATGTGTTTGACAAATAGAGCACATCTCCTGACTACTGAATATTCTCAGGAATATTCATTTACTGTCATGTAATCCATCAAAGCTCTTTTTGAACAGAAGTGGTGTGTTGGTTGTTTCAGTTTCCTCACCTCCTGTCTCCAGCAGTAGATTTTTAATGTGCACATATCTCTTAAGTCCTCTTGCTATTCCACACAGATGGCTGATATTTGAAGAGCAGTTTCCTCAAACCTGTCACGCCTTTTTCTAATCTGGCATTTATTTTTTCTGATAGCCACAAAGCTCGTCTGATTTATTTGATGTTTCTTTAAATCCAAAGCAAACTCAGATGCAGGAACAGATGCAGCAGACCTGTAAGTGGATATAGAATAGACAATAAACCATATGGACGACTGTTAATGTCAGCCACATGTCCACCTACTGTGTGCATTATGGGAACGCATAGGTACGTGTTTATTTTATCAATAGCTTTTAATGTTGCAGCCGATAAGGGGTATTTCCTTTATCTGTAGTGTGTGTTCGCAAATAAATCATTGAGCGTTTGCATTGTTTTTGTTGTTGCCACTGAGGGCTGATACTGCAAACAAAAAAAAGATAGAGAGAGAGAGAGATAACATCCAAACCCCAGCTGTTTAAAACCCCTAATCAAAACCGAATCCATGAATTAAACAGGAACCCTTTCACTGTATACCTTCACCTTTCCTCTCTCCCTATCCATCATCCCATCCCCCCATTTCATTCACCCGCATTTCAAACAAGAGGCATCTTTGATTAAGCGAGACAAAGAGGAGTCCTTAAATAAAAAGACCATTTACAAGTCAGACTGGGAAGCGAGGCAGTGACTGGGCCCTGCTTTCCAATTTGCGATGAGAGGATGGAGCTGGCCCGTTGCACAATGACGTCGCGGCTCTATTGTTAGTGAAATGAACACCTGGCTGCCGGAGAAGTGCTAAATCACGGCTGTGTGTGTTCAGCCACACCTGAGGCGCTCCACACAAAATGTGACACAAAGCAGAGCATCACAACGCAGGCTGGCTGAATTCAACAGTAACCTGGTGTCTGAGATGCAGGGGGTTTTTCATCTAATCAATCAATAACTGGTCGGTCAATTAAATGAAAATTTACTGAGTGTTGCTAACTGCAAACCTGGTATCCAGGGAGAAGAGGCACTGACAATGAAACACCGCTAAACCTGATTAAACAAAAGTAGGGGAGAGGGAAATTAACACCAGCGGATTTGCGAAGATTTCTAATTGTGCTGTGTAGTCAAAAGTTGATAATGGGGAAAGGGAAGATTCTAAAAACAGTGCCAGACCTCTGACAAGCTTGGTGGTGCTTTATTACTTTTGTGCAGCAGCCAAGGAAGCAGTTGGCTGATATATGCTTCTTGACACTGGTTAGAGAGAGCCCCACTATGTCTGATAAATGTTATGTTTCCTCCAGAAACATGGTTATAATGCACACTCTTCACCCACACACCTCAATTAAGGGCAATCATTAGGAATGATACCTTGTGTCTCTTATAGGCCTATCGCTATTGCTGGGGATCAAAACCCACTTAATTAAACTCTTCAATTCCCTCTCAATCAACCTGTGGAGGACAAAGTTACAGATGGGCAGTGACATATAACAGCTGCTCTTTTCTGCTGCTATCTCGTGCAAGGTAGGAGACCCTTACTAGCCTATTCCAACAATGAAATCCAAGACTGTTAGTCAATGCTGCCTTCCACAAATCCTCTGGGATCAATTACAACAAGGTGCATACACGTTTTATCCACAGCTCTAACTTCTTTAAAATAGCAGATTATTTCCTGTGCGAGTTAGTATTATTTACACAAATCACGGCATGGCCTTAGTACTTTGATAAAGCCTTCATGCTTATCTGGCAGAGATGAATGTGAGCATCCTCTGTGACTTAACGAATAATTTGGAGCAGCAACTAATGAACACATGGGATCAATAGCAAAACCGCACAGCATAGCCTCCGTTACTGGACACTTCCTTTCACATCCCCGCAGCAGTTGACTACCAGCGGGAACAGCTGACCTTATCTGCCTCGACTCTGTCAAAGGCCTGGAAACAGGAGAAACTGTTACTGAGAGGCTGGAAGTTACATCAGTGGGTAGAGGAGGGGGTTGAACCAAAGGTCCATCGCCATCTTGTTGTGCTGAGACAACATCCAAAACAAAATAAATCACTTGGTATCAAACAGGGCTGTATTGTACAGCATAGGATATTTTGTAGTTGGATGGCCAGGGAATGGAGTTATCTAAGTTCACTGTGCTGTAGATTTCCTCCAGGAACAAACACATTTAAAGAAAACCAGGTGGTGTGAGTTGTGAGTTTCCTGAGTTTCCTTTGTGAATTGTATTTTTTTATAGGTTGAAATGGCCATAATTGGATGTGTCTGACTACAATTAGATTTCAGCATCCTCATTATATTAAAACAGAATTTTTTGTCTTCGTTTTTGCTCTTTGTCTTCGTTTTCAATTGTTATGTTTGTTTTATGTCTGCAACCGTGTAACTGTGCAACTGTGGCCAGGACACTCTTGGAAAAGAGATTTTTAATCTCAATGAGTTTTTACTCCTGGTTAAATAAAGGTTACATAAATAAAATAAAACAACATGACCAAGAGTCTACAGCCATGCCAGCAGCTCCGTGAGGCTGTACTTAGGCACAGACACTTTAAGTTAAATAACAGCCCGGTCGCATGAAAAGGCGTGTGAATGACACGATAATGAGCAAGGCAAAACCGGGCAATAAGAACTTGTTTTAGGTGTGTCATTTTCATGCCATTTAGTCTGTACTGACTGCAATGTAAATACATCCACTTGAATATGCTATGCTCAGAGGTAGTGATGTAGAATAAAAAGGGTTGTGTCTAGAAGGTAACCCACAAATTGCCAAAAACTTGCAAAAACTTGCAAAATCTCTCGCAAGCCTCGCTGCTCGACTTCCTATCCTAACCGTAACTATTCCAGGTCAATACCTTAACCATCTTGCGAGAGTTTCCCATTTTGTGTGTTACCTTCTAGACACGACCAACAAAAAGGGAGAAAGGCCGCTTACGGCGAGTGGCAGGGGATGGATGGGCCCAACAAACACAGGATTTTAAACCAGGAGACGGGTGTTTTGTTTTGCATGTTATAGTAGCGACGCTTGTCATGTGTTTTCCGTACTGATCTTACGTTGTTTCCGTATGTACTTTACTCAGTTTACGTACTTATTTTAAGCCCAACCATGAAGTTTTTCCTAAACCTAACTAAATGGTTTCTTTCTTCACGCCTCGGCAAAGCAAAACGTGACACTGACGCGCCATCCTCTGGTAGACAGGCGGGTCTATTACACACTTTGGCATGATATCGGGTTGTAAATAATGCTAACATCAGCATGCTGACATGCTCACAATGACAAGGCTAACATGCCTGCATTTATCAGGTAAAATGTTTACCATGTTAACCAACATTTTCTAATTAGCCATTAGCCTAATTAGCACTAAACACAAAATATAGGAATATAGGAAATGATGCTAACTCTAATATTAATACTTATTGTGAGGCTAAAAAAAGTAGAGCCTACATACACATATGATTCAAACAACCCAGATTCAAAATAAAAGACGGAGAGAAGTAGAGAGAAAAACAACAACAGGCAGCATCATTACCACATGGCTCTTTCCCCAACACACTGCATTATCCCTAGCAGCACCTTCCTGTTGCTCCTCTCAGCAGTGTAGATCAAATTTACTTCCCCTAGTGAATTTGACCCCCGCTGCACCATAGAAATCACTTAACCAAGTGAATTTGATCTAGGTTGAATTGGATCAGGTTACGTGTTGTGCAACTGTGGAAACCGGCAAAGAAAAGGTGTGATTGAATACTAGAATAGACCCTGACTGAGGAGGCGAGGCTTTTCCGATAATAGTAAACAAATTGCTTCTCAGCAGCTGTCCAGAACCAATTAACCTGTGGGACACTCGCAGGTATACATTTTACACGGAAACTGACAATTTGAATTGATGAGATGAAAGCAAAGCCAGGTGTGCAACTATAGAAACATAATTACATCTTTTGAGGAATGTGAATACCAACCATATCTTATTACAGAGCCACAGAGTGGAATATCAGGAATTTCAAATTAATGAATTCGGACTAATGGGACACACAGCAGCAGCAGTTTTGGATCTCCTTTGCTTCTCTTGACTTTAAGGTCTATTTTGACAAATAAAAAATAAAGAATATGACCCTTTATATGCAGCTAGGTGATGAATATGACAGGAATTGGGCTGATTATCCATTCAACCTGGACGCGGGGCAAAATCAGTGCAGAAATGTATGTTATTCCGAAAGAACAATTAATTACCTAAAGGTCTCCTAATGGTGCGGATACGTCTTTCTCTGTTCCGTGACTGTCTTTTTCTTAAAAAAAATGGTTTCCTTGTAAAAGGCTGCCTTAATTGAAGGTGATGGAAACATGCATGCTCTCTCACACACACACATAGTTGTCCGACAGTGAATTAATTTCCTGGGGGAAAAAAACGAGTACTGCTGGAGCTTTTCTTGTTTCAATCTTGTCGTAACAGGCAGACTGAATATATTAGTCTCCTCCAGTCACGTACTGTAATGAATTATACTGTGTACTTTTCTCTCTTCTCTGGGGAAGCCAGAGGATTAACAAAAATATGTCAAAGCAAAAATGAAGGAGCAGATATGTCACTGAACTTAAATGAACTGAACTCAACAACACATCGGTGTGCCAGTGATTTCTTATACTTATATAGACAACGCAGAATCACTTTCCACTAATACTGTGTCTGTTTCTGTACGCTCATATATTACTATCCCCGAAATCAGAGTAAATTACCACTTGGTCTCTTGGTATTTCACTCCTCTTTATATTCATGATACAGTGAACTGGCGTAGCTGCTCTTTTGAAACCACGCACAAAGCCTTCACCCTTTCAGAAAATGTCGCCGTGAGTGCTGACATCTGTTTTTCAATGACACACTTGAAACATTTTCACATTCGCAGAACCATTTATTTTCTAAATACGGTGTTTAAATATCATCAGCGTGGAAAACAAACTTCTCCCAGGGATATTTATGTTCTAATAGTTATGTGCAAATACATACGAATGACAAATTGAAAAATGGGGTTCGCTGTGGAAATTGTGAGAAGCTTGAAATTAACAAATGCCAGAAACAGTGGGAGGATGAATATAAATAGGGTTTGGATTTATAGCCCTGAGATTTTCAGATATACCAACGGGAATGGCTGGAAATAAAGCAGGGAGAGCTCGGTCGTGTTCTTAATAGACCTGTCCGATTGCTAACAGCTTTGCAGAATCAACAGTGGGGGTTGGTGGTGGAAGCCTTACTGCTGGAGAGCAAGACTGAGCAGCAGAGGAGCTGTGCATGGGTTCAAAATCACTGATGCTTGAGAGGAATCGGTGGGGAGGGTGTAAGGTGATGCGTATCATTCTCCTGTCGCCAAGCAACAAATGTGCCCATGAGCAAAGCATCTTACATCTCCAGTAACTCCAGCTGCTCAAGTGGAGCCATTCAATCACCCGGACTGTAGTTCTGTCAAAAAACAGAACGACCCATGACAACCCATTTTGTGGCATTACATGTCTCTTTGGTCGCAGAAGCTTTAAAGGGGACATATCATGCTCATTTTCAGGTTCATAGTTGTATTTTGGGTTTCTATTAGAACATGCTTTAATGTTAAAAAAAACAACATTATTTTTGTCATACTGAGAATTTTTTTTTACTTACTTTTCTGTCTGAATATACTTGCATTCTCCCTCTGTCTCAAACACTCCGTTTTAGCGCCTGTCTCTTTAAGCCCCCCTCCTGAAAAAGCCCAGTCTGCTCTGATTGGCTTGAGAGAAAAATATGGTGCACCTTTTGTAAAGGTAGCTCTCAAGCTGTGGGCGATATGTTCTAATGAGCCTGCATGTGAGAATAGGCTTGTTAGAGATGAACTGCTCCTCGCCTCGAAAGTAGACGAGATCAGGCGGCAGCAGCAGGGGGCGATCAAGTCGGACACATTCCAGCCGTTTCCAGCAGCCTTCAAAGCATTTACAGGAAGTCACAGGAAAAGTGACATCCTGATAGATCCGATCTGTAGGCTACATGTAGTTTGCAGACCACGTTCAGATTTATTTATATTTGTTTGTAAATATATGTGGAGATGTGCGGGTATCTGGCATCGGATTCTTATTATTTTTATGTCCGCCTTGTAAAGCACATAATGAGCACTCATTTTGATAAGTTCTATATAGATAACCTTCATTATTATAATTAATGTTATTAATAACCACACAAGATATGTTTGGTAACAGATTAAATCTTCATTGCACAACATAAGACTGGCCTAAAATCTAGTGTTAAATATTACAATACCAACACAGAAAGTTGGGATTTTCTACAACACGTGGTGTTTGCTGTCAAAACTAAGAGCCAATCAGCTCTTTAATCAGGCGTTTTCGCATAATGCCCTGGGCCTTGCAGTCATTGGAGAGCAATTACGGAGCCTGGCTCTAAAAACTGCAGCCGCCTCGATCTCGGGAGATTATCGTTGACCACGTATGCATTACAAACGAGCCTATTTTGTTCAATTTTTTCTGATCTAGGCAGCCCACAAAATCTGACTGGGTTGTCTGTGGATTTGTAGGCAATCAAAATGTATGTGCACAAGCACTGAAAAAGTGAGCTTTTCATGATATGTCCCCTTTAAGCCAGCGGACCTGTCTCAGGACGATGTAGACCATCATTTGTGATGTGAAAGATTTTCAAACTAGGAAAGAGATAAAGCAAAAAATTCAAATACGCTAGTCTGGGTTGGAAGCTTGTGAGGTGTCCAGGTTCTGTTTTTGTTTTTTTTACGTTACATTTATTTATCTGACGCCTTTATTCAAAGTGACTTACAATAAGTGCATTCAACCATGTGGCTGCAACCCCAAAAAATTGCAACATCAACTTCATCATCTACTTCTTGTGCTAGATTTAGAGACAATAGGAGATAAGAGCGGATGAGTTTTCAGTCTGCGACAGAAGATGTGTAGAGTTTCTGCTGTCCTGATAGCAATTGGGGAGTTTGTTCCACCATTGTGGAGCCAGGAAAGCAAACAGTTAAGACTTGCTGGGCCCTCTTCATTTTGATGGAGTAGCAAGCCTATTGGCAGTAGCAGAGCGTAGTGGATGGGCTGGAATGTATGGTTTGATGAATGGACGTATCCTCCTGATCTTGTGGAGAATGAATCTGCAGGAGTGGTTTGTGGCAGAGATGTTAGCAGTGAAAGAACGTTTTCTTTCCACTAGCTATGTCCTGATGCCCGATGTTAATATTTCCTCATCTGATCCCAAGATAATACAGTATTTTCTTCTTTGTTTATATAAAGTTTCAACCTAAACTAAACTTAAGTAAACTAATCGACTGCATGCTGACGTACAGTAAGAGAAAATAGAGCAATTAAGTAGCCGACCATTTAAAATGTATAATTTGTTTTTACCCGGCGGCCATTATCTCTGTCTTATTTTCAAGAAAACAGTAAGAAGTAAAGAAGTAAACTTTGCAGACAAGCAGTACAGCTCTTTATTGAAACTACCTCAAAGTCCTTTATAATCATCACCCACTCGCTCACTCGATTTTTAAAATGATTTTGCAGTGGGAATTAGAAAGAGAGAACTATATCACTAACATGAAAACATCCAATCTAATTGAGTGTAACTTTAAACTTAGCCGCCACCTCGAACAACATCTGAACTCATTAGCAGGAGAACTTGTGGTGTGCTTAGAGTTTTGGCATGAGGAGAGAAGGATAGAGTCCTAATGAGCAGTCATTATGAAAGGTAGATACCTACAGTATTTTGCTGCTGATTCAATGTCCTTAAAGTTTTTATTCTGTATGTGAAATAAGACACTAGTACTTCTCTATTTTTCTCTGAGTCTGTCCCATCTGATACACGTTTTGTATATAACATGCTGGATGTCCAAACAGATTCCTTCTGCCGCTTAGATTGGCCGCTGCACTTGATAAAATGATTGTACATTTCTTCGGCAGTATTTATTTTGTTCCACCTTGACGTTTCTCGTATTTCCTATGTGAGTGGATTACACTGCTCATTTCTACGTTGCCCTTGAAATCAACACACACACACTCTCCTGCCCACTTCTTGGCTATATGATGAGACATTACAGTAATTGATTGTGATGGTTGTGAAGGTCCCACTGAGTGACAGTCAATAACACATTAAACGCAGAGGACTTCTGTCGCCAGTCATTCCAGCAGATGCAGACCAGCGTAAGACGCACGCCTACAGTGCGACTCATACATATATAAACACGGCAACAAACGCACATGCCAATCAAGTGGCACTATCACAGAGGGACAGAGAGAGCAGGCGATGCCACGAAAGCTCTGAATCCCGCTGTGCCCTGCAGACCAGTGAGGCTGCAGCGCTCTGTACTGTACATCTCCCTTTAAAGGCTGCATCACTAAATATTTCAAAGGCACTGGTTGCCCACATCTACTCATTGAAACTGCTATAAAAACACAAAGTTGTTTGCACACATAAGCAACAGTATTTCTGTGGAGCCACAATGCTTGTGGTAAAAAAAATCCCTATGGAGTGCTACTTGATTACAACAGAATAAATGCCTGAACAAAAATGCATGGTTAAATCCAAAGCAATTAAAAAAAAAAAAAAAACAGTATTCCCTGTAGCTCTTAAGACAGCAGGGTACTTCAGATCTTTCCTTTGTGGTGTCCTTTCATATTATTCATGGAAACCCCCCAGCCTCCATATGTGTCTCTTTTTCATTCCTCCCTTGGCCCCTTGCCCATCACATCTTCTTATCTCTCCCTTCTCTTCTCCTCCTATCGCTTTGTCTCCACTTTTTGCATCCTTTTCCCCATCCTCTCCTGCCTCACATCATTCGTTTGGCAGCAGCAGAGCATCGGTGTTTCAATGCTATTGTGCGCTAATCAAAAAGGACACTAAAGACTCATTAACGCACAAGCTGCAGGCAGCCTCTTGATGGGATACTTCTCCGAGTTCTCCCACTGGACGCGTTGACTTCAGCGCAACGGTGAACTTCTGACAGAATACGCTCGTAATGTGAGAAGACATACTGTAATACAGTGCACTCAATATGAGGAGACAGAGCGGTGCTGTAGAGATGGCACGAAGACAGAAGGAAGAGCAGGGAGAGAGATAGAGGCAAGACTCAAAAAGGTGACTTTCATGCTCAAAGATATCAGTGACAGTGGAGGTACCACATGATGAAGTGAGAGAGGGGAGAGAGTGAGAAAGAGAGAGACGGCATGACAGTTTTGAAGATGACAGGCTCCATGAACGAATGCAAGCAGTACATAGGTTGCCTGAGGATGCGTGTGTAGAGTCAGAGGAGACAGCACTCGGGAACACCAACACACCCACGGCAAGGAGACCTCTTGCCTGGTCCAGACTCCTTATGTAAATACAGATCACAGCTTCTCAGTGTTTTGGGCTGATGAATAATCCGAAAAATGCAGATGAGGACAGTGTTTGCACCATAAATTCTTACTGCTGGGGGGCGGCGAATGACCACAGTCCCAACACTAGGATGAAATGAGCAATGCTGTAATATAAGCAGGTAAGTCTAAACCGGCGTGTGCAGCCATTACACTGTCGTGAAGATCAATGCGTGGCCTTTGACACGGACCGTGCATGCTTCAGTTACACTCCCTGCGATGTAGGTGGAATGTCCTGCGCGACCGGTCTCCGAGGGGCCGCGCTTTAGACACGGTTCATTTCTCCATCTCTCATGCGTTTGTTGTTTGCTGACACATTCGCGGAGGTCTGTGCTCCCAGGCCTTTCTCTTCATTATTTTTTTCCTCGAGTAATGCAGAATGAGGTCTGTTTTTTGGTCACAGTGCCTGGCTCTGATAATTGCAGGCATAAATTAAAACATTTTCTCTAACAACATCCTATGCAGAGCTCAGCCGTGACCTTCACTTCCAAATAAAATATTTAGCTGCAGCCGTGGATCCACTTGTAGCTAATTAGGGAAGGCCACGTGGTCAGGTGGCGACATCTGACGGTCTGTGACTCTGCCAAGCGGAAAAGGGCAAAGGCTCTTCATGTGAGAGATAGATGGCTATTAATCAAAGAGATTAAGAACTACTAGAACTTTCCTCTTATAATTGTGAGGGCTTTTGTGTATCACACTTCTATCACACTAAGTATCTTTTCTGTAGTGTATTATCACCTGAAAATACGAATCGTTGTGTTTTCGTTACCTTAGACGGAGCTGTTTATATCTACATACGGAGCCAGTCCTCTTCATGGAGTCGGCCGCCATGTCTCTACAGTAGCAGGACACAGGAGACGCTTCAGTTGGTTGCAATCTGCAACCTCAATGCTAGATGCCGCCAAATCTTTCACACTGCACCTTTAAGTTACTTTTCTAATTACTCAACAGCAAAAGTAATTAGTTACTCGTCACTCAGCCTAGCTCTGTCAAAGGTGCCTTTAAGCAACCTCAAAGCCTCTGTACCGACACGTCACATCTTCTGTATTCAACACCTGCTGAAATACGAAACAAGGTTTAACAAGCAGTCAGCCTTCACTTGGAGGTATTTACTACCTTAACACTGGACATATTAGTGGTACAAGAGTAGAAACTCCCAGCAGGTCAAGTCTCAAGTGTATAATAGCAGCTACAGTACCTTTCCAGGCCCATCACTGTGCTGTCAGGACCCGAGGCGAAACCTGTAATACAGACGTTTTCAGCCTGTAATCACAGTTTCAAACGTCTGCCTGAATGTTGATCCCACAGGAGAAAAAGGTACTTAATGCAACAAGCTGTATAATGAGACATTTAATGCGATTGGCAGTGGTTTCAGCCTTTTGTTGTCGCGTTAAAACCGATACCACTCATCCAACAAATGAAGTTGGCACACTGTGAAAGCACCTCCCTTTGATCTGCACTCAGGCATCCATCTCTCCAACTCTATCCAGCCGCTGCCTTCACCGAACTGAGCCCATGTGCAGCAACGGAGTGCCGATTGCCTCATCTCTCATGTTGCCATACAATCCAGCACGAGGAGCACCAGGTGCTCCCCACAGCTCTTTCTGACATAGATGAATTGTTGTGCTCTACCCTTACTTCTCGCAGCTTAGCGGATGGAGTGTCAGTGGGTGTCCTGGATTAATCAGATTGTTCTTGGGGTATTTCCCATCTCTGTCAAGGCCAACCGTTATCTACCTGCTCCACCCAGACACTTGTGATTTTGCACTTTGGTACCTTTAAGTTGGTCTAGAAAAAGTCTCCCTCTTGGCCGCACTTGTCTCGTCATCTCTGCTCATTGTCCTTTCTCCCCCTCTCTCCTCTCTTACTCAAGAGGAAACCTCCACACTTGGGCTAATGATCACATCACAGACTCACCACTCGGAGCTCACTAGCTCCCAATTATAGTCGAGAGTTGGCTTCTTTAAAAATAAAGATCCTCATCCTCCTGCTACCGAGGGCACTTCAACTCCTGCTGCCTTCATTACCCGAGGTTCTCTGTTTGTCTGTTCGTCCTCCAGTCTTTCCGCCCCGTCAGCCTCTCGTCCATCTGCTCGTCTTTTCCTTTCATGTCTTCTTCTTTCGTTCCTTTGCTGTCTGTTTGTTTCTTCCTTTCTTAAATGGAAGAAACTTTTCCTAAAAACTAAAAAAGTCCTTTAACTTTGCCCCCTTCATCAAGTGATGCCAAGCACTGGAGCCGACTCGCTTAACTTTGGTTGAAGTAGTCAGCTGCAACAGAAGTTATTCCTCATGAAGAAAAATAGTAAAATTACTTCTATTTTTGTTTTTTTTTTACCCTTGAGAATGAAGCTTTATCAAATGGAACCGGATTTACTGACGTGATGTGCTGAAAAATGTGAATCCGAATGCCAATAAGCATGGCCGCAGCTGGGAGCAGATACATTTAGAAAGGGTAACAAGCTTTTGAGTTTGACGCTTTGTAGTTTAATCATTGTTGTCAGCACTGTATGTTGAAGTGTATCATATTGCGTAGACTTAGCAGCATATTTCCCTCAGCCACTGCAGCCTTAAAAGAAAATGAGGCTCTTTCAGGCTGAAGTTGAAAATAATGAGTCAATCTGGGCATTAGCATGCAGATAGAGGGCAGTTGCGAGCAGCACACAACTGGGGGTAAAAACTTTCACATTAAAGATTCAGGAAGAATGGTTTATGCGTGCACTTTTTTGCAATAAATAACAGTACTTACTGAAACAGCAGAAATGAAGACACATAGATGATCATTTTCTGAATCTGAATGACTCGGCCATGTCCCCCCTTGTGCATTATCCTCCTCGAGACTTCAGCGGCATAGATATGGTACATTTGAAATTTTGAAAGTGTTGCACATGTCCTCCTTGAATAATAAACTAGCTTTCACTTGAAATTTGTGAAAGCTGAATGCAGAAGCCGTGTTTTTGCAGCCGCAGTGATGCAACAAAGCTTAGAGAAAAAGACAAACACGTCATTTTCTAACCTTTCCCCATTCGTATGCCTTTTTCCTTTGCCATGGTGTCTCTTTATATCCATTCTGTCTGTGGAGCTGCTTTCTTCTTTGTCCCACACATTCGCCTTTGGATTGCACAGTAGGTCACAAACGTGAGTGTGTTTGTGTGGGTAAAGACCAGAAGGCAGACTCTGGGACTCTGGGAAAACAAAAACTGTTGGTTGTTCTCTCATGTCAACAGACGAGGGTCGTTGCTCAAAACAAAGTATCAGTGGGAAGGTGAGGCGATATTCTGTGTGGATGTGGTATCTCTATATCTGTGGGTAGCAGCAGAGGCATCAGCAGCTGTAGTAGTATGAAGGGTGAAAAGGCTCAAATATAAGCCTACACTGACTATTAGTTGGATCAAAGTGGACAAGCTTGGTTTACAATTTGATCAAAGGAACAGTGTCGGGGGATCTATTAGCAGAAATGGAATATAATATTCATTACTAGGATTTCATTAGTGTGTAATCGCCCGAAACTAAGAATCGTTGTGTTTTCGTTAGCTTAGACTGAGCCCTTCGTATCTACATAGGGAGTGGGTGGGAGTTTTTATGTTACCTGAAGGCCACTGTAGTTCTCTGACACGCTTGTGAAACTGCGATGACGTGAACCGAGTGTAAAACCGTGGTATCGCCAGCCGCCTTCTGACTTCCGTTGCTCCTAAAGTAGTGTTATTACGGTAAGGATGGCCTCTTAGCGCGGCTAACAGCGGTACCGCGTTTTCTTGCTCTCGGTTGCTCACGTTACCGAAGTCTTAAAGGGAGCAGTGAGCGGAGGGGTAGCTTACTCAATCTGCAAACACACCACTAGATGCCGCCAAATCTTACACACTGTACCTTTAACGCTTATTTCACTTTCTTGCAGTTAGATGAGAAGATCAATACCACTCTCACAGTTAACTTACCTTAGCATAAAGACTCTAAGAAGGGGGAAACAGCTAGCCTGGCTCTGTCCAAAGATAAATCTACCATGACTTTGGAAGCTCGCTAATTAACACGTTACATCTTGTTTGTTTTATTGTACAATTAATGAAGTCTTTATGTTGCCGTGAGGTTGCCAGGCAACCAGCTGAGTCTCTAGGAACACATAACCGCTGTAAAATCACATATTTTTTACACCTTGGATTTTTTATGGATTAATCAATTGAGATGTAACGTTTTAATTAGTGAACTTTAGAGATACTGGAAGGAGGATTTAGTGACTTTTAGATAGGGCCAGGCTAGCCGTTTGCCCCTGTTTCTAAGCTCGGCTTACCAGCTGCTGGCTGTAGCTTCATGTTGTGCAGACACTCATGAGTGTGGTATCGATCTTCTAACTCTTCTACTATTCCTTTAAAACGCATTAACACAGGAGATAAAATTGTCCTGCTTATTTTTAGCTTTTAAACAAAACAAGATACGTGCACCACTGTGGTATTATTTTCACCTCTGATAGTTGTAGCAGGCATATCGATGTAATGCATTTGTATATTTTATTCAGCATGTGAAAGAATCCACAATAACCACCCGAGGATCATCTCCTCGCCTCCGGTTATACGGAATGAGCCGATAATGACAGAGGTGAAAAGTCCTGTGATATAAGAAGACGAGAGTCCCTCCGTGGCGTTGTGCCCACATGGAGCTGATTAAACCACCAGCGAGGCAATGCTCCAATCTGCAGCACAATAGAGCCAATAAAGTCAGTCACATGCCACAGTGCTGCTGCCATTAACATCAATATGGTGCATGAGGTTGGATTGTTTATGTTCTGCAATCTTTTTTATGGCTTTCTTTTTATATGCTGTTTATCTGTAGAATAGGCAGTCTGCTCTACCCCGAGGTTCAACTAAGATTAAACCACCAGCCAGGAGGATGCCATCTGATCCGACCTATCTATCTATCTATCTATCTATCTATCTATCTATCTATCTATCTATCTATCTTTCTATCTATCTATCTATCTATCTATCTATCTATCTATCTATCTATCTTTCTATCTATCTATCTATCTATCTATCTATCTATCTATCTATCTATCTATCTATCTATCTATCTATCTATCTATAAAAACAACTGAACAGTGTGGGAAACAAAAAGTTATATATAATAATGCAACATGAACAGAAATAAAATAAAACTCCAACAACAGGCAAGTGCAGACAAAGGCAAAAACAAGAATTGATTTTGGATTCAATCAAACCGTAAACGGCTTATTTTCCATTTGGCCTCAGCATTGTGCGTAATCGCTCCAAACTCACCCAGGGAAAAGTCTTTTCAATTTTAAATCAGCCTGCAATCAGTTCCAAACAGAGGAGACAGGACACATTAAAGCATCTTAACAAATTCATTGCAGACAAACACTCAGTCATGAGCGGCCATAAGGCTAACAAGCTTGTTTGGGAATGCAAAGGCAACTCCACAGTGTCCTATCATGCCGTCCACATGCTGCTGGGCCTGGCAGCTCCAGCAACGGGTGACCTTGAGCCTCACAATTACCAGACTGTTTTCTGTTTTCTCTCTGCCTTAACTCTCCTCCCCTGTTCTGACAAAGTCACAATTTGCATCGGATTCTCTCTGTGAACAAACAATCTGGGCCTGGCCATCATAAGCGATGAAACTGGAACCGATAAGATTTTAAAATTTCCAGCATGAATTATTTACTTTACAGCTCCTCCTCCTCCTACACTTATATTTCATTCAGGACATCTCTGTCTCTTGCTTCCTCCTACTTCCCCCCTACCTGCCGCTCTGTAGCATCCGATGAAATGTAACAGTGAAGCTAGATGGAAAGTTGCCACGAACGCTGGAAAGCTCCACTCAACTGTAATGAGCAAAGTTCAATCAAACATTGCAAAAGGAAATGGTACAATTAAACAGGCTTATGAAATAAGCATAAATCCTGCCTGCAGACAGCAGCCGCTTCCTTGTGTTGACATATATCGTTCCTCCATAATGTCCTCTAAAAGGCATAATTACTTGAGATTGGATGAGTGTACAAGCTAAATCAGTATAAGGAAGAAAAAGCTAAGCTGCTCTCCAGTCAATCTAAGAGGCGGGTAGTGGTTTTCTTTCTAATTAATTAAGATATTTAAATCTAGATTCACTTCACCATTTTACAGTTTAGCTTAATTTTCCTCTCATACCCTTCTCTCTCCTTTTATTCTCTAACACAATACTGTATCTGGGTTTTATGCTACAGTAAGCAGCTCTGCCCTCAATTTTCAGTGTTTTTCTCACTAATACATTTATATTTTAGTATTTAAATTCCCTTAACAATCCTCATTTCATAATTTAGTTTAATTTTATTTTCTGCCATTCTTTCTGCTCTCGCTCTTTATGATTCTCTCTTATAAAACCACATACAAGATATCTGTGTTACATGTTTTTAAATGCCAAGCAGCTTCTACTATGGGTGGAAGATAGTGGTGTTATCCAGTGGTAGCTTAGTACTATACTAAAAGGAATAAGTGAGAAAAGGCAGCATATTTAAATTGTGTTCTTAGTAAAGGTTAAGGCCGGTGTATATTCATACATTACTATATATTTATTTATATTTATACATACATTATTTATTGTCAACAAATTCCCATGAAAAGACCAACACTTTGTCACTTTACAACTTGCCTATACCCTGTCTGTGGCACTCAATCCAAAACCCACTTGTTCCTAATAAAGATATCATTTTTGAAAATAGATAAATAATATCATTTTCAAATAAGACTGAGGGTGTTTTTCCTCATGCAGTTAATTTGCTTTGTTCCCATTCAGGGACTAATTAGATAAAAAAATTTGCATTTTCACCACACGCTCGCACGACAATTGTTCTTCAGACGGCGCATCAGGTAAACTTTTAGATTAGATCATCTTTATAAGCCTAGTTGTTGCGGAGGGAAGGGTCGATTGTGTTCTTACTGCAACCAAACGGCTGCAGAGTTCAAGTGGAGAGCCTCTCTAGGCGATCTCAGCCCACTTGTTTTGGCCCGCGTCCCTGTGTGATTGCCCAAATGAACTGAACCATGGGGGTTAAAACATACCAAATTTAATGGAAATTTATCCATAACTTGTCTGCAAGTGGGAACTAAATGTCTGTAGCTAATTTTGACCCAATCCATTTACTGTTATGTACACTGGATAAGCTGATGAACATCATGCAGCTCTGGGAGCTCTGAGCTCTGTGCTGTCTGGAAACAACTAGACGAAGGTGAACTTAATCCTTTAGCCTTTAATCAGTGCTATTATAACTAGGAGGAGCAAACATGGCTCTGTTTGCTCTGCCACCAACCAGACCTTTGTTCCCTGATGCTTGTTAAGTGCATCCAAAAGTGAATTATTCTTTAAAGTTTATTAGTTTTATAATGCCATGTGCTTGTTTGGTTCCATTTATGATTAGTTTTCTAAAATACCAGGGCACTATAGATTTTAGCACACGTTTTCGTTTTTGGGACTATTTAAAGTTGCGGATTAATACATATTCTGTGCACTAGTCAGTGGGACAGACTCAACCTACAGTGCTCGTGTTCATGGTAATAAAGGAATATGTTGTGGCTCACTGATGGGTTTTAATAGTTTTTGGACAACAGCGGAGCTCCATGGCACAGAGGAATAAGCTATCAGGCTTTGGCTGCACACTACGTGTTAGCGGGATCAATTCATTGTTGGTTTTGGCTTTTTTCTGTGGGGATGTGCTTATAATAACCAAAGTATAGAACATTGCGAGGCTTATCATTCAAATAGCTCACTTTCCCTGGAGGAAAGGCAGCTGCTAGTGCATCTCTCACATCCGGATATCTCATCTTTCTCTCTCTCTTCCTCATCTCTCCTTAACTCCTCTCTGTGTGCCTCTGCTGTCACCATCTTCTTCCAAACTGGCAGCCATTCCTGTTTCCCTCTTTGTCTCATTCAACACAGTGTGTCAGGTTATATAGCGAGTACCAACCGGGGAGCGAGCCTCAGTGTTAAGCATTGGATGTCACACATTTGGTGCTAACCAGTGGTAACATGATAAATTCTTTATGGGATGGGGTTAACTTTAAAGCGTTGACTGCAGGTGCATAAAACATGATTCACTTTCAGGATTAGTCAAATGATTGTGGTATGCGTGTGTGCTGTATGTGTTCATGTCAGTAGTATCCTCCTTGTTGCCAGGTCTGTGCCTTTCTCTGGCTCACCTTAAGTCGGCATCCGCTCTCCGGTGGTGTGCTCTGTGTGCCGTGGCCAGGCTGAGAGAGGAGCGCATGTGTCTAGAATCTCCAACTCCTGTTCAAAACGAGGCTAGAAATGACTTCCTGAAGTGAATTTACAGCCTGACATTAAGATTATACGCACTATCGTAGATCTCTTGGCTGAAAGAAATCCTCCGTGGATTATAAAATGTTTCATTAGCATGACACGAGGGTGAAGCCGGTGTGTAGAATAGCATGAACTGAGCACCATCGTCTAAGTTGCTGTGATTTATTTAGCATGCTGCCAACATACACTCATCAACTCAAGTTAATAGAGGCCATATCAGGCAGCACCAGGCTGCGACGTTGCCTTATGGCAGTCAGCAGTTAGATGTGTTTGTGCCTCCCACAACAAGCCTGGGGACTGCGCGTGCTTGTGTGTGTGCACTGTATGGGCGTATGCATCTGAGTGTGTGTATGTGTGTGTGTGTGTGTGTGTTAGTGTTTATGTGTGAATCAGTAGGAAAGTCTGAACTGTGATTTGGCTATCTGCTTGAGAACAGATGTCACCACAAGAGCACAAAAGTGAGAAGAGCCATTCCTTGCGAGGGCAGCTTCCCACAGAGGAACATTACACTTTCAGATTGTATCACTAATCTGTGATATTTCATCCATTGTGAGGGTTTTGGGTGTTGTCATTTAGCTTTTTGCTTTATCTATGATCCCTTGGCCTGGGTTCACTCATGCTTCAATTACTTATTTCCTACAAATCCCAAAACGCCTTTTGGGAACCTTGGAGAACATCTCGAGACTTGATGCATCCAGCTGGATATTGTATGGAAGAAAATTCAATAAGATCAGGGAATAATAGTGGCTTGAGAGTGTTTGCGGAAGGGAAAAACCAATACTGAAAACACAATGAATCTGGCAATTGTGTGTCATTATGGGGGGTTTATGGTGCAGAGATGTGTAGGCTGCTCCGCTCCAGTGCATTTCTCTCTGAATGATTACTGCACATGAATGCAAAATAATGAAAAAGATCCTTTATTTTGAATTAAAAAGCACATCATTAAAAATGTGTTTACCTTTTTACACCTTTAAATTGTATCATGTTTTGATAATTATCACCAGGAATGGCCAAAATAGACAAAAATTGGACCCAATGATCTGTGAAGACGTATTCAGATTCTTTACTTATACAAGTAAATGTGTAAATAAAAGTTGTAATATCTAAATGTTAATACTGCATTCCAAGTAACAGTCCTGCATTCAGCATTTTAATGTAACGCAGGGAAGTATTACCATTAAACTGCATTTTTCCCTTTGGTGTGTCGTGGAGAAGTGTAAGTACAATATGGAAATACCCATATAAAATATTCAAATAAAGTACCTTCTGAAATCCTTGAGTTAATGTACTTACTTCACATTTCTGCCAGTAATCCTAGATTCATTTCTGCAATATAAATATCTCCATTGTTTTTCCCACAGTGCCTACAGTCTTTGACCACTATCGCATTTCAATGTCAAATGGATACAGTTTGAAGGTAATCTCTCTGACAGGCCCTGACAGTACACAACTGTTCAGTGATCGCCCTCTTTTTGTCTTCTGGTAATGAGAACAAGGTGCTCTATTGATTAGACTGTGTTGTGTTGTGTTACCATATATTAGCCAAGTTGTGCTTTAACAAATAATTATAATTTCGTGACTGCATCTTGCACAGTTGTTGTTGGCGAACTTTGCCAGGTGTTTATATTTCAATCAGGAGAGACTCGTATGAATTGAATGGTAATTTATTACAAAGTGCACAAATTTATGAATAGTAACAGTCTTTGACGATTTAGACCCAATGTGATTATAGTAAGGGGGAAGTGATGCCGTAGTTGGATTAGGATTATTCCCCCCGGGTCTAGATACTGGTGATGGTGGTAGTGAAAAGAGTGATGCAGATCCGATGAATGAAGTGGAGCAGGATTACTCTGATGTGATGAATCTGGAGGTGATGGGGTGGTGGAGGGTCGCATCAGTTTGTGCTGACACTGACACTGAAAGCAGCATAGATGAGAACAGTTTTAAACTTTTGACAGCAACGATGTGATTGGTTTAGGGAGATATGGCAAGATCTGATTGGTCACTAAAAAGAGAGATGCCCATAATCAGACATAGTAATAGCCCATGAGAGAGAGACCCTGAATGAATGAGAATGAATGAGATTGCACCCCTAGTCTTCCTGAATGAATTTACGCATAATCTTCATTTCTGTCTATCTGTGGACAGATTTTGTCACCATGATATATTGTCACAACTGTGTAAGATGCAGTCTCAAAACTTTACAGGTGTGTTGTTGAGATCAAATTGAAAGTCGAGGTCAAAGATGGGCGTGGTCCGATCAAGAGGGGCAAATGGGGACCATTGACCCCCTTACACACACAAATACACGCACACATGCACACACGCCCCTGGCCCGATTTGGCGTCACGCATGGCAAGATGGTCTCTAGTTAGTTCTTAGAGAGAGAGAGAGAGAGAGAGAGAGAGAGAGAGAGAGCAGCTTTACAGTCCACCCATTTCTTTAATTTCCCACTCCATCACCATTCCCCACGTCTTGCACTTATGCACTAAAGTCTGCAGCCCTAAAATGAATGTGTGCTCAATTATTATTATCAAACTATTTCTCTTGCAAAAATCTCGTCCACTCCGCCATCACAGGATGAAATAGCCTACTTTACATCCTACATTTGTACCTTTTTATTACATTGCTTCCTAAAAAAAAAGCGCGGCTCCTGGCGCAAAGTGGAGCGCATGCAGCATAAGAAGGAAAACGTGAGGCAAAACATAAGGTGATAGGTCTCCTTCCATGTCCGTGTGACAGTAAAGGAAATATAGGTTCCTGCCAGGGTTTAAACAGATGTAACCCCGCCTTGATTTCTCCACAGTTCTTTACAGTCGCCGCGTCTCTCTGCCTCCGTCAGCAGCGAAGGTAACTCCGTGCGTAAAAGCTCCTGGACACCAGACGGACACCGTACAGTTTCCACCTCTGCTTCACTTCTCACAAGACCGAAACGGGAGAAAATCTTTCCTGCTAAACAACCGGGAAACAGTTATTGATTTAAAGCTTTTTTTTTATTTATATGCATTTTTTGGGCTCTCACCAGTGCAGTTTTTTCCCTGATATCCTGTCCTAAATGCCTTGCACCCGAGCCACTGCTGCACCGACTCGGTTATTATGAAGAGTAAACAATGTGCAAAGCAAATGATCCAGTAGGAGCTCTCACTGTGGATGCGCTTGGATTTAACAGCCTGTAAAAAAAACAAAGATTCAGTCAAACTTATGGCGTGAAGGTAAGACATTTTTTTGTGTGTGTGTGTGTGTGTGTCATGTGCCAAACTTGACAAAAACAAGATCTATAGCTTTGCTCAGTGTACCACTACATAGTTTATTCCCCCTATATGCCATAAATGTAAAAACCATTCCTCTCCAGAGGAGGTTCAGTGATCCGGTACAGCATCTCCCTAATGACAGAATACAAAGTGATTTGTTGGGTGTGATATCCTGAGATATTAACTTTCAAGGTGAATTTGCTGTTTGCCAGACTATATCTTTTTATTTGTCCATTTCCAAAACGAACATTTTGGATCTGTGATTGTGAGCACACGAACAGTATGCGTCTCACACACACAGCTATGCATTATAGGGATGATTTATTTGTATAGCAGGTCGGGTTGTTGACAGTATTGATCCAGGCTGGTTGGCCTTTTTTGTGTAAAACAACTGAAAGCAAACATTTGCTCTCTTTGCCTTAATCCAGCCCAGGAAAAAAAAAAAAGTGCTCTCTAAGTGAGCTGTAGTTTAATTCTGGAGATGTGGCGGTGTGCCTGTGTCAAGCTGTCCTCTTCCAAACACACGGAGCAGCTGATTTCAGATCTGTTTGTGCCTTCCAGATTGTAATTAGTGCTGGTTTTCTCCAGGGACAGCTAGAGCTTCGTGCAGGTTCAGGTGACTGCTGGCTGTTCTGGCTGCACAACCAGTCCATGTATCCTATCAACCCTTTGCTGAGCAGCTTTAACAAGTTCACAACAAGCAGCAGGGCAATATGAATGAGGTGCATGAGGCTGGTTTTATCTGCAGCTCCTCCTGATAAACCTGTGTGGGCTGTGATACTGTCACAGGGTTTATAGTAGCCTTTTTTATGATTTATGGGTTTTATTATAGCCTGATGTGTTTTTTTCTGTTGAGACAAATAGCAATGTATTTGACCCTTCCAAACTTTACTGCAGATTTATAGTATTTTAGTGTTTTTTTGGGATCATTATGCAACATCATGCTTAGTTGCCATTTTTCCAAATAACATATGGCAGAGAATGGTGATCATGATGATATTGATATCCAGCTGTTTTCACCTTTAATGAGTTAGTAATGATGGAGAAAATACATATTACCAAACCCTCCATAATATCTGATAACTGTGTTTTATTATAGCCTGATGTTTTTTTTTTTCCTGTTGAGATATATAACATGTATTTTACCCCTCCAAACTTTACTGCAGATTTGTAGTATTTTAGTGTTGTTGTTTCATTTGGGATCATTATGCAACATTATGCTTTTAGTTGCCATTTTCCAAATAACATATGGCAGAGAATGGTGATCATGCTGATATTGATATCCAGCCGTTGTCACCTTTAATGAGAAAAAAAGGGAGGAAATAAATACTACCAAATCCTCCATAATATCTGATAACTCAGGGGAAAAAATATATTTGAAAAAAAGCAGCTTTGACATGTTGTCAGCAGCTGCATGCGCTGTATGTCAGCAGGTGTGGATCTTTGGATGGCTCCGTCGACAAATTGGTGCTGTCACTGAAAAGGACACTGCCAGGTTTGGGCACTATTAACAATATCTTTCCTTAGAGAGGAAAGTGAGCAGCTAATCCCAAGTGAAAGCACCTTTAGTTAAATACCAGGATATCTGCTGAGACTGGATGTTGTGTCCATTTGCTGTCCATCCAGTGACAGTCTCTCTTCATCCATATGGATTCCACACCTCCCTGTCTCTGATCTGTCACACATCGTTGTGAGGAAAACAGCGTTGTCAGAGCTGCCTGATGCAGCACTTGTCAAGTCCAGATGTTTGACACAGACAGACAGCTGCATTGAATCAAATATCCTGGATGCTTCCAGACAATTGTCCATTTAAAAAGCAGATATTTATCTCAGCATGAACTACTTGAATTAATATCAGGAAACGATAATACTAATAAGGACCCTGCTATTGCTTTACATGGTGAGAGATTTGCTTACATGAGGATATTTTCATCAAGGTGGTACACAGTCTTTAAGTGGATTAGGGACATCATTACTAGCACAATAGTTGAGGTGTTTGATGCAGCTGGTCAGTCAATAGTGACATTTAAATTCAGCACACTGCTCCCAAGAGAGATGACATGTATTAACAAAAATAACACCGTGCTGTAGCCTGTGCTTATTAAATTCAATTACAAACCCAAACAAATGTTGTTTGTTTACTGGGCTCTAGTGCCCAAATTTGATCCAGTCTGTGAAATCACAACCTCATTTATTAGACAGACACTCTCCAATCCCATTATGTGCTTGACTGATGAGATCAAAGTACCAAATTGTTTCAAATTGAAGCATTATACTTTCAGTTTTACAAGACAAAAAACTACTCAATATACAAACTCTTGGCAAGGTCACAACAGTTTTTAAATTTCATTTTGTTCTCTGTAGAGGCGGCAGTGGGGCATTACACATTTGGGGAAAAAGATAGCCTCCTAAAGAAAAGTAAACGTTTAATAATGAATTCCTACATGCCTTAATGCAAGTTAATGATTATAAATTGGTGCCTTGCATGCTTTTATACTTAGATGATTATTTGTGATTCTTTCAGAAAAGTGAAACCATAGAAATGTCAAGGTTCACAGGGGGATATATCAGCTTATTTTCAGGTTCATACTTGTATTTTGGGTTTCCACTAGAGCATGTTTACATGATTTAATGTTAAACAAACAATTATGTTTTCTCATACTGTCTGTCTGAATATACCTGTATTCACCCTCTGTCTGAAACGCTCCATTTTAACGCTTGTTCCCTCTTGAAAAAGTCCAGTCTGCTCTGATTGGCTTGCGAGAAAAACATGATGCACCTTTAGGTAGTTCTCAAGCCGTGGGCGGTACATTCTAATGAGCCTGCTTGTGACATAGGAAGGGGAGCAGAATCTGAATGGCTTGTTGAATCACATGTTTTCTGATCTAGACAGCCCACAAAAAACTGACTGGGTCATCTTATTTTACAGTTTGTGAGTCGGTAGGCACGCCAGATACCCACAAGCACTGAAAACATTTTTCATTATATTTCCCCTTTAAAAAGCAGTGGATGTTTCCCATAGTTGTGTCAATGTAAGCAGAAGAGGACAAAAAGCTTGGAGGGAACACTGTTTGGACCAGAATAAACAAAAAAAGGCTAAGGAATGGACTAGAGAGCTTCAGTGACCTTTGCGTGTGGTTCTGTCTGAAACATAAATGAGCTGAAATATAAATAGTTTACCTTTTCAGCAGAACCTAGCTGGAAGCTCAAAATGGCCTCCAAATCACAGACATTGTAAACATACAGTAGAGTCCTCTAACAAGCAGTGGATTTATGTATATCTCAGTAATATTGCATGAAGCGTATGTAGCTCTAAAACACCAGTATATGTCTTCCGGTGGCTCAGCAGCCACATCGTGTTTTGACCAGTAAATCATTTAATTGTATTGGATCCCTGTGAATGTATCTGACTGGCCTACATTCCCTTTCTCCTGAAACCCATTCCCCAGCATGTCAAATATACGTCAACACTCCAGGGACCAGCATCATCACAGAGAGGATGGAGGAGCCAATTAGGTCCCTAAACCCAATAGGAGATCCATCAGGATCTGGTTATGCTCCTAGTTACAGTTATATGCTGAGAAAGTTATGTCGGCAGGTTGGTCTGTTTGTGCGTTAATGGTGTGTCCATAATATATATATCGATCCAGATGGTGTGCACATGCTGCATGATGTTTGAGCAATAAGTGTAACCCTGCATGAATATGTGGGGCTGGTATTTTGTTGCAATGAGTAGGCTCTGTTTTCACTGAATATTCATTTTTATCACTAATTGTCCAGTATTTGCGGTCACACATTTTTATTTCTGACCCTGGTGCCTACATGGTGAGGTGTACACACACAGCACTGTATTATGTGCCTTGACAGTGCAATTACATTTGCACAAATGCATCTTTATATTTAGAATACATGCACATGCAAATGCACAAAGTTGCTTAACGGACTGCTTTGCTGTTAAAAGCAGACCAAAATAACTCACACAAACCAAGCACATATTTTTAAACATTATTTAAATATTTTGAAAAACAACCCATTGGTCTTTTGAGGCATGATGAGCAACAGGCAGTCAGAACTGTGCAGAAACAACCGCAAACCTTTCCATGACTCTCTATCTCACTGATCCGCTGTGGAGCAAGACACACAATATATCCCCCGAGAGGTGTGAAAGTGCTTTAGCTACAGTTAGGCTGCGTTGTCGGAGGATATCAGGCACCCTCTTGTACGTGCGGCCACATACTGTACGTGTGCATGAATGCACATGTGCGTCGCATACAGACATGTCACTGGACAGAGAGTGTCCTAACTGGTTGTGGCTCCTGTAGAGCTTGATAAAACATCAAAGCTAAATGGCTTATAAACTACTTCCATGAGGCCCACGGGGGGATCCTTTGAATGTTCCAGTGGACAATCTGGACCAATGGGGTGACAGACAATGTGCAGCGATTGACAGGGCGACTATTAGAAGAGAGGGGGATGCAATGAGGATTAATAGCAAAGGCAGAAAGATGGAACAGAATGCCCTCGGAGAAATGAAATCTCTTCCCAATTATCTTGATGTGTAGTGTGTTTGGTCTGAGCACCCTGAAACGGGAATGCGTGGACCAGAGTGTCTCCCTGTAGACTTTAAATTAGTAGTTCCAGATCATTCCAACTCCAGCAGATGGTGCCTGACACACACACAACCTCAAGGTGTGGAATAGAAAAATATATTTCCACCACTTGCTCACATGCTCTTCTTTTGGCTCTGAATTGCAGCCTTTAAAAGGCCAAAAATTAAAAGGTGAAGTGGGGGTGGTGTGTCAGATTCCAGCTTGGCATGACAAGAGTCATGCGTCACTTTGAACCAATTTTTTTTCAACCTCTTGTGTCAAGTGCCAAATGAAAGCTGGGGTTGTACTAAACAGCCTTTCAGTGGCAGCTTCCTTGACATTTTCCTCAAGAGTCTGGGAGTCTTTTGTTTGGTGAACAAAGCAAGCATAGATCCTCCTGTCTGCGTGACCTTTTGGTCTTAGCTTTGATAAATTATAGTTCAATCAAATACTTTCCTAGCAACTGCTAATCTCTGAAAATAGCAAAGCCTACAGACACCACAGCTTGGAAATTATCTGCTGCAAGGTTTTCAATAGATTAAACAAGCGAGTAATGCTTGACAGGGTGATTAGTCATTTCTGTTTTTCTCATATTTTGACTGTTATTATATTGCTGTGCCCACAATATTAGCATACTGTGAAGTACAGTACAATGATCATGTCTAGATGGTAACCCTAATTTTGTGAAAACGTGCAAAAACTCTTGCAAGACTCGCTGCCCGACGACCTATCCTAACCCTATTCCAGAGTCAGTTCAGAAAGGAGATGGTGTACTTAGCGTCATCTTCCTGTATCTGTGTCAAGTGGGTTTCAACGTTGTCCTGTCCCTTTAGGAGACTAGTTGGTCTATTAACTCCAATGAGAGAAGTGAACGTGAGCAAAGATTATGACTGATTCTTTCGCCCCCTAGACGCCAAAGTAAATATTGGACCCATTTTTCACAAGCCACATCCTGTATGTATCTTCCAAACATTCGGACACTAAAATGGCATTTTTCAGACAGTAGAAAATGAACTTTGTTCGCGACCTTTCTCCGTCTCAGCAACACACTCTCGCGAGATCTGGCAACTAACTTCCGCGTTCACAAATTTTCGTAATGTTAAATATGACAAAATATAAATACATTATGATATAACCCACTCTGCTTTCATCCATCCACACGATGTTCCCAACACTTCCAAACCAGGTGGGGTGATGGGGGAGAGGCGGACACGCCACGACCACGCCCATTTAGGAGACAGGAAGTGTATACCATTTCAAGCCATTGGCAGAGCTTGTAATGCGTCATCTTTGTTATAGAGCATCTTTAATTATTTAATTGGAGGTCAATGCCTAACCTCAACCATCTTGCGATAGTTTCGCAAATCAAGGGTTACTATCTAGACACAACCCAGAACAATAGAGTGTAGAAAGTTATTGTACACACTGTTTTGTCAGGAAACATAAAAATGAAGTATAGCTGTCTTGTTTTTCCCAGAAAGAGGTGTACCAGCAGTATTAGGAACCCTCTAAAGAGGGGATTTAAGGCCAGTCCCATTCTATTCTATTTTAATTATTACTACTGGCTCATTCAATGCCAATCACTTGAACATTTTAAAGAAAGCTTGTACATACTAGACCCTGAAAAACCACCACTTTTGAAAAGTACCAGGCTATTTTTACTGGGAGCAGTGAGTCATTACATTCTTTTATATTCTATCAACCTCTCCAAAATCAGCAATTGAATATTTCTTTCCTTAGAAATTGTGGATAGGTTTTCCTCTCAGCGATCAAAGAACAGCTTGAAAGCAAATGAAAAAAACAACATACCTCATCTCTTTCAAATACCTGGTCAAAGTGACAACCACGAGACAACATTGCGGTTTCTGTTGTCACTACTGGTCCATCTGGCCATGTGACCTTTCTGAAGACGACTCACTTGTTGCATCTCATCCTACTGCGGTTCGTGGTGATTTTCTGTTTGCAGAACTGGTGGAAGCAGCTGCTCAAAATCTGATTTTACTGTAAGAAGTTAAGGGTAACACTGTGGGCATGAAATCTCACACATACAAACATTATCCTCCAAATCCCATTTTCACTTAGAAAACATATTTTCACAAGTCTCATTAGCTTGTAGCGTGCTGTAGCAGGCCCCTGCTTTCGCATGTGCAAAGTATGACACCGATGCTGATACTGATGAGAATTTTTGTACTTTCATGGAAGTGCGGAGGCGTCAGCTGTCATTACAGTCTCCCACTAATAATAACTCACTAATCACTGAAATTAGTTTGGGTCATACTCCCCTTGCTCTCCCTCTGAATGTAATTAAAGCAGACTGCTTTGCTGCAAATATATCAGCTGTCCACAGTTTTATTAAAGGACAAGAAAAGCAACCAAATTATGCAATTTTATCCCCTACTGATTGTGGGGACTGAGGGGCTGGGAAGTCGGGTCATGTGACGCATTATCTCTTCTTTGGCTGGGTGATGATAATGGGTGCAGTATCCATACTTTTGGTATTGATCCGCTAATCGCTAGTGCAGAGAAACTGCCTGCTTCACTGCACCTCTGGTCGCAGCACGGCCAAGATCCCCATCCAGGTCAGTGTGAGGACATGCAGGATTATAAACTGCCTGAGATGACTGTGCAGTAAACTCAGACATGGATCAGACAGGAAAAAAACTGTTTTATTTACCCCAGCTATTTTATGAACGACACAGTTGTTGCAGACAGGTACAGTGGGGCTTACAGTAGTACTTCATTTACCTGGGGCTTTCAAGCCTCTGTTGGGTAGGCAACGTGTGTCAGCCTGAGCAGGCACGCTGTGTGTGGATGTTTGTGTGTGCACGCATCTGCATTCGTTCCTACACGTGTGTCTGTTTCTTCTTTAATGGAAAAGCAGCCAGTGGTGTGTGTGTGCATGTGTGTGCGTGAAGTACGCGGCCTCACCAGAGACAAGATCGGTTGTTAGGTTGGAGCTTCGCTACGACCTAATGAGGTCGATGGAGGCTTGTTACCAGCCTCCCTCTCCTCTCCTTCCAGTGGATGGATGCTCCCTACCATTTTTACCCTTATGGCTTGATTTGAGTAGGTAATGGCTGAAATCACCACTACAATAACCTTTATGTCTTACTGTATCAATAACATGGATGCATAGGGTGGAGTTTGTGCCCCATGGGCTTTTGTCTTTGTGGATAATGCATTTAGCCCTTTATCTCCGTCTTCCTTTCTCTCAATGTGACTGCTTTTGAGGCTTCTTGGATGGTCTCCAATATTTCATTTGCTCTCTCCTCACCATCTCCACAGTGAAAAGTCCCTTGTCAGTGTTCAAATTTGCACTCTGAATGCGATTTTCAGTGACACAGGTTATTGCATGTGTCAGTCAAATAAATGACTGAGTGGTCCCTGTTGCACTTTTTTATTGAGTGAAGTCGGGAGGTTCAGCATCCTGATGTGACAGTGTTCTTTTTCTGTTTAAATGTAGACACATGAATCACGTGCACGCTGTCTGAAAAGATAGATTTGATTCATAATCATTGTTACAAACACTTTCTTTCAAACTGCTTCAGCTACTATAGTTGTTTGATGGTGATATTAGTTTACCACCAGTGGGCAACCTCCGGATCTAAAAAGTGCCTTAAACTTGCATTCTTTCTAACAGCCAGCAGGGGGCGACTCCTCTGGTTGCAAAAAGAAGTCTGATTGTATAGAAGTCTATGAGAAAATGACCCTACTTCTCACTTGATTTATTACCTCTGTAAACATTGTAAACATGAGTTTATGGTCTCAATCGCTAGTTTCAAGCCTTGATGTTCATTTAGTAAATGATGGTCCTATTTAGTGTAAAATAGACCATAAAGCAGGGTATGCTTTAGGGCGTGGCTACCTTGTGATTGACAGGTCGTTACCACGGCGTTGTCCGGTCTGGGAGTTGTCCGTGTTTTCGTCTTACAACTTTAACCCTTTCACAGTACGTATTCAGTTCAGGAAAGTTAATAGTCACGGTGACTATGTCCACTTCTTATCTATGTTTACCACTAAGAGCAAAAAGTGCCTTTTTATGCTTCATATAGAAAGGAAACAAAACCTAAAGAATATTTCTCATGAATTACTAACAACTTTCCATTTTTTTTTATGTTAACTATTTAATGCCCCATCTCAGAAGGGTGCCAAACCAAACTGGATGCACCTTTACATAAGAAGGGTGTTTGTGATGGAGAGTGCAGAGAGAAAGGGGGCATAATTGCAACACCAAGATAATGACACTGTAATTGCTACTCTGAATGAGCATGTTTATTTTCAGCACAGTAAAAGTCATAGCCACAGCTACCACCTACACAGCCAGCCTGGAGAAAGTGGCTTCACAACTGTGATGAGTTGCCTCTTCACTCATACAGCGACAAAAGGAAGCTATTTCACAAGAACTAAAATAGATAGTTATTGACTTTGGTCAATGGTTTTGACCTGGCATCTAAGAGGGGCTGTGGCAGATAGAAAACTAATTAGGATGATGGCTATCGCAGGCTAGAATCAAACACTTTGACAGTATTGACCGAGTGGTATCAGCTTGAGGTTTTGCTTCCCCTTTGCATAGGCTGATACTGGGAATTAGGAAAAGATTTTAATGTCGCAAGAGCTGGAGAGGGTTAGCGAAACTAAATACCCCACCATTAGACCTGCATATCTTTATTATCTTACACAAACAATATGAGAAAAATCAGGTGTGAATGACTCACAAAATTCAATTTAGAAAAGCAAATTACCGTCACATATTATTCACACAAATTTGATTCATGAATCCATTATTAGTAGACACTTTCAGTTGGTTTCAATTACAATCATTGCTCTCTGAAACAGGTTTCTAAATGTGACTTTTGCACATTAAAAACACATTTTACACCAGAGCATTTCAAACAGTGCCCAAGAACGCAAAGGGAACATGGAGAAAGTAGAGCAAAACCACACTAATGGGATGCATCGTGTATTGTAGAGGAGTGATGAAGCTGCTGTCATATGTGGTGTGTTTCTATTCTCTTGCATGGACATGCGGTTCGTGTGGTTAATATGGAACTGTGTCTGTGGACGTTTAACAATCAAATTTCAGTGATTCATCGCAACCAAATTGTTCAATGAAATGGGGCTTATTGTAAGATTAACAGTGCGGTTTATTGAAAAGTGTAATAAACTGATGACTGCATCGCTGCTGCATGATTGGATGAGATTAGCACTCAACAGCAACAAGGAACAGGCCTATTCGTTTTTCTCTGCCTGACGCCAGCTCACAGACCATTCAAAATGTTATGGGAGATTTGATTGCAATTACAAAGCAGTTGCTGTGTATGAAGCAGAGATTACAGCACAAAAATAATGCTGTAAGTATCTTCTACCTAAATAATTTGTACAATAATGTAGTTATTGGGTTACAAGACAAGAACGATTTGTGTATTCATGGGGGAATTATAAAGTAACTTGGAGAGATCTGCTAAGGCCATGCCCTATCTGGCAATGTTAATGAAAGTGAAAATAATTTGTGATTCGGATCTGCTCCAAAATGTAATGGGTTGCACCAAGTTTCATGAAAATCGGTTCAGTAGTTTTTCCGTATTCCTGCTGATAAACAAAAAACTGGACCGTAAACATAACCTCCTTGATGGAAGTAATTATGGTTAAACTATTTTTAATTAGGAGATGTTTATAATTACTGGGTAAAGTCATGCCTATTTTGCTGCCCCCTAACTAAATTGTGGTACTTTCTAATTATTTTATAAGTGCCCCTTATGGCTGTAATCTCTAGCTATAACAAACTACACCCATATATTCATATATTGCAAGCGTTGGCTATTTCCTCCCGGAATGAAATCCCTCACTTTATCTGATGAAAGAAAGAAAGCAGCCAGACCCGACATGGAGGACACGTAGTCACCGGGTATAAGACAAAAAACCCCGCTTGTGCTTCTTATCTGTTTTTTTGTTGGGCAGTTGAAGCCGGGGTCTGCAGAGAAAAGCCTTGTCACTACTGTGGAAATCCAGGATGGCCAGATAATGCCTCCTGCTTTCATAGATCAGTGCCGCGGTCTCCTGGGAATAAGAGGATGCGGTTGGATGTGAGACTGAGGGATTGTGGGTAGAAAGTGAGGTCAGGCTATTTAAGGATTATATCCAGGACAGGTCAACTGCTCACAATTCAGAGGTCGGCTGGTTGGCTACAGCATTATTTAACCTGCTTAATGATGAGATGTGCTGCTCTTAATTCATCTGTTTAATAATATAAAAGTGTCACATGAATATGTAGGAAAGACTCCCTTCATGTAGCATGAACAGCTCTTAGTGTGCTTCTAATATCTCAGGTTGCTTTTTTTATACTGGTTGTGTATGTGAAAATAACAAAAGGGCATTTTAACAGTTATAGAGATTAGTGTGCAAACAAATTAATTAAACTCACTCCAAATTTGTAAATCATTGCCTCTATAATAGGGGTGTGAATAAGTTTATGCACTGTGATCCATCAGTTTAAGGACCGGCTGTGCCCAGTTACTGCATGCAGCCTCTCAAAGATCTTATCCCCATGGCAAAGTAGCTTAGGACGGGACATAAGCGGTTTATAATTGTTACAATGGAATCAGTTGTGATCAGTTGTGTATATTCCTGCTCATTTTGCCTCTTTGTCGCTCTCTTCAGACACATTTCCTCTTCAGCGTTATTCTTTACCTGTCCACCAGATGCCCTCAGACTTTCATCTCTCTCCCACTAATGTAATTTTATCTCAGGTAAAGTTTTGGCTGTGGCTGCTGTAGTGAGCTTCCCCGTGTCCAATGAGCAGGACACTAATGATCACCTAAACTCTGATATAGTAGCATGAGGAACTGGCTTTCACACCCTGGATGTTCCAGTCCCAAACTTTTTTGTAACATATCCCATAACTCCACATGATAATGTAGTTGGCTAATAATGTGCTCCGTGCATGATTCTTGGTTATTACTGGAGGTAGGAAGCTTGCTAGCGGGCATTGCGAACATTTGCAGCATTTGCATTCACTGTGCGTAATACCCATACTACCATACTATTTACAAGGCCAGAACAAGATTTAGTATGTCAAATGCAGTATGGCAAAATTGCAAGGATGTCCTACAACATCTGGTTGTATTTTGCAGTACACAAGCCAGCATGCTAGGGCTGGGCAATATGATGATATGTATCGCCAAAATAATATAAAAATGTCTATTGATACTATCATGATGGATATCGTTATCGAGGTATGAAATGACCTATACTCTGATAGAAGATTTTGGCCATATCGCCCAGCCCTACAGTTGCTTTTCTGGCCATTCTGACCCACAATCCTCCACACAGTGGATATATGAGCAAGGGGGTCAAAGTTCAAGGCGCAATGTTTTGACCAAGTAGTATGTCCTGTGTGCAGCAGTACGTACTCTGTCAGGGCAGCTGCAGTTTGCACTAAAAGTAAAAAGAGTGATTTGGAATGTAGTCCTAGTTTAATCTATTCCTCAAATTAAGGTACACTTATTTGTTCTGCAGCTTCTGATTTTGCTGAATTATCAAGTCATAGCGGTTTATTATACATCTTGCTTTCTACAGTAAGTCTATCCCAGAGTCAATATAATGTGTTGACTTTAACAATTTACCCTGCTCCTAGTAGCTAAGCTTGGGTAGACATGCCTTGGATGTCTATATCTATCTGTACTACACACACTAATAAAGTTGATAAATCTTTTAATCTAACAAAGTAAGACAGCAAACATAATTTCTAAAAACATCCAAGTGTTCCTGTCACAGCCACAAAAGCATTAACACATTTTGTATCTCCTGCACTTTATCTTCTAGTTTTTATCATCTACCCAAAGTGTACTTTCCAAAACTATCATGCACAGCTCCCCAGTATTGATAGTTTGAACAATAAAGTCTATAAAAGGGCATTAGTTATTTCCTGTAGCTGCTGCTTCAGACAGTTTATCTGCACACGTATTAAGAGTGCTTGTAGAACAGGATGCCTTTTTTTTATGACCACAAACTTGCAAGTCCATCATTCTAAATATTCTCATGGCCTTTTATTACAGCTGGGTGTTTTGCGACTCTGCTATACTGTATCACAAGAAAAGAGTCTGGGCTGCAGTCATGTTTTTTTCTGAGCGTGAATCTTCGACCTTTCTATCATTCTGTCAATTAGACTAAGAACCAAAACTAATAGATACAATTGTGGTGTTTGAAGTGGATGTTGAAATGAAGTGTAAACACATTACAGTATGTATCATACTCCTTGCACGGATACAAACATTAGCTGTATAATGTTTAATCAGTGCATGTATTTGTGCTTTTCCACATGCCCTTAAATTTGTATATGTATGTTGGTGAACAAAGTTATTGAAGATGGATGCATTGTGTTATGTCACATTGTGTTTCACATTTTATGACTTTACAGTTCTGCAGTTTACTGGTAGCACTACTCTCCCACACACTCCCTGAAAAAGGTCCAACAGTTGAAGCCAAAACAATAATAAAAAGCTCACACTCACAATTGTATTACACATCAAATAACTGATGTAACCGGTGCAACAATTTTCACATAATTTCAGCTAGAATAGTCCATTTGATACATTTTTAGCATTGCTTTCACACTTTGTTTACTGTGCTGGCTGCTAGGTTTGTTTAATAGGACGTGGAGAACACCCACTGGGCTCCTTCAATCTGCGATTGTAAACTCCGCTTTGAAGTTAAGGCTCCCAGTTGCATCTTGGTCATTTTATGTATCCATGTGTGTGTGAGTGTGAGTTTTTCCTACCAGCAGCTTATTGACTGCTGTTCTTATTTACACTCCACATGACAGTCGGCAGCGTCTGAGCTGAGCGGATAGCGGAGGATTGCAACACCACTGACAGGTGTCTGGCGCTGCTAACTATGGCCCCAAATAGTCCTGACTAAAACAATAGACACGAATTTTAGGAGTCACATTTTCACAAAAGCAGTGAGAATGATGGCTAATTACTGGGGAGCTTCAAAGAATAATATACCATAATAGACTACAAAAAATAATGTGTTGTGACACCATTCCCTTGTTTTTAGCCCCGTCTTCTTTGTTAGAGAATCGTAAAGTGCGTGTTTGTTCGAAAGCAGAAAGCATAGAGTGAAAGGTGTGTTTTCAAAGCAGGAAATCGCAGCACTGAGAAAAAAAATGACAGAGAAACTGGTATTGATCAGCAACACGAACCTCTGCAGATACTGAAAGGTCAATTTGTGCTGTGAGACAGTAAACCTTTTTTATTAATATCAACAAGATAAATTAAATATAAAATGATGTCACATACTGTGAAGTAAAATATGTATCACTTTATTTAGAAACGTTATTGAGCGGTTTGCCTTCAAGACCAGATTTGGCACCTCTGTAATTACATCAGGCAGTTTATTTCGCTCCATTGCGCTGGCACACACAAGAAAGATTACTCATCGTGGTCTTATATGTTCTGGTTTGCTTCACTAACTCTGGCATTCTGTCAACTTCATCTACCCTCTTAAAGTAGTTGGGAAAAGTATTTTTTTTTTCTATAACTGTATATTCTTTAAAAAGAAGCTGTAGTTCACGTCTACTCAGTTTGCTTTGTGTTACTTAAAGTTTCTGTTTCACGCCTTTAGTGTTGGCCCAGCGCCATGAACTAATCACACAGACAGAATGACTCCAGACTGGGCACAAGGCCAAATGCTCATCAGACATCCTCTGTCCAAGAATTTAGCTCTCCTGGCCAGGTATCTATTTCAGGCGTGTTCTTTGCTCAAAATCTTCAAGCACACACGGCTTTTAAATAATCATTAGAGGATATTACTGATTTCCCTCAAATCTTTATGTCCTGACATAGCCTGGTCTTTGATCAAGACAGACACAGTCCTACCTAAGTGTGGTATGACCTTCTTTACACCTTGAATTAAACTGCATCTTCTATCCAGATTGTATCTAGATATGATTAACTTCACACCTGGTATTACAGTTTTACTCAATCACTTTAGCTCATTTTTTGAAACAGTCTTAACTTTCTCTAAACTGTAAGTGCAATTGTCACAACTGTTTGATGGGACATCACAACTCTATTGCATGTCTGCAAGAGGTAGTAACTCACCCAAAACACTTCATTCATGCTTCTAAACCTAGTTATTGTGTCAGTAAGTTGGCCAAAAATTAGAAAAATGATTTGTCATCATGTGAGCCGTACTGCTCAAAATGTTGAGATGTTTTTTCACCATGGCAGTCAACGTTAATAATATATTACATTATATATTTCTATTATACAAATCTCTGTTTTGTTGATACTTACTGTACTATACCAGACTGTCCAGCTGAATGCTGTTGTGTATCACACTGAGATGTTTACCCTCCATGTTTTCAACAGCAGTTAAAAGTTTACTGGGAAAATACAATACTGTGTACACAGAAACATGTGTTACATCATGTATTATAAACAGAAAATTCCCCTTTGAGCTTTCATGTAAAGTCATATACAGTGAACAGAAAATTTCCCACAAAATGACATCCATGCCAAAAAACAAAAAAACACTGCAACAATGAAAAAACCTGCGATAGTTCAGTAAAAAACTATTTGTACCTCCTCACAGTACAAAACACCATGCCATAGATATTTATGGAATATACATGTAGTCTGACAGATTTCGATAATTGAATGGATCATTTTGCATGTGATGGCCCAAACGATGAAACGACGGTTTCACTGAGAATCAACTCATCAGTTTTGATCAGCAAGATGTGTAAGTGGTTATTGTGCAAATTGTATTTACTCTTTTGCACACGTGCCAAAACACATGCAATGTGCAAAACGGAGATTTGAGCTCATTGTTTTGTTTTTAGTAGACTGTGATTCGTTTAAAAAAAAAATACAAACAAGCCGGAGCGGTTTTTCCCCAGAGCTGGATGATAATGTGTGGAGCCAGACCTTTCTTTAGCGCTGACACAGCCCTGTGGAGATAGGTCTGGCTATGCGAGTCTGATATTGACCTGAATAAGCCCAAAGCATTTCTGGCACTTCTTGATTCTTTTGGTGTCATTCGGTTTGTGTATGAACCTTCTCACTGCAGAGGTAACAGCCTCGACTTGATTCTATCACGTGGGATATTGGTTTCTGCTCTGGCTGTCTCCCCTGTCACATCTGTGGTCACTTTCTTATTAAATTTAAAGTGACACTAGCCTGGCCTTAATGTACTTATCACTCACCCTGTTTGTGCGTCAACTTTAACTGTACTGGGTGAGCAATTATCTTTGATCCTTTCACTGCAGCGAAAGGCCCCGTTTAAAATTGTCCCAGTGACTTACAGTAGACACTGTCCTTTTGAGTCTCCTCGATTAAATCGCACCTTTTTCTACCACAACAAAATGGTCAAAAATATCTGCACCATGATTTTAAACAAGGCTGCAGGAGAGTGGAGCACCAATTGCGTTAAGTTTACTACCTCATGGCACAAGTTTGTGTTGAATTACAAGCGTGTTCTGTCCCTTACAGCTCAGAGTTTTTAGATTTCTGCAAAAAAAATAGACCCCTAGATGAGATTAGATATGACATCTCCAGATACTTCTGCAAAATCATTAGTGCAGTATTGTTGAATCCCAGATGGTCTCAAAATTTGTAAGAACAGAGACTTGAGATTATCTCTCTTCTCTTCTGCCAGCTTCTAAACCAACCACCGGCTTTCTTGACTCCCTACCAGCTAAACTTTTTAAAGATCTCTGGCTCTTTGGGACCTACAATGCTGAATAGTGTTTATCACTTACATCTGGCACTGTCCCCATTAGCTTTGAAACAGCTTTGGTTAAACCTCTACTCAAGAAACCAAACCTTGCAGGTTCTCTCGACGGTATCAACCAGCCTCTATCCTTCCGCTCTTTTCAAAAGAAAAATGTCGACAGCAAAGTCTAACTTTACTTTTAATTTGATCAGACAAAGGTAACTGCTCTCCCCTTATCCTAAAATGGACCTAAAGCGATACTAGAGTACTTCCTTGTTTTATGCAAGGAGGGTGAAAAGAGGAGATGTCACGCATCAACGTGTCAAATCAGTCAGACCAGGGCCTTTTTGGGGGGTAAAAAGGCCCTGGAACTTAATTTAGACCCTGGTCCCTGCGGTCAAAACACAATGAGCTCCCCAAAAGGTTCCTTGTTTTGGGAGAAACGGGCTTTAAACCTTGACTAAGTTGAAGGACATTTGTAAGTCTAATAGAACTTAACCACACATACTTTCCCTTCTCAAGATACATTATAAGAAAATCATCAAAGTGTTGAGATAGATTTTTCTTCGTTATTTCACGATTGTGTGGCCGAGCTTCTTTATCTCCGCCTAAGGACATCTGATTGTTTCTAAAGAGTGGGACTGAACACAATCGTTCTCCCTGAAAGAACCATGTGTTGTACATATTTCTTGCTCAATGGGAGAGAATGGGATTGCTGATTCAACGCTTACTTTCCTCACCACGTGACACATTTGCTTTATCAAGTCACAAGAATAGCACTGTGGGATTTGTCACAAACACAGGCTGGCTTAGCAATCAATTGGGTCGGACCAAATCATTTATGTACATTTGCATAAGCATTGTAAATAACACATTGCAGCCCCCGGGGAAGCGGGTGGCGTGCTTTCTTTATTGAAAGGGGGGGAAAAAAGTTATTCATGGGGTGCTCAGGTTACAAAGGAAAAAATCGCATACCCGCAGAGACTTGTGTTTAATCCTTCAGTGCAGAGCCGCTGGCTTGGCCAGGTGCCCTCAGCTATTACAACCGACAGTGTTTGTGAGTGGCAAGGCGGTGTGGGATTAGCATTAGCAGCTCCTACTAGACGGTAGGTGCCTGTGCAAAGGTGGGAGGGATCTGGGTTAATGTTAGTCCCTATGCTCAAACGTGTGGTTGCCTATTAGAAAATAGTGACACCACATTTTAATAAGGCACGCTGGTTCATGTTTTAGCATTCGGCAGGTATCCACTCATGTTGAAGATTCCTTGTGCAAGACACTGAATCTGTTTGGGGGCACTGACCTCTGACTTATCTGTGGAGGAGGACCTGATTATTATCATAATCAGGTGAAGGCCACAGAGGAATCATTTAAAGAATAGAAGGTATTGAAGGCATCAGGGAGAGAAAGCAGAGGTTTCTGTTTTTTAAGCAAGCAGCAGCTATCAGGCCAGCAGTGAGAATAGTCTCACGTACTGTAAGTAAGGAAGTAGAGCGGGCAAATAGATAAGATTAGACAGCACAGGGCATCTGCAGGGTACACACAGAGACTGGTGCCCCTGAGCAATGCTTACACATCCTAACAGGAGCACTCCTCCCTCACCCACTCCCTCTCTTTCTTCTCTCTAAATCCGTCTTCTGCCAGCACTGAGGCTTTCCTCTGCCCTCCGCTGGTAACGTTTCTTGTTAATATAGCTGTCTACTGGGCTCCAAAATGCAGGATGTCTTTGGTGTTGTAGCGTACCGTATGTATCTAGTTGTGTCCGTCAGTCTGTTGTACTGTAGCCACTCTTGCGTGTCTCTGCTCTGTAATGACGATCTGAACTAAAAAATAATAACTTTTTCCGGTCTTAACATTCACAGTCGAGGCTAGAACGAGGGTTCAAACCTTTGTGAAAGTTTAAGGTAATCTAATCAGTGCACTGACATTCAGATGTAGTGTAGGTTAGATGTACCCGACCCCATTATAAAATTCACGAATTGCTAAGAGAGCTTGTCCTTCGCAAGTGCAACGTGTTCTGAAAATCTTTGAGGTCCTTCAAAATCAACAGAGATCTTCAAGGACTTCTGAATAAGAAACACTGTGTGCTCATATAAGGGCACAAAGGCATCTTTAAAGAATATGACTTTCACAAGTCAACAGTTAATAAGAATATAACAAAGGAAAAACAAATCAGTGTTTCTGCAAAACTCAGTTCAAGAGTTCCTTATTAGAGGAACAGTGTTTAACATTAAGGGGGATTTATTGGCAGAAATGGAATATAATACTAATAACTATAATAACCTTTAATCTCAAAGAGGTGACAGAAAGCTGTAGGACGGAGTGTTTTCAAAAATCTACAAATTAAAAAAGAAAAAAAGATGTTGTTCATTAAGGATACCCGGTCCAGTCACACAGCAGTATCGGTGTATGTATTGATTTGTGTACATAGATTTATTTTTATTATCATCATAATTTTTTTTGTGATGGTCAGCATGAAGTCAATTCTTATGTAATCCAGTATAAAGAGCGAGAAACGCTGTGTAGGGAGGAGGTTGGGGTGGATAGGTGGTTAAAAAAACTCCAGACTTTCGCCCAGGAGAGCGCCGTTTGTGTCCCGTGTGTAACCAGAAGTCAAGTTACCGCACTTCCAGAGTTATTTCAACCCAAACCATAATATTTTCCTTAACCTAACTAAGTAGTTTTGTTGCCTAAGCTTAACAAAGTTGATATTTTCCTAATCCTATCGAAGCAGTTTAATTTTGAAAAGACTGGAGTGGAAATTGACACGTGCATCACTTGTTGCTAGACATTCGTAGGATAACTGCACAAAAATACGTTGTTGAAACTCATGCTGAGCATCACGAGAAAAAAAAGTGAAATTGGTGTCCATGTACACAAATCAAATAGATTACATTTCGTGACTATTTCACAAACTGCCTTGAGACTGTGTTGAGATACCATGAAGAAAAAAACACAGCCTGAAACCATGCTTCACATGTCAGGTTGGCTAAAAATAACCTGGATGTATGCCCTATAATGCGTTTGGTACTGTAATCTGTAGATATAAAAGACATCATGTATTAAAGCAATAAGAAAACACTGCATGGCAGCTCCAGGACTTAAAGGATACATTCACACTCAAGTCCATCTTGATGCATACTCACATGTGTATATTTAGATTGAAACCGCTTTTCTCTGTTGCTGTAATTCTTCCTCCTCTTCATGGCTGTGAAGAGATCAAGCCAGATAATGAGGATATCTTCCAACCGCACATCCCTTGTAGTACAAAAGTCTCTCTGTTCTCATAGACAGTGCTGTTTCATTGCTGAGCTGAGGAATAGTAACATAGAAAACTGAAAATGTTCTACTAAAAGGCTATCTTTGGGAGATAACATCTTGATTTGTCTGACTCAGTCTGCTGAAGACTCATTAGCTTTGGCTGAACTAAGGGATGTATTTTTACACAGAACAAGGACTAGATTTGGTCCCCAATCTTTTACATTGGAATCACATTTAGGAGGCAATCTCTTCACTGGAGAGGAGGAATGAATATAGCGGCCAAAAGCTGTTTGAATGTCCATATGGGCTTGTGAGTGCTGTTTTGAGACTGACTAGAAAACAAGGAATTTATCCTTTAATCATGGAACATAATGCAGGGAGCATCCTGGATTCTGTTTCCCCTGTAACCACTTGCAGATCATTGAATTTTGAAATAATCATAACATTTAAACATGCGAATTCAACGGTCATTTGTTTGTGTTTTGAAAGTTTGGTTAAACATAATGAAACTGGCTCAAAACACAGACGTATAGGTCTACAACAGAGGGGCCTTAACTGAAGATAATTTAGAACGGCGTAGTCAGAGTCCTGACCGAGAGCCAAATGTCGTGGTTATGTCTAGATGGTAACCCACGATTTGCAAAACTTACCTGGTTAAATAAAGGTGTTTTTTTTGCAGGTTTTCTCAACTCTAGGGTTACCATCGTGAAGGTAGTCATGGGAGAGACACCAAACATAAAATGTACTTATGTACTGAAAGTGTTCAAAACCAAGACAAGTCCTTAAAGTTGTACATGTCACCTTCTTGGCCTAGTGCGGACACATTTTGGACATAAAATGCATCCCAAAAAACTCTTAATAGTCTTGATTACATTTTGTTGAATACTTGATTCTGATTGGTCAATCACGGCGTTCTACAGTCTGTTATTTCTTTATAGCAGATCGTTGCTATGTATAACAGACCGTTGCTATGGCCGCAGTTCTGATGTCGGACCGTTTTGGTATCAAATTATTGATTTCTTAAGTAAGTAGCCGTGTCGTAAGTGGGATAATGTACAGCTAGCAGGTTATTGTTGTGAAATAAACCCCTTCAGGGCGTGACGGGGTCTATTTCACAACAATAACTGTCTCTCTGCACATTATCCCTTACATATCGTTCATTCACGTATGGACAGTACAATATGTGCATATTTTCCAGGACTGTATGTATATGTAGCATATTCATTTTATCATTTTCAAGTTTATATAATGATTGTATTTATCTGTTTTAACTTAACCTTTTTTTTTATCTGTAATTGTTTTTTACTGCACTGTATCATCAAGTCAAATTCCTGTGTACATTTGGCGAATAAAGTGATTTTGATTCACTCTTTAACTTTGTTCAGATTTCTGCAGTAATGTCCTTGGCTAGAGGCAGGAGGGAACAGTGACAGATAACAGTATTAACCTAACAACTACAACAAAGCCAAAAAAACATTCTACTAAAACAATTACAAGGGTGAGAAAATAATTGTTGGGTTGTGGAAATGGAATTAGTTGCAGCGATAAAAGGAGTAAGATGTAGATGAGGATGTAAAGTAGATTCTAGTCAGCAGGAGCAGCAGCAGCCTGAAAGGCTGGAGAACCAATTATAGTGAGTGAAAATGGAGCTGGTAAAGTGGAGGCTGACATAAACATTAATCTAGACAGGTATGAGGGAACTGCACTACTAAGGGTTTTGTAAGATAGGATGTGTGTGTATTTTTGACGATATTCTAAAAAGATGAGACAGCTTCGTTAAGTTTGCAGCGGTGATTTTCATAGCATCACAGTACAATAGTAAATCAGAGAGCAGGATGATATGTGGTGTCGAATCTACTACTACGATAAACACTGAAGATTAGAGTCATTATAATCAACAAAGAAATGATGCAATCAAAATAAACCCTGGAATGCGCATGCTGTAATCATACACCTTTCTGGATATATGATGTTTAAAGCAAAATGCAGAATGATTGCAGCTGAAGCTCAGTCAATTTGTCAACTTTCATTATGCAATCACAACCTCGTGTCACAATAACTGCACCAAGGTGTTCCTCCGTCTGTCACATTTAGAGTAATGATGCATAATGGTGCATTGTGGCTGGTTTGTGACACATTGGCGAAGCACATACCCATTCTTTTAATATATTTTTCTGTCTGATAATGAAGTCGTACAATGACAATTGAAGAATATTCACTGCAGTTTCAAAGTCATGAGTTTCTAGTCAGTTCAAATGGATGTAAATGAATGTGCGGTGACACTCATCACTTTGATAAAACAAAAGCTCTGATGTGTTTTTCCGCTAACACCACTAATGAGGGTTTCCTGGTGTCATGGTGATCTGCCTGTCAAGGGAAGACAGCTCCACTCCTCATTTGCTCTTTTTGTTTATAAGTGTTATTTTTTTAATCTGGCACATCAGAAGCACTAATTGCTGTTTTTTAATACAAACCTGTTGGTGATAGAAAGTACCACCTCTCTTAAAAAAGAGACCCTGTGGAGTTTTTGACCACAAATAGAGCTATGGAGCAATATTTGATGAGATGTCCCCATGTTGTTTGTACCTCATACTCTACTGGCATGAGATATAAACAAAACCTGGAGGGAAACAAAACAAAATATTAAAAAAGAAAAGTTTGTTGAAAAATTTTTGAAGAGGGAAAAGCATTCAGCGTGTTTGCTAGGCCTCAAGGATGCAAACAGTGTGTTTTGATGCAAAAAAAATGGTTGTATACGCAACTGTTTGTATACAAGAAAAAGTCCACAGGGTTCCTTTTTTTTTAAATTTAAAAAATCTCTTTTGAGTATCACCCCTTTTTCTACACCATCTTTCTTTACAAAAAGAATGAAATGAAAAGCACATTTACCCACATCAATATTCTGTTTAGTGGTCGTAAAAGAAAGAACGCTCTGCACTGGGGGAGATACATAACTTTAATATCACAATATGTTCTGGTGAATGCAGACTTCAGGCTTTGGAGTAGTTTTGCGTATAAGGTCACTCGCCAGCAGCCGCAGCAGGCATCTGAATTTCTGCCAGGTCCCTAAATTAACTTTTTAAAGTCTGGATTTTGAAAACATTTTGAAACATGGTAAATGCCTTCTACATCATTTAATACACATTTGAAATCTCCACTATAATTTACAAGAAAGATGCGTCCATAACTGGGTGAAGCAGGGTTTAAGAGATTAATAGACAAATTGCTTCTGCATAGCAATTACTGCAGGAATACAGATTATCCCAAAAAGTTACAGTTTTTGTTTTCTTCATAAAACTGCAAACATTCTTATGAATACAACTACATTGAAATGCTGTTTTCTCTCTGCAGGGCCCGTTCTTGGCCTTCGTCACTCACAGCTAATGGATGTCTTAACCCAGTATGCCTACAATGACAGTTTCAATGATAATGGAACATGGGGCTTCAATGAAACGGATCAGGAGCAGAAGCACCCTTACAACTACTATGCCATGCTGCTCACTCTGCTCATCTTCGTCATCGTCTTCGGCAACGTGCTGGTGTGCATTGCTGTGTCCAGGGAGAAGGCCCTGCAGACCACCACCAACTACCTGATCGTCAGCCTGGCGGTCGCAGACCTTCTGGTGGCCACGCTGGTTATGCCCTGGGTCGTCTACTTAGAGGTATATACACGCACACACACACACACACACACACACACACAAATACTGCCTTTGTATGTAATCAATCAAACTTGACATGCACTCCCTATCTGTATAGCTACAGTACACCTCTGTGTTTATCTTGTCCCATTGAAAACAAAACAGAGGGATTTGCAGACTTGCAGTATAATATCTACAAGAAGATTCAGAATCATTTATTTTGTCAAGTATATACATATATGGAATTTGACTCCGGTTTTACAGTATACAGCTCTCTCATTGGACTTACACAGAATAGAAATAACGGAATAAAGGAATACAAAAATAAAAATAAAATGTCTATATACAAATCAAGTGTTCAGGAGTTGTAAAGCACCCGATTGGACTGTTATCAGGTCATTAAATAAGCATTATCAGTCGCTATTAGCACCATAGATGTGGGTCAATAGGGGCCTACTTCACCTACTAATGTACGTTGTGAAAGTGAAACTTAAAAGCAACATGTAAAACTGAATGAAACGTCACGTTTTGAACACAAACAAAAAGGCTTCTTTAGGTTTAGACAACAAAACTGTAACTTCTTTAGGTTTAAGCAACAACAACAAAAAGTTAGGTTTTGGCAAAAATTTAAGTTTAGGGAAAAAACATCATGTTTTGGCTTAAAATAACTATGAACACAAAGACAACTACACATTGTTGGTCGTTCTTTGATACCTTCTTTCGGTGATCTACCATGTGAATATATGATAAAACCTACTAGTAGGTGTAGTAGGCCACTACTAACCCACATCTATGGTGCTCATAGCGACTGATAACGCCTATTTAATGGCCTGACAACAGTCTAATCGGCTGTGTAAACAATACAAATAGTGCAAAGAAATAAATACCGGATAGATATACATGGACTGGATGATTATATACAGCATGTGCATATAGAGATGCCTATATACTGTATGTACAGTGAGTAGGATTTATATTTACAGTGACAGGTATGTACATATTACAATACGTACATAAAGTGACAGATTATATGTACATATTACAAAAAATTTACATTAAAATTAATTACTAATTATAATCTAAAAATGTGCATTAAAGACTAAGAATTTTAATATAAAACATCAGCAGCGGATATTTTCATGTTAAAGGGTTATTGACAGTGTATGACTGATTAAGTGTTCATCAGTCTGATGGCCTATGGGTAGAAACTGTTCTTGTGGTTTGTTGTTTTGGCGTACAGCACTAAGATTCCTGTTTCTATAGTATCTCCAATATAACAAAAATGTATACCGATCAGCTTTAAAGACAGAATTCAGTTTGGCATTAAAACGTTAAAAAATAGCAAAGCGTATTACGCATACAGCAGGCATTTATATGAAATGTGGTGGCAGTAAAATACTTTGTGAAAGAGGTTTGAGCCGAGCAAGCCGCCCGCAGTTATCAGCAGGTCAAAGGCTCAAGGTGAAACAAGGGTGACGGCTGATATGTTCACATCAGCATTGTAAATATCAGACCTGCAGTGGTTAAAGGCCTGTAATGTAGCAACACTGACAACATCAAAATGTCAGAGCGCTTAGAGGTCAGATGTTTATGAATAATTCGTCCTAATTCTGGGATATATCATTCTGCATTCGCTGCTGCTGTGTGGGATCATGCAGACTTGTTTTTTAAAGCAGTTATGACACATCAATGTCTGCTAACCAGTGCAACCTAAAACAGAACAGAGACTCGGGTCCATAAAATCACCTCCAATCTACTGAATCAATAGCAAGCAGGATGCGGGCTCTTTATCAGAAAAGCATCTCTATCTCTCGGTTGTTTCTCATTTTTCTGTCTTATCTCCTCGCTCCCTGGGTTATTTCTGATCAGCAGGCTTTAGGTCATGCCGTCTGATGTAGAGAAAGGCAAACTAAGACTACAGAGACTCTAATCCTCCGGTGCCTCTCAGTGAGTTATCACTCTGATCAGATTACAGTGTATAAATCCATAGGATGTCATGGTCTCTGCCTGTCTCCATGTATGTTTGTTTGTACATACAGCACGGTAATGACTGGTAACATATCACTCTATAACAGTAATCCTACAGGGATATTATATTTTTACAAGTGGCAAATTTTATAAATTATATTCCCTTGCTTTTACCAATAAAGAAAAAAAAATTGTGATCATTGGCACCAATTATCAGCTTGTTTATCCATAAAGTATGCCACCTGCATGATGTGTTTGTTTTTATCAGATGTACTTTCTCTCTCTGCTGATGTGGGCAGCTGCAGTGTTGCCAGATGTACGACAATAGTATGATAATAATGCCCATTTTATGATGCTTACAATTAGTAGTTGGTTTTAGTCTTTATTCATTTCCAAATGGATCCCACGTCTGTGTTTACGCATCTCTTGTCACGTGACCTCTTTCCAGCCAATCGCGCTTGGTGTAGGGTATGATGTTGATGAAAGTGACTCGCGAGCATGGCTGCTCAACGTTCTTCTGAAGAGAGTTTGCATGAGAGATAGCTTTGAATGCACCAGTAAACCCGCTTACTTATTTAATTAGCTTAGTTTATGGCCTCAACTGCATGAAGAATAGTAGGCTATCACGAAAATGTTCAAACGGATGGCAACATACCCCCTTCCCTGTCAGCTTGCTTTAAAAAAAAAAAGTGATGTGGGTAGATTTGCAAGCTTGTCAAAAAGTAATTTACATTCGTATTTTGTAAAATTACACATTACGCTTATTTGTTCCAGTGGTTATGACTTGGGTACGATAAAATCTGATCACTTTAATCCTCTAGTGCGACAGTTTAGCATTTCCCATCTGGCAACACTGGGCAGCTGTGTCCACACGGCGGGAACCTACATTAAAGTATTCCGGAAACGTGGGATTTTAATTGCAATTTGCCGCATATCAAAGCTCCAAATTGAAGCATAAAACATTCTCCATAAAATATAAATGTGATGACACGACAGAAAAGTGAGTCTGATGGTGTAAAGTGTTTTAATTGCACAAGTTGACAACACATTTTGAGTGTGGTGAGCGCTGGAACCACTCTGAAGCTTTCATCGAATATAAGTAACAGTATGTTTTTGGACACAAGTTTGACAGTTGTGTTTCCTGTAACTTGATATTACTGGAGGCATGCAAACACAGCTTCAAGTTACAAGGAAGTGTATTCAATAGTCAGCTGCTTTCTTGTTTCTGTTGCTCCTTTCTGTTTATCTTCGGAGAAACCCATTATTGTCACTTTCTTCATAATGAGGACAAGAGCAAGCGTCAAACATTGTGGATTAAAGGGGTGCTCCTGTGATTTAGTATTGCGAGTCCCTTATATGTGTCAAGCTCCAGAGTCCTACATTTCCCAGGATGCAAATCAATAAAATAATTTAATTTGGCTCTCCCTACCTGGTGAATACTCACATCCCTTAAGCTCCATGCCTCCAGTTTTTTTTTAACACAGGCTTTTCATCCTACAATTTTAGTCTTTAGGATGACATCATTACAATGTCGTTCTCAGACTTTAGAGAGCTCCCACAAGAGCCACAGATGACATTATTCAACTGTTTTCACAGGCTGAGTAGTACTCCTAATGACGAGTAAACTATCAGTCATCTGTAGAATCTGTGCAGTGCCCCTTTAAGAACCTCTTCTACTCTTTGCAGATGCCAGCATCCTCGGCCGAATTTACTGTCTTTCAGAGGCTGTAGCAGGCTCAGTTAGTGCTAGAGTGAAGGTTGCCATATAAGATATTAGAAAACCTAAGGAATCCATTTGTACCAAACATGCTAGCTTGTCGGTAAGGAGCCTAAATAATGCTCCAAAGTTAGGCTATAGAGAAGGCGGAATTAATTACCATCCAATCGCTGGAAAATGCAGAAATCTCCAAATGTCAAAAGTTTTTTAAACAATATCACAGCGTGGATTTTTCTATAGTGTTCCTCAAGGTTTTGATGTCTTAATGTTGCATTTTGGAGGGATTGACTATTTTTTTTTATCAATTCTCGAGTGGTCAAAAAGGATAAAACTTGCACCAAATCTGTGTAACAAATGGTATCAACCCCAAAAAGAGCTGCAACAACTTATGAGACATAATTGAGCATGGGAATGGCCATCATATACTTCTATCATAATGTTTTTAGCCCTTACTCACTCTAACCTTTCAACATTTGAATAGGCACCTAAACAAAACACAATGCTTATTACAGATGTATGACTAGAACAACTTGACACGCAATGCTGAGCTGCATCTCATATTAATCTTCATGTTCCCAGCTTTCAGATGATCTACACCACTTCTATGTGACTGCTATCTCCCCCTAAAGACCCCCTGTACCACGTTAAAAAAAAGACAAAAATGGGTCCTTTGTAAAAAGAGATGGAGTGGAAGAGATTAAGAAAAAAAGACAGCATGTGCTTTGAAAATTTTTGAATTTTTCCCTCTGACATGATTTGTCATTAGACTTTGATCAATCTGGCGTTTCTAACGTGTTCTGTTGGATAATCCTTGAGATCATTTAAACTTGATACTTGTGAGGTCTGTCTGATCTACAGTATAGGCTTGTTGCTATTCTTGTTAATTTATTTATCTGATGGGTAAATTTAAATTGCAAATTTTGTTACAAAATTATTTATGTGAGCTGCAGGAATTCAAATCTAGATCAAAGACCGCCATGATTATTATTTAATTTAGGCTTAGAACTGTTAAGTTTCCAACATAGACAAGACAAACTTCATCCTGTCTTATTTGTTTTACAGACACTTTGTCTATACACTCTTATAACACCAATTTGAGTGAAATCCTCCTCAGATTAATATAATGAGAACTAAAACCTGGCTGTTTGTCAAAGTCAAAATGGATTATCCAGCATGTGTTAGCAGTGGGATGCTCATCTAATTTTGGTGTTTCAGGCCACCTGCTGTAATGTGAAGTAAGAAACTGAGACGGTTGCAGTTGGACTGGTATAAATCCTTGCAAATAAGATATGATTTATAATCTCTAGATTTACATTTGTGTTGTGAAAGGGGAAGAGAAATATGTTGTTGGACGCTCACAACAGCTTTGTCTGGGAGTTTTTTATTTATTAATTTCATATTCTTCAGAACATGCTTCATACATCTTCAAACAATGACAACAAACACTTCAGTTTTTGGTAACACTATTGTGGGTTTTTTGTATGTCTGTTCTTTATTACACATAACAACCTGCCATCCCACCGCATACACTCCTTTCTCTTCTTCATCTATGTGCAGACATTTTATTTTCTTAATTCTAGTGTCACTGACCGTTGCCGTGACTAAGTTTCTTATGTTAATAATGTATCAGCATGAACTTTAGTGAGAGCTTAGTCACAGAGTGTGGACAGGGCATTCAACTTGCCCTTTATTATTAAATGCTGAATTAGCATTAATTACCACAGTTTTTCGCCTTCTGTCAAGTGTGACTGATTTAGAGAGCATATGGAGGGAACTTCATGCATGGCTTGAGGTTCAGAGCTTGTTTAAATATCAAGGTGAATTAAAATACGCTGTTGTTTTTTTGAATAGTGGAATTTTATGCCAAACTTAAGTCATTCACCTTTGGACAGGCAAGACCAGCAAATGATGTTGTTCAACATGAAGAAATGTCAAACCTGTTGAGCCTGACGGACCCGGTACTGGGTCCACCCCGTAGCATATTTGCAAAAAGTTGTCACGGAAGATGGTCTATTTATAGATATACATGTTGTTTGAGGTCAAAAACACGAGGTGTTCAGCTTTCAGAATCTGTAACTGCATGTTGTCCTTTTATTATTATTAATTATGTCTTATTACGAATAACAATAAAGTTGTACAAATATATCCTTCGTAAATATAAGAGCAAGTTGTATTCAAGAGATCCAGGATAATAACATCTTTGGTTTTGCTGGAAACTAGAAATTCTAAGCTTTCTAAATCATCATGATGCAAAACACAGTGTTTGCTACTAACCCGGAAAACAAAGCTGTCAAACTTAACATTCATAGTGACAAAGTGATATGTCTTCCCACAATATTTCACCAAGGCATGGGTTATTTTCGCCAAAAATGGCAGATTTTAGTTGCATACAGTTCTACAGTAAAGTTTGGGCTGATGGGAAGTCAGAGTGAGCCTTACGCTGCCTTCACATGATAAGGAATTTGCTCTTCAATCACTGAGGTAGGGCGCAGAGCCTTGCAGAGGCGAAGCACGGCGCAGGTATAATATGCCATCTATCTAATCAAGGAACGCCATTCAATGTTTCTAGGCAACAACAACAGTTGCAGCTGTTATCTCATTGGTTGAGCTTCTCATTTGGTCAGCGGCAACCAAGGTCAAAGTTGAAATAATTTGAACTTTGAGCGCAGCACTCAGTGGCAATTTCAAATGATGCACCACTCCAAGGATAACGCAGGCGGCACCACTCTCCCCATATAGGACAACAATGGCACAGCCAGCACAGAGCAATTTTACTTTCCTTGCTTTCCTTTATTGCATTTCCATTTACTCTGGAATGGTAATATAAATAGGTTTAATTATAATGGATTCATATCCATCAGCTTCTTACCTTTCAAAGGAGACCAGATATATGTATTTAAGTTTTATTGTTGAGGAGCTAGTCCTGATTCATTCTGGGTATGATATTTAGGCATTTTTCCCCCCCTATTGGCTAGGGGTTAATTATTGTATTTAAAATATAATTTGTAAATGTCTTATGCTCATACAGTAATTCTAAGTATTTTAAGGTAGCCTCATTAAAATAAAGAGAGACAAACAACCATAACACTTGCGTAAAAGAACAACACATTTAAAGCCAGACAAAGCAATTACAAGAGGCTTTAATACATCACTTGGTAAAACTTTTAATTTCCAAAGGAAATAAAAAAAATCCAGCTTAAGTGCAGTTTATAGTTTTATTAAAAAGGTGCATAATACACTAAACCAAGATTAGTGTGTACCCATATGGGTAATCAGAGGTTTGTAGATGAATATTATATGATTATTCCTTCTTGTCAGTAAGGAATCCAAAATTGTGAAACAGAGATAAAAGATGAGTAGTATTTATCATTTGACATGTAATACTGTATGTGCAAATAATGTATGCTATGTGCTTTTTAACTGCTGTTTGAGCCGTCCACTTCGTCTTTGCTGTTCTTAATAAGTTGTTTTTATGCATGCACCTAGGCATTTCTGTCAGGAATAGGCCTATATTCATAAAGTTTGTTGTTATTATTATGCATGCCATAAAGACCGCCAGGTTTTCAATGAAAGAGCAAGGTGCGTCAGTTTCATTTCCCCCTGATTTTAAGTGACGTCTGAAATTGCACTTTCTAACCACTTTCTCAGTTCCCCATCACCCATTATTGCATTTTCAATTTCCCAACACCTTACCTTTGCAAATTAAATCAGAATGCTGATACATTCTGAATTATGATTTGCTATGCACAGTGTGAAGTTACTGTATGAATTAAGTTGGAGAAGTGGGTCTGTTGGGTGTTGAAATAGCAAAGACAAAATTGCAAAAATGCGTATATCCCACAGTCAACATTTAATAATAATTATATTCTTTTAGCGTATATTTGTTTTGATTTCATTGCCTGAGACAATCAGTTTAATAATATCCACTGAATATGTTTCCCCATACTGATAGGAATAGATCGGTGTTGCAGTCATGAGGGCCTGTAATGGTTTTCAGTTATTCTGAGGCTCTTAAATTTGTTATGGGCTGCAGCACTGATGAGGATGTAAAAAAGGACAATTGTGTTGGTGGAGCTGGTGAGGAGCAACCTGTGGATTGTCATAATTCAAGAACAATAAATTGTGTGATGGTAGGGATGGAGAGAAACAGAGGATACTAAGAAGACTGTCTGGAGCAAAAGGTTGGAAAATGCAAAAAAAGAAGACAAGAGAGGAGAGGTGGTGACAGGGAGAAGGGCGCTCATTAGGCTGTCAGATCATTCTGCAATCACCGCTAGTGTTGTAGACACCAGCAACAACTTACAGCTCTTTAAGTTGCCATTTAATTTTATGAAGACATGGCCTAGGGACCAAGATTAATCTGCCGCAGAGAGGTAGGAGTTGCCCCCCGACACACTCATCTCTCTTGGCCTTTTCAGAGCCGTGGGAGGAAGCAGGTAGGATGTAGTGTCAGGCAAGGTGGGTGGCATCGGACGGCTCAGACCTGTCAGAGCATCACTTGTGATGATGCTGCTTTTGTCTTGGGGTTTGACCAGAGAGCAACCGAGTTATGAATACAAATTGGTTTTCGATCATTGGCTGCATACCAGGATGCATGTTAAATGATAATTATCTCACTAACACTGAGAGTGCTAGTTTTTCTATAATCTATAGTGTTTGACTACATTCATAAATTCATTGAACAATCAAATTCGATATTCTGTCAATTTCCACCATGTCAGGTGTAATTTGTTGGATGACATGAATATAACAGACTATTTGGATTCGGTGTGTGCGGTAAAATGTATATGACAGCTGTTTTCCACCTGCAAATTATCATTTCAAATGAGAAGGCTCACGCCTGCTCAATCTGTTTCCCATCAGACACCACTCGCAACTCATTCATTCTTTCCTCCTATGATTCAGTTTTGCTCTCTCTTCCCTCTCTCCTTCTGTTACCGGTATGGAAGTAATGAAAAAATGAAAAATAAAGATTTCTCTTTGTTGGAGAAGTAATAGACATAATTTCTGCTGAAGTGCAGCGGCTTTGTTCTGTTGACTGTTCCTGTAAACTGCCAATTTCTTGCTGTTTTTCTCTTCTAGGTAGTGGGAGAGTGGCGCTTTAGCAAGATCCACTGTGACATCTTCGTCACTCTGGATGTGATGATGTGTACAGCCAGCATCCTCAATCTCTGTGCCATCAGCATTGATCGGTGAGTCTGCAACCGCACAGATTGTTTAGGGCTGTCTGCATGGATTTCCAATGGAAATCTTTAAGTGCATGACCATCTCCCACATGTCTAAAGACTAAATGCTTTTATATCACACCAAACACAACACCTTTATTTCATGTATATTTATCGTGAAGTGCATACCTGTCCTAATTACTGGCCACCAGATGTTATGAGTTATAAATGTGAACATCTCAAATTAGAGCATTTTCTTTAAAAAGTGTGCATAATGTCAAAGGCCATCCTTATGGAGGGAGGTGTATAACTAAAATGTTGAGTACCACTGAGGAAAACATTAACAAAAGGAAATACAATAAGGCGCCCAATATAGAATATTACATCGGGCTAACAAAAAAATAAGACTCCACAAACAACATATGCAGTAATAACAGCATATAATACATTTTAAATTCACTGTTTTCACTTTTATAGTGATCAAGGTTACAGTGATCAACCGTTTATATGGATCAAAAAGCTGGGGACAAAATCATTCCTATACAAATACTGTTTAAGTAATTTTCTCCGTTGATACTCTGCCTTGTGGCCTGTCTACTTTACGGCTGGATACCTGATGCTGCATGCGCATTGATGTCATTACGGGAAAAAGAGTCATTTTCTCTGAATAAAAAACAAATGTGAACGGGGAAATCAACTGTGGTTGAAGCCGCCCTCGTTAAGTGGATTGATAATGCTTGGTCATGTAACCCCACAAAGTGAAACTTTGCCGATCCTCAACCGGCTCTGTGGCACACATGCAGATGGGGACCCCGCCTCCCTCCATGCCGCTACCGAGTGAGTGAGTGAGCGAGGAGCCCAGGCAAAGGGCCTCCATTCTGCATGCACGCTCTCGCTGCAGAGCCGGCCAAAAACGGCAATGCCTCACCCTCAGTGAGGGAAAAGACAGGAGAATTGGCAGTGAGCCAGTAAATAGCTAAGCGGTCAGTTTTATTACTTTGCATTTATGTGATAAATAGGCTATACAAATGTCAATTACATGGTCATCTGCATGAGAAAAAAAACACAAAAATTGTAATATATATATATTTCGTTATAATCATTGGCCTATAGTGATCAATTTGACCTGGACAGATGTGATCACTATAAGCAGTTTCCACTGTATCATATAACTTTTGGCTTATCTGAAAAAAAAAAAAGCATTTGAATTTGAAAATGGAAAAAGTACATCTGTAGAAAAAGCATCAGTTTTGTAAAAGTTAATATAATGACTAACATTAAATTACCAACAGGTGAAAATCTAGTTTTTCTGATCTCCAGTGGTTTAACTTGCTGCAGTGATGTAGAACTGTCCTCCAGGGTGGGGTCAGTACACTGTGACATCACTGTTGGCTGTGGTTATGAGGGCAACAGAGCACACCTCTGACACTGCGCGTCTGACCACACCCACATCCATCGGTGATGATGCTTATGGTCCGACTGGCAGACTTTAAGGTTTCCACTGGTGAGGGCAATGAACCACCACTTTTCAGACTGGTGTCAAGTTACTCTTTAATAATGAGAGAAAATAAATATGTATAAAGGCCCTGAGTGCACTGCAACTCACTTCACCTCTGATGGAAACAATTGTTAGATTTAAGAAAATATTTGTATGCAAACCTTCATTAACTGATTTTTTTTGTCATTTGGGGGCAGCAGAAAAGCGCTGAAAACACAGTGCTGACAAATTAGCATCTTTTAGGTTGATATGTTGAATTTAGCAAACAGTATCTTATTTATACATTGACCCGATATGGAGCAACATCCACTCTCCACCAAAATGTACTCTCCTTTTAGCTCTGTGTTCTTGGTCTCTACAAACTCCTGAGGGAAATATCTGGCTCTTAAGCTGTTAAATGCTCCACTATGTTCACCAGCAACTTGCTAACTGTGTCTGTCTGCTGTTTGGTGCTGAGGTAGAGTAAAGTGGTTTGTTAGAGCTTTTCTGCTGCTGCTGAAAGCAAAGCCGTGAGAGCGCTGATAGTAAATCAAAACAGGGAACTGAAGAGTTGAGTGATCATTCTCCGTGAGTTCGTCATATGTGATTTACATAAAGATATTCATTAAAGCAGGGATAGTTAAATACACAAATAGGGTTTTATTTAAAACACCAGTTCATGACAGCACCTGTTTTGACACAAGACCTCCTCAACCTGCATTCTTGAAGGCCTTGTCCAAAAATAAATTGACTTATTTAGTTGTGTAACTGGCATGATGACTCATTATATGATGACAGACTATTAAAGTGGATCACAAACTGCTGAAGGAAGCACAACGCTCAGGCTTTCAATAAAGAACTGTAGGAAGTAATCATGTAATGTTCACAACCAGAATATGATTTGAAAGTGTGAGAGCTTGGTTTTTCTCCACATGACATCTGAAGAATACCAACAACACACAATATTTCCCATATTGTCATTTTATATAATTCTGTCAAGTTTAATGTTACAGGATTTTCTGTTTGGCTGCATTTCTCATTTTAAATCCATACATAAAATAAATGGTCACACCCAGACACAATATCCATTCTTACTGCAGTGAGTGAATTAGAATGCAAAGGTCTCGCATATGTGGAGAAAAGCTTATTAAAAGCTATTCTGAATAATCTCATGGTAGATCATTGTTTTCGTGTATTTGAAATTAAATGTTACAAGCAGAGAGGAATAGCATCAAAATTAACATTTAGATTTTATTTATGTGACTTGTGCCTGCTTACTGTGAATCGCTGGAAGGATGAGTGTGACGGTATCAAAAATCTCTTTTCCCTGGCTTGAGTGAATTTCTGCGTCCACCTGTATGATGCTGTTTTGTAAAAGTTTGGATAAGAGTCAGTGAAAATGTTGTTTTCTTTTTATCAGTTCAACAGCTCAACAATTTATTAGGGCTGTCAATCAATTAAAATATTTAATTGCGATTAATTGCATGATTGTCCATAGCTAATTGCAAATTAATCACACATATTTGATCCGTTCAAAATGTACCTTTTTTTTAAAGTTATTTTTTTGGGGGCATTTTTCCATTTTTATGACAGGACAGTGGATAGAGTCTTGAAAGGGGGGAGAGAGAGAGTGGATGCGGGAAGGGCCACAGGCCAGATTCGAACCCGGGCCGCCGCGGTCAGGACCAAGCCTTAATACATGGACGCCCGCTCTACCAACTGAGCTAACCCAGGCGCCTCAAAATGTACCTTTAAAGGGAGATCTGTCAAGTACTTAATACTCTTATCAACATGGGAATGGGCAAACATCCTTGCTTTATGCAAATATATGTATATATTTATTATTGGAAATTAATTAACAACACAAAACAATGACAAATATTGTCCAGAAACCCTCACAGGTACTGCATTTAGCATAAAAAAATATGCTCAAATTATAACATGGCAAACTACAGCCCAACAGGCAACAACAGCTGTCAGTGTGTCAGTTTGCTGACTTGACTATGACTTGCCCCAAACTGCATGTGATTATCATAAAGTGGGCATGTCTGTAAAGGGGAGACTCGTGGGTACCCATAGAACCCATTTTCATTCACATATCTTGAAGTCACAGGTCAAGGGACCCCTTTGAAAATGGCCATGACAGTTTTTTCCCGCCAAAATGTGGCACAAGTTTGGAGCGTTATTTAGCGAAAAGCTAGTATGACATGGTTAGATTCCTTAGGTTTTTGTAGTTCCATGTGATACCGGTATCTTCAGCTTTAAAACTGAGCCCACTACAACTTCCGAAAGATCAATTGCGTTAATGTGTCAAAGAAATTAGTGGTGTTAAACCGATTTTGCGTTAACCCGTTATTATCGCGTTAATGTTGACAGCCCTACAATTTATACATCAAAGGATTGTTTCTTCGCTATTTTTCTTATTCACCAATGTGAATTTGTCGACAACTTACTTTTGAAACTTTGTGACCACAGGACAGAAAAGAGGTTTGTTAGTTACTCTAATGTTTAAAGGATGAGCACTTTAACAGCAGTAGGCGTTGGCCAATCAAATCAGCTACTCGCATCCTCTTTAAAAGCAGAAGACTATGGGCATGAGACAAAACGGCTTTTGCGTAGGAGGTGATATGAATATACACATGCCAAATGTGATTTAACAGAACTGAAATGATGTTGCCAAAAGGCAGACTGGTTTTAAATTGAACCACAAAACACTTCCCCATCATGATGCTCTCAGTCTTAAGTCCTTATGTGCCATGAAATATTTTACAAATCAATCATGTCAGAGCAGTTAGCCTTCAACTTTAGTGACATGTAGTAAGGCAAAAAAAAAATTCTGTAATTTTTGTCAATGCAGTTATATTTGAGTGCGTTTACAACCAGTACACTACTCCAAATACCATGAGAACAACTAATGTCTGTTTAAACTGTTAACATAATTACATAAACTTTCAGCTCTCCATAATAATCCCATTAATGTGACATAAAATATGATTATGATAATCCTGAAGAAATTGGTTTGGAGTCGTGAGAGTTTCTCTTACATCCCCAATGATTTGAGCTGTGAACCTGTGCGGGATATCCTTCACATTCACCGTGCAGAAAAGCATCTGTGGACTTATGTTGCTGGCGCTTAGTAGCATGTCACAAGATTTAATAAGAAACACAATATGTCATTTTAATGATCGTACAAATTACAGGTATATTTAAGTGATTGGTTGGCAACCCTTCAATGAACTTGGATTATAGATCAAAACCTTTAAGGTACCAACACTTGATGTGGCAGGATAAAATTGTTCATCCATTTAATTAAGAACTGCAGCTGTAATGCACTTATCATTCACGCTGCTATTTATGGCTACAGTGATTCAACCATGTGAGGACAAAGGCCTTTATACCCATTTTTACATAACAATCAACCATTAATCTAACGCAGCACAGATTATTCCTATAACCACATTAAAATTCATGTGCATTTACAGTAAATGCGTCCTAAAAGGTTCCCTGTGACGTTTTCTTGTACAAAAATGCACATTGTGTGTAGCCTTGGGGCCTAACAATTGTGTTTGATGCATTTCCTTTCTCATAAATCATTCACAAAGCTGAATTTAAAGATGCCATCTTCCTGTAAATTGTTCTGTGTGCAAGTACTACACTGAGAGCAACTTAAAACCGGAGTAAAATTCCGTCTATGTCTCCACATACTTGGCAAATAAAGCTGATTCTGATTTTATTGTTTACATCCTTGTTTATTGTCAAGCTTCGGTTGTGCTTTCCACAAGGACGGCCGCAGGGACGTGAGCTGCTGTGGAATCATGACGGGGAAACTTTGGATCTTTTAAAGTTCTCCATTTTGTCCGTGCATCTACGTCCGTGTAGTTTGAAAAATTTGATGTGCGCGGACAGGCAAAAACCTGCTGCACAGAACCTCCGCAAAGGCCGTGTCTGGTGGTGTGACGTCACTTTGGCAGTGCAGACACTCGCGACTCTTGCGGATGCGGCAAGCACAAATCACACTTCACTCGGAATGGGTGTCGCACAAAGAACATATATAACGATAAGAAGTGAAAGTTAATTGGTTGTTCCATTGCAACCAGCAGCAAAGCATTGCTTCCGGCATTTTGGACTGAAAGCGACTTCCGGACGCCAGTAAAACGTCCGCCTACAGAGTGCTGTACAAAAGTAAAACTAAATTATTTTTATTCTATTGTCATATTTAATGTCTCTATCAAAATGGCCTGTGTTGAACAATGAAAATATTATTGATATGCATACTATTATAACTACTTACTTACTTACTTAGTAAGTGAGCAATGGACAAAAATGAGGCCATTTTCAATTCAATTCAATTCAATTTATTTTTATATAGCGTCAAATCACAACAGAAGTTATCTCAAGACGCTTTATATATAGAGCAGGTCTATGACCGTACACCATAGTTTAGAGACCCAACAGTATCCACCAAGCGCACTGTGGCCAGGAAAAACTCCCCGATTACTGGGAAGAAACCTGGAGCAGAACTGGGTGCAGGGCGGGCGGCTATCTGCTGAGACCGGCTGGGGGATAGATAGATAGATAGATAGATAGATAGATAGATAGATAGATAGATAGATAGATAGGGTGAGAGTGAGAGAGAGAGAGAGAGAGAGAAAGAGAGAGAGAGAGAGAGAGAGGGAAGCAGCCACAATAGTAGCATAGCAGCTGTTTTCAAAGGAGTCCCTTGACCTCTGACCTCAAGATATGTGAATGTGAATGGGTTCTATGGGTACCGACGACTCTCCCCTTTACAGACATGCCCACTTTATGATAATCACATGCAGTTTGGGGAAAAAAACATGCCGTGTTTTTGAATGCAGTATAAATGTGTTATTTTCCCCTATACTAAAATGGTGTATTTGAATATTTCTGCATACTGGGGTCCCTAAACATGTGTGATGATTTTAGTCCCCGTGGTAGCCAATTTATTGTAGTGAGACCATTTTTTTAAAACTTAACCTCACTGTATAAAATAACCTGTGGTGATCTTTAGGATATTCACAGCCTCATGAAACATTGCAGCCACAAACTAGAGACACCTAGTACACCAACAAAAGCAAACATAGACCACCTTTGTGTTAAGTAGTCCTCTTTGCAGGCTCAATGTCTTTTCAAAATGGATAACATAGTATTTTTCTATGCCTCATCTTTTGTGAACCTAAGCTGTGTTATATCTGTGCAGCCAAGTGTATATCCAGCCCCAAAATTAGGATTCAGGAGCAGGTGGACGAAAAAAATGATCTGCCAGTCATGTTCTGGAAATACACATTTCTTTTGGCCTTGCACCAGCGCTGTCCATTATCACTCTTTGGCCAATTGGCGAGGTTTTTCCATACCCAAGGCTTCTTTTACGCAAGATCTTGGTACAGTGTGTTGCACAATCCATGACAACATACATGGCATAATACAATTACCATAGATTTATCCTTACTTCTCTTGTGTGTTTCCATAAAGGAAACCAAACAAAATAGTCTCTTAAAAGCCTTACCCACTTGGCTTTATGTCCAATGTCTTTCAAACCAAATTGCACAGAAATCAATGCATCACACGCTGTAAAAAGCCGTCCATTTCCTGGTAAATTAAAGCTCACTAATAAGGTCGGCCCATGTAGCAAGGTTAAATGATAAGGTCTTTCCTCGGAGGGAAAACACTACCTTACAGTTCCTCCTCTTCATGTAAACTGCAGCCGACATCACAGTCCAACATCAAATAGGACCTGATCAAAGATGACAGGCAAGATCTCTTGGTTTTACCACTTGTACGCTTCATGTTCTCCATCCTCTTTTGAGCTAAAATCCATTGATGAAGAGAGAGAGAACAAGTAACAGAAAGGGGATAAATTTAGCTCATTAAATCGAACATGAATGAATTCACACTAGAAGTGTATGACTAGGATTTTTCTTCCTTGTTGAAAGGTGTTTTTTGATGGGTTTTTTTCATGCATTCAAATTAAAGTGATTATATTTTTTTTGTTACCCTTTACAGTTACACAGCAGTTGCAATGCCGATGCTGTACAACACCCGCTACAGCTCCAGGAGACGGGTCACAGTGATGATCTCTGTGGTGTGGGTACTCTCTTTCGCCATATCATGCCCCCTATTGTTTGGCCTAAATAACACCGGTAAGAGAGTATGATAAATGTTTTTTTCATGGTGTGTGACTAAATTGGTGGCGCAATAGTGGTGCCATACTGTATTATTCATGGGTACATCCACTGCACAGTACAGTGCAGCATATACATTGCATAAACATATAAATTATGGAAATAGCTTGCCCATATTTGCATCAATGTTTCACTATATGTTACAGCATTGCACGCTGTACAATGTTAAAAAAGTTAAGTATAAGCTACCCATACCAGTAAACAATTATTTCATACTGACATGTCAGTACTTTAAGTGAGCCATAGCCCTTTGGGTTTCCTTTTCCACAGAACAGGGGCTTCAACGGAGGATTACGATTAAAGCAGGTTCCAAATAAGGGCTTCTTAGACTTGTTGCTGACCAGCTCCTGTGGCTCGATTCCTGTCTCTTTGAAGCCTCGCTCATCCCTTTGAGTGCCTTGATGTAATGTCGATTCTGCCGGAACTCAGACGGTTGGATTTGTGAGCCCCACAACCGCTTTCAAGCAGTGAGCAGTGGCTGCAGATCCTGCCAGTCTGAGCTGCAGGAAATATAAAAGCAGAGATAGCCAGCAGGAAGCACTGAAATTGAAGCAATCAAGTTCCAAAAAAAGTGGATCCTACATTTGCCACAACTCCAGTTTGTAACACAAGTTTTCTGTTAAAGGGTTATGTTAAGCAGCGTAACATAATTGTGATTGGTCCCTGTGCAAATATTTTTCTTGGGCCCTCGCCACAAACACAAGGGCACCCTTGTGAACACGCATGTGCACAGAGAACCACTCCAAACAATTGCTATGCCACCATGGAGAGGCTCACCATGCAACTCCCATACTGCAAACCAGATATCAGCACCACGGACAGCAGACAGCTTGCCAAACTTATCAACGCTAATTTAACAGCCTACCCTGGAATCAGCCGCCCCTTCTTCTCAGACACAGATTTCAATGGGTGCGCATTTTCCAACATATGAGATGTAAAAATTACAGTGCTACAGATTTAAATCCCTGTTCCCACTCTATAATAACAAAAAGAAACCAGTACTGACCCTTTAGAAGTTTATCCTACAGGTCTTGTGCTCCACAAAGTCATTAAAAACACTGCTTAAGAACTATGAGCTTTTTTATTGGAATGTCCTGGCCGTGAGCGACGCAGCACGACGTTGTTTTGAGCTGAACCTTTGTCAGACACCCAGCTGTTTCTATTTGTTCCTGTCGCTTGACTTGAAATTGCCTCAATGGACCAGGAGCGGCTTTTTGGTGAAGTTGAAATGAGGAGTTATCTATACGATACCTCCTCATTTCACTAGCCTGTGTGTTCTCTGTTTAAAGAGAACAAATGAAAGAAGATAAGTGGTTACGTCTCCAGTCTGATGTCGAGCGCACAGCCAATAGGTAGCCTGCGTTGTTTGTTTCGGCTACATGACGTAACAGAAGTGCATATAACGGATTCATTGATTGTGATTTTTGGGCCCCTGACAGCTTCTAGGCCCCGGTGCGCCGCACTGGTTGAACCATGGATATTTATGCCACTAGTTATATTTTCAGACTTTGGGAAACTCCTGCCAAAGCCACAGAAGATATTGTACTGTTCTTCTGAGTAGGAGTCCTCCTGACAAGTAAAAAACAGAATTTCATTTGTAGAATTGGGAAGCAACCCGCTCTGCTTCTTGAGCTGCGGCCACCCTGAAGTGTGAAGATTGCAAGTTGTTAACATGAGCTACACAATTACTGTGACATCTACAGTATCCATGGCGACTCAGTTGTTATCTAAGCCTGTGTGGCAACAATTGTTGCCTAATCTGGAGCTGCCTTTAGGGAAGTTTACTGGGACCATTTTGGTATTGAGGCCAGAAGTGGACAGCTCTGTCCAAACACTGTCACCTCAGTGTTTGTTCTGGTGTGAAGGGAGTTATGAAGCCAGTGACGCAGCTCAGGGCAAATTTGGCTGGCTTTGAAAGTAAATCAGTGAAATCTAAAATTAACAAACAACCGGTGCAGGCAGTTTAATTGGGGTGACATGATCTCTACATTTGGCACCAGAAAAAAGCCCCGTTGCCGAATCCTGGATCAGCTATAAGGCAGTTCTGAGTGAGGTAGGTTAGAATAAAAAAGATCGTAATGGTCTAAGCGCATAAGAGGGGGGAGAGGGAAGAAAACTGTGTGAATGACCTCCAGGTGATGGGGAGGATAGAAGTGGTTATGTTTCTGGATGAATTTTCAAGAGATTGCAATCAAAGACCTTGGTTCTTAGCTGCACATGAAGTTCCCCATTTTATTGTAGAAAGTTTTCCAAGAGTCACAGTGACAAAAACGTAACAAAAAACAATTTTGTTCAGAACATAACATGCAGTCTGAGGACGTTATTGACCTTGTGCTTATCTCCACAGCTACTCGTGATGAGTCTCAATGTGTGATCGCCAATCCGGCCTTCGTGGTGTACTCCTCCATCGTGTCCTTCTATGTCCCCTTCATCATCACTCTGCTGGTTTATGTGCAAATTTATGTGGTCCTGAGGAAGCGCAGAAAACGCGTAAACACCAAACCGAAGCAGCGCGCCTGTCAGGCTGCCGACCCTGATGCGGCCACTTCGCTGAAGGTGATCTTGCAATATGGCTGCTGTTTTTTACTACAGTACTTACGCTTTTACGGCTTCAATATGAAACTGAGATTGATTTACGCCTTTTATTATACCAGATGTTTTTCTATACTTTTTGAATGTTAGAATGATGTCTTTTTCAACCAGTTTGAAAATAAACAGTGTGCCCTTTGAGTTCATTTGTGAAACTGCAATCAATAATTTTCTCAACCCAATTATACTTGATGGTGTTATGGATGGTCATCGTATTACATAACACCATACCGTAAAGAGGAAAACCCAGACAAGAATGGAATTGATTTTTCTTTGGAAAAACAGTGCGCAACATTCATAGCAAGAGATTAAAAGGGCAAAGGCTTAGTTACACCTAAGGCATATTGAGTGTATGTAAATAAAGTACTCTATAAGGAGGAGGCCAATTTTAATCCTAATGTCACATTTACAGGCATGTTTTCAGCGTTGAAAGCCGTCACGCAGCTTTAATTACGATGGCCCTCAAATGACCTTTTGCTGTTCTAGTTATTGATTTTACTGCAACTCAATGGGCTCTGCACAGAAAGCCAAGTAATGCTTTTGATCCAGTGCACTACATTACTCATGTTCATGCACAGCTTCACCATGTGGTTTCTGAAAGTGTGTGTTATAGAATGAGGTCAGAGAGAACATTTATAGCGGACGTGGGCGTTTACGGGGATTATAGGCTACACATTACCACCTCATTTAATGATGTGTGAAGTCGTTAGTCGGCAGCATATTGACGGATTATGTACATGATCTTTATGGAGTAAAAGAACATAATTTAAATAAAGTTTTGCTCGCGTTGTTAATTGTTGGATGAGTTTGCATCATCTTGGTGAAATAACCTTAGACAGTTTCTTACACCGTCGGGTAAATAGACTGCAGCTGCAGATCAGATTCTTGCTAAACAGCCTTTCTGTAGCAGAGCTCGATATAGCCTCATTTGACCTGGTAGGCTGTTGGACCTGTGCTTAGACAGCCCTTTTGTCAGTAGTGCTTTGACATTGTACCCTCCCCTTGCCTGACACAGCTTTTTTTCATTTCAGGATAAGTGCACTCATCCAGAGGATGTGAGGTTGTGCACCATGATTGTTAAATCTAATGGGAGCTTTCCTGTCAACAAGAAGAAAGTGGTGTGTGCTCTTTTATTTTGTTTCCTGCTTTTTTCAATCTAAAAGTTTAATTGTTGGAAGCATATTTGTTTTGCCCGTAAAAGATTTAGCAAGGTGTCACCTTGAAGTTTTCCTCCATTTCTCAAGAGAAAATATTGAAAAGGTGCCTTTCTGCTTCTGTGAGCACGGCAAACATAAATTAAACACTGAAAGCGTGATAGTTTATCTGTTTAATACCTGTTATTTTAAATGTCATCCATTGCCTAAATAGAAATTACCATTTGAATCCATTTTTTGTGCTCATCCTGACCTTGCTCAGATATTCATCAAAGATGTAGTCAATGAGGGGGAAGATCTGGAGCTGGATGAGCTGAACAGCGGCAGCAGCCAGAAACAGAAGCAGCAGCCTCAGTGTGCTCTCGGAAACACTCCGGCCACCAGCCACCAGCTACTGATGCCCAACAAGGCCAACGCTAGCCCCAGCTCCTCGCCTCCCACGCCCCCGGAGGAGAGCCAGAGAGCAGAAAAGAATGGAGATCCTACCAAGGAGGCTCTTGGGGATCCAGCGCCTGTTGTGCCCAAAGCCTTCCAGACGCAGGCCTTACCTAATGGCAAGACTCAGACCTCTATGAAAACCATGAGCATGAGCAAGAGGAAGATCTCCCAGCAGAAGGAGAAAAAGGCCACTCAGATGTTAGCCATTGTCCTTGGTAAGTTTGCTTACTCGTAACTGAATTTGTATGCATTTCACCTTTGGTTTAAAAAATTAATTTACAATCAGTGACATTAAAGTTAAATGAAATGCTGTTTTGTGTGACTAAACTATAGACTGTGTATATAGATGGACGACGCATCTCCACTTCCTACAAAAGTGAAGCCAAAATATCACAGATACGGCAAGCCCAGGAAGAGCGCCTTGAGTGCTTTGAAGCAAATTTTTGTAGTGGCCAAACGGTGGTACTGCAACTTTCGTGTCTGTCACATGATGCCATTGGGCCCAAAAATACTTTTTCCCATAGACATTGGGAAAGAGACATCTGTAACTCGGCGGATAATTTTTTTGAGGTAAATCAACTTCCTAGTATGAACACTTGATTAGCCCTTATTCAAATCATTTGGTCCTAAAAGTTGTAAAACGCACTAATAGCTGAAATTCACACATGATCTATTACAGACTCGTGACATTATGGAAAGTTAAAGTCGCATTTCCTCTCTTGTACAATTCCCGAGCTTCCGTCTCTGTGACTACTTCACTCAGAGCAGCTGTCAATCACAGCTGTCAATCATGCTGTCAATCATGACACCCCCTTTTTATAGCATCAAATTACTAATTAAAACCAAACTATCAGAAAAATGAACACTTGAGCATACAGCAGTGTGATGAGAACTACCTAAAATGATAGAAACCATCTTTGGGAGAAATGTATTTGACGTGTCCTTTGACTTTTTAGTTTGGCTCCTGTCCCATCCACTAACCTGGAGGGGGCGGGTTTATGACCTATACTGCAGCCAGCCACCAGGGGGCGATCAAGATGTTTTGGCTTCACTTTTGGGGAGTTGTCATGTCATCCATCTTTATATACAGTCTATGGAACAAACACAACACATCGAAGTGGAACTGACACTGTGTGATGAATGAAGCATTTTCACAACCAAATAACCAAATATGTTTTTTGTTATCAACTTTCCACATGCAGTGATTACAGCATCAAACCAGCGGGGGACTCTGTTCAAACTCATTAAGACTAAATATTTGTTTCTCTTCTAATTTACCACAAGCCAATGCTGTAATGTACAATTTAGAAAGCCGTTTTTCTTTCGCACAAGCCCCCAGCCCTCCAGGCTGCCTCTGCATGTGTTTTTATTTCCATCTCAATTTTTTTGGTAAGTCCTGAAACAGAGATTGAAAACAAAACGGGCAGTGATGCAACGAAAAGAAATTGTTCATATAGTTGTATTTTCAAGTCAACTCCATTTTACCCATATTGTTGTTGAATATAAAAACCTGCTTCCTCACTTTTCTGACTAAATTTTCCTAATATTCCCATTTTCTTTCTTGTATCTCCTCAGGTGTATTCATCATATGCTGGCTGCCCTTTTTCATTACGCATATCTTGAACACCCACTGCACTAAATGCAGGGTTCCCGCTGAGGTGTATAATGCTTTCACTTGGCTGGGCTACGTGAATAGTGCTGTAAATCCCATCATATACACCACCTTTAATGTCGAGTTCAGAAAGGCTTTCATTAAGATCTTGCACTGCTAAACTGCAGCATCACTTTGTCTGATCAGACTGACGGAAGAGCATCAAATAAAAGCATCTCTTCTGGCAAATACCTCATCCTGTTAAGGAAAACGCACCACAGGGGGAAACTGCGATTCGCTTTTTTTTTAAAGTTATGGAGCTGAGTGACTGAAAAACTGACAGTGTCTTACTATTGAAAGGCATGTTGGCTCTATATGTGAATTGTTTGTGGAGTCCCGTTCTCCAAATCGCTGAATGTAAAACAAGAAATGTCTGTAACAATGACCTGTTTCATGGAGAAAAAGAAAAATGTAACATTGTTCTCTAAATTATCATTGTACTTGTCACATAAGGAGCCATCTGTGTATACCGCACACATACGAGTCGCAAACTGCTATTTATTGTGCGTGCACTTTACGTTTTGATGATGGAAATTTTCTGCAAATCTTATAGATATCAAGTCAGTGTTCATTGCAGTGTTAAAACTGATACGTGAGCTCTTAATCTTAAATCCTATCACTGATTGGAATGTGTGTTAAAGACAAGAGACTATTTAACTTGCTGAATAATGTGGCTATGCCAATACCCACATATTTGCAATTTTATAAATTGAAAAATCATATATTATTATTATTGTTATTATTATTATTATTATTATTTGCTGTACATAGTTTTTCTTAAAACATTAACTGTGATTATATGCCTGCAATGGAAATGTGATGCATGCTACACTGCTCCTCTACTTGACTTCTCATGAAATGTATATGTTTAACAAAAAAATACAAAAGATGTCAAATAAATGAAGTTATGAGACACTGCAAAGTGCCACATGAATATCAGTGTTTGCTGTGTGTATACAGATACAGCCATAAATGACTTGACATTACTCTGCAGCCCCTCTCCCATTATTCCCAGGACTGGTTTTGCAGTTTGAGTAATGTTGTTTACTGGAAGTAACTGAGTTGCTCAGTGGCAAACTAATGACCTGTGCTGTATATGTGGACTTTGCAGCTTCCAGGTATAATCATGTGGATGTGTACAACCCCTGAAGCAGCTCCCCGGGGCCTCTGCTGAGTAAGAATGAGGTGAACTTGGCAAAACTGAAATAATAGATACAGCAATACATCCATGTGTGTTGTTTTTTGGGTGACGAATCCTGCATTTCATTTCAGTTCAATAATAAAGACGTTATTATCAACAAAGATATGTTAATGTTTTGATGAATATCAGCAAGAGAGTACTGTAGCTTAAGTGATAAATCACAATTGCCAGGCACTATAGTTTAATCTCAACAAGACAATATTTTTTTATGATGGAATATTTTGTGGGAATTGGTGTGTAAAACACATTTATCTTGTCCAGGTGCAAAAATTGTGTGGTGATTTCTTCTTTCCAAGGACTACCAACTATGTAGATTGCTTCTTTTAAATAAAACACACTTTAACTTTATTACATTTAGAAAAAATACAATATTTTGAGCCCACATTGGCTCTTCATCAGGTACAGAGGTGTCAAACTGACTCAGGTGTGGGTTATTGAATAAATAGTCTCAGGCTACGTTCCTAATCAGACTTTTTACTTTTAGTACGTACTGCAGCTGCCCTTACAAAGTACATGCTGTTGCATGCAGCATCAGCACGCCCTTATCTCAACTTGTCACATACTGATGCTTTGTCAGACCACTCGGTGTCAGTTGCTTAGGTTTAGGCAACAAAACCACTTAGTTAGGTTTAGGAAAAGAAAAAAACATGGCTGGGCTTAAAATTATTACGTTTTTACAGTGAAAATGTGACGTGAACACGGGACACGAACGAACAGCTGGTAAAGTGAGAGTGAAACATAGCGTGTTTGTTGGACCCATCCACCTCCCCTCCCACCTGCCTGGTGTGTGTCTTTCCCTGTGTGTTTACTGTTGCCATGGATGGGTTTATATTGTAGTTGATATAAAAACCCGGAGCGTTCCATATCTGCCCTAAAGGGTATCTTGTGTCAGTATAGAAAGCCGACGGCTGTTAGAAAGCATCAATATTTGACACCTTGAAAAATGAGAATGGGCTGGCAGTATGCATACAAATGGGACATACTACTTCGTCATAACATTGCGCCTTGAACTTTGACCCTCTTGCTCATATATCCGCTGCGCTGAGGACTGTGAATCAGAATAGCCAGAAAATCATGCTGGCTTGCATACTGCAAAATGCGACCGGGTGCAGTAGTACATCCTGTTATTTTTGGCATACTGCATTTGACATACTCAAGTTGGGACATATAAATCTTTTTCTGGCATACTAAATATTGTGGTAGTATGGATATTGGGTCAGTCCCTCCCATGGGAAGTGTGATGCATGCTATAATAGTAACAAAAGACAATTAAGTGCTCCATCTTGGAAGCTCATGCTGTCTAAATCATTGATTGAATTGATATTTGTGTACAATTTTCTTCCTGTGATTGTTCTTTTAGTGATTTTCTTTGTGATTTTCTGGGGTTTAGCCACATGGGAGGGACTGAGACTATTTCTTATATGGCATCAGGCAGTTTGACACGTCTGTGCCTGATGAAGAGCCAATTTGGGCTTAAAATGTTGTATTTTTTCTAAGTGTAATCAAGTCAAAATTCTATTAAAGGAAGCATTCGACAGTGTTGCGAGTTATTTGGAAACAGAATACTTGTGGTAAAAGGTAATTTTGTTGTGATGAAGAAAAAAAAAATCCAAATTGACAAATGGAAATAAACATTTCAAAATAAAACTTTAGAGTCCATGTGGTGTCATGTCGACATAGCGGAGTCAGTGGCTGGATATCACCATGTCTTAAGGGGAGGGATGGCGTGATGCATTTGTTATGGCTGTGAATTGCAGTTTTTCATGACTAGTTTACATCACTGATACTTAATCACTCAAGCGTAACATAACATCAGTCTTTGCGATGGCCAAAGTCAGAGCAAAGACAGTCTAGCACTGCATCATTTTCAGAAAGAAAACAAAAACTTATTACAGCAAGCTAACAAGCAGGGCAAGAGCAACAACAACAACATGATATTGGAGTTCCTGTAATGCTGTTAGCAATCACTGAGTCCAACACCAGTGACAAAGGTAACACAATGAAAGGTTCTCACTTTACAAGGCAATTCATCACTCGTGGTGAGTGCTGCTGCTGCAGAGATGTTCTCGGGCGCAGCAGAGTTCACCTCTTTTTGTTTTGATGGTGTGCTTGAAATGAAAGAAACTAAATTGTTTTACTTTTGTTTTTCTCCAATCTAACATCAGTAAATGGCTAAAGTTCAATGGTGGAAGAAGTAGCAATACCACAGTGTACAAATACTCTGTTAAAAGTAAAAGTCTTGCACTCAATTTTTTAGAAAAGTATTTGCATCAAAAGTACCAAAAGTAGAAATACTCTTTATGCAGGGTGGCCCATTTCAGAATAATGTATATTGTATTATTGTATTATAATTATTAATGAATTAATGTGTTCTTCATTGTTATATCGAAGCTGGAGCTAATTTGAACTCTTCTATATACTTTATCTGCTGGGTAGCTTGTTAATTTTCTTGATTTTTTTTTTGTATTATTGATCTGAATCTACAAAGTAACTTAAGTTATCAAATAGATGTAATGCAGTAAAAGGTAAGATATTTGTCCCTGTCAAATAAATAAATAAATAAATGTAGTGAAGTACAAGTACAAAGTAGCAGAAAATTAACATATTCAAGAAAGTACAAATATCTCAAAATTGTACTGTAGGCTACTTGAGTTAATGTACTTAGTTACTTTCCCCCACTGCAAGTGTGGAAAGCAGCACTAGTATAAGTGAATATTGATAAGTCATTTTTCAACCTTAGAACATTTATTGTACTGTAGGTGAGGAGTTCAGATTGTACCGGCTTTAAAAGAATGGTTGAACATGCTTTGAAAATAGCTTATTATTTTTTTGCAGAGAGTTAGATGAGAAGATAAATATTAAGCAGGATCCAGTATGTTACCTTAGCTTAGTATAAACACTGAGAGGGAGAAACAGCTAGCCTGGCTCTGGTTCTGTCCAAAGGATAAACAAAAAAATAATATGTTCTAGAAACTCGCAACCTGGTATCACACCAAAGTGTGTAATAGTCCCGCCAGAAGTTAACGTGTCATACTTTGCCTTGCCGAGGCGTGAATAGTATACATGTGTATGAAGATTACCAGCAGGGGGCTACAAAATCACTCACTTAGGTTTAGGCAACAAAACTACTCAGCTAGGTTAAGGTAAAATGTTATGGTTGGGCTAAAAATAAGCACGAAAACTACGTACGGAAACAACATAACATAAGTAGGTACGGAAAACACGTCACTAATGTAACTTACAAAACAAAACACCAGTCTCGAACACCGTCTATTCTACGTCACTCTGAGCGTAGCATATTTCCACTGATGCATTTATATTGCAGTCAGTACAGACTACATGGTGTACAAATGACAAGCCAAAAGCAAGAACGGCGTTCTTATTGCATGCTTTTGCTTTGCGCATTATCATGTCATGTCATTCAAACACCTTTTCAAGTGACCGGGCTGCACCTCTAAAGCTCACTATTTAACACGCCACTGTCATATCTTGTTTGTTTAATCTGTACAAAAAACAAAGTGTAAAAACATCAACGTATGGTTACAGTTGGGGTTATGTGCTGGAATATTTCTTGGCCAAGAAACAATATATAGGGCGACTGTGGCTCGGAAGGTAGAGCAGGTCGTCCACCAATCAGAAGGTTAGTGGTTCGATCCCCGGCTGCTCAGGTCACATGTCGATGTGTACTTGAGCAAGACACTTAACCCCAAATTGCTCCCGAAACTTAGCCATCGGTGAGTGAATGAGTATTAGATCCTGATGGGCTACTGATAAGTAGTGTAAAGTGCTTTGAGTGGTCGGAAGACTAGAAGAGCCATTTACCATTTACATTACAGACCTGGTAAGCAGAATGTGTTAAAAATGTGTGGAAACCATTCCTTTAACTAAACACACAGATTGTATTTAGAGTGTTGTGATGATTATTATATTTTATAACCTTAATCCTGAGGACTCAGCAGCAGTTGCATTTTCTTTACTGGTGTACCATACCAGCCAGTAACAACGTGCAGGGAATATAAATTGTTGTAAATTCCTGATTGCAGCTCAAAAGGGTCTAATCTCTTTTAATTTCGTTTTTCTTCGTCAAACAACAGCAGAATCAGTAGAGAGGTCGTTTTGTCAGTTTCACCGAGTCCCTTCAGGCAGCGGCTGACTGATGTGGTGTACTTGGTGACACAACTTAATGGACTCGCACCATCACCTAGGACATTTGGATTCTATTTGCCGCCGGCAAACACTATCAGAGCAAAGTTGTTACGGAAGAACCAGGACAGGTTTTTGATGACAAAGAAAAAAACAATAATTTCTATTAACACAGTCAATGAAATGAGATGTCATGCCTTATGTTTGACTCCCACTGGGTCACCAGGAGGTTTTAGAACTAACTAATTCATATTTATGTGTTACAATCATGTCCTATTGTACTATTCAGGTACATGAAATCTTCTTACAGCATGGTTTATGTGTCTGCTTTACTGGCACAGATCCATATGTATTCTCTCTGCTATATATGGATCTCCCATAGACCTGTGTGACACATGTATATATGGTATTTCCATAATAAAACCCCTAGGGGGAATTTCCCACGCCGACGTACTGGACCAGCACCAATCATGTTTGGCACATACTGTGTGATGGCACTGTTTCCGTCTTCTTAATAGCTACTGAATCATTTTAATTAGCAGCTGTACTGGTTAACAATTTGTACACTATAATTTATGAATAGCTTAGCTCATCAGTTAGCCTAATCAATCATATAGTAGATGCATAAAGCTAGAGCCTTAAAGCACTCAATGTTCTTTTTTTTATGCTTTTCTGGGTTCTCGCTATTTATATCTTTGAAATTTGAATGTGTGGTGTCTTTGTATGTAAATTATTAACACATGTCTGACACTGACATGTATCTGGATTTAGCATCAGTGAGAAATTCACTTGAGATTTACACCAGAATCACATCTGAATTTATAAATAGGCAAGAATTTTCACAGTGACTGCAAAAATCACACACAATAATTCACACTGACAAGAAGACAAAGACGCATGGTCACACATATAGAAACATGTTAAATGGTTATTCCTCACAATACACAAGAGCTTAAGTTGTAATGCAATCTCTTTGAACTCATTCCTTCTTGTCAGGCTATAAACTGCTGTGGTTTAGATCCCGCTTTTATCATTGTTCCTGCGGGCAGCTCTGTGTTTCTGATTACATTTCTGATTACATCAGGGGAAATGTCTTCAATGCTGGCCAGCGTGCCCCCGGTGTCACTCCTTCTGCAGCCCCCTAGGGCTCCAATTCAAGCACCACTGATATACCGGAGCAACAACACAGGCACACACTCCAAGAACAACACATCCACACAAACTTTCAAGGCGCCATCAATATCTTGCTTGTCTTTTAATACCACATATGAAATGACACATGTCCGAGCAGTGATTTATAGTGTTACACACTATATCATTGATTCTGCTGTATCAGAGGCGATGTCGATGACAAAAAAAAAGGCAGTCAGTTGTGCATGAAGGGAGATGCTGCAGCATGAGGTCTCTGAGGAGAGACTTCCTATGTCTGTCATCCCCTTCTCGTCCCCCTTCAGTCTCCAGTGGGTGTTTTCCCTCGTCACCTCTGTATGATCGCTGGCTATGTGGCTCTCAGTGACAGGCATGTCTCAAAATAGTCCCAGTGTTTGGAGAAGGATAGCTCAAACAGAGGTGGGACACAACCCCGCTGCTGTTCAAGCACTGGAGGAGACTCTTAATTAACTGAATCACGATAGCTTCCCTGCATTATTAAAATCTTCTTATAGCAAGGAACTGAGTCCTTAAGTCTGATTACTGCTGGACCATCAGCATTTATTCTCTGCCCAGGCCCTGCAGGCTAGTGCTTAGTGAGACACAATATGGAAATACCTTTGGAGGAGTTATCCTCAAAAGTCAAAGAGTTGAAAACTCCATTGTCCTGCCTGCTCAAAAGATACAAAGAGGAAATTTAAAAGAGTTATTTCATTGTCTGCTTTCTGAGAAGTAGTTGAGTCTTCATCACATCTAGGGTTTGTGAAACTCAGTCTCCATTTCCATGCGTGTTTGCTTAAATAGTATTTGTATTATTTTTGGTTGCTTTAATTCCCAAATTTTTAAATGCCATTATGGTTTGTACAACATCACTCAATGCTCACTCTGTGGTACTGCATTGGTTGTAGCCTGATCCTTTTTGCACTTCTGCACTTGCTTTAGCTTTTGGCTGCAGTAGTTATAGGGTTAGAATACCCTATATACTGTATATGAACCTATGCTTTTGGTTCTTTGAGCTTTGTCTATTTCTAATACAGTTTTCATGAAATGGGATATATATTTCTGAATATTGGGCTTTTGTAGTATTTCTAAGGCTGACTTTCCTGAAATGCTGACACATTAGAGCCCTTTCTGACGAAAAGCGTGTAATAAGAACGCCATTCTTGCTTTAGGCGTGTCATTTGTACGTCATGTAATCTACTACTATCTACTGGCTGCAATGTAAATGTGTTTTCCGTACTTGTGTTACGTTCTCTCCATATGTATTGTACTTAGTTTATATACTTATTTTAAGGCCAACCATGATGTTTTTCTAAACCTAACTATAGTGGTTTTGTTGCCTAAACATAAGTGAGTGGTTTTGTTGCTCCCTGCTGGTACTGCACCTTCATACAGGCGTGAAATATTCATGCCTCGGGGAGGCAAAACATGGCACTGACACGCTGGTAGACGGGCGGGTCTATTACACGCTTTGGCATGATATTGGGTTGGACATTATTTTGAGCCATGGCTAACTCAAAGATACATCTTGTTTGTGTTAGGCTACATTCTGGTCATCCGTTCATTCAATCGTTCGATTCAATCTTAAAAATGGAAAACAAAAGAAACTATCAAGTTTTAGTTTTTCGATTTTTTTGTGATTAACATGAAAGGAAAATCATCATGGGGTTTCCTGTTTTCTTCTTAAAGAGGGTAATCTGCTAAATAAGAAAACTATTTGTGTATTTTGCGTTTCTTCACATTTGCAAGTATGCAGTAAGTCATAAAAGCTGAGAAGGCATGCCCCTTGCGGGAGCACACGGAGCATAAAAGGAAAACTGTCAGGTTTTAATGATTTCTGAGGGGGAATTACGGTTGAAGACAGATAGTACTGACCTTCACTGTAGGGTTCACCGGTGATGACAGATGGCCTGCAGTCTGTGTTAGAAGCGTAGATGCTTTATAAGACAACAGAAATATCCTGACTTGTAGGCTAAGATAGGTTAAGCATCCTTTTATTTATTCTAGCCTGCATCACTGCATCAACTATGATCTTTTGACATTGCATCTAAGTCAAAGACTACCGTTACCATGACTGCTACATCCATGAGCACCACTGCAAGAGATCAGAAGTGGTCATTAGTGTTGGTGGGAGAACTTGAGTTGTGTGCTCCCTGCTTTAAAGGATAATTGGATAACAACATCTATTACCTTATTAATGATAAATAGCTCAGTATTACCATTGTTGCCGTATGAATTATTTTCTTACACTGTGTTGCTATTAGCGAAGCACTCGGTTGGTCTGCCCACACTAATTGCCAAGGAGCTGGTATGGCATTTGAAGAAGCCCTCTTTGAAGCACAGCAGCCCTTTCACTCTTATCATCATACAGGTTCCACTCACACCACTCTGAACAGCTCTTTACTGTGACCAAGGTGAAAAATGTGTTTGTTGTGGTAGCTATCCAACAGCTTGAGCACCTCTCCAGGATATCAGAAAGTATTAAAGTATTGCATTCATTTGGATGTTGAATAAAAAGCCTGTTGAAAGTATGATTATTCTCCCCGTTGTGACAACTCTTGACTGGCAATTATTGCTCTGAATGTGGCATTAACCTCATGATTTTCACACATTTTCTTTTACTTTTCTCCTGTAAAGTGATGATGGATATAACAGACTTTAAAAGGGATGACAGAGATGCAACAACTAACAGGCAGAGGGAGATTGGGACATACCCTTGCTGCACAGATTTGTTTTTTAAAGGATGTCAGTCAATCATTAGTAATAACTTTTATGTGCTTCAGTGAATGTTTTTTTCTAGCAATAATGAGATGAGATATGAATAAATATGAGCAATAATAAAGTGAGAGAAAAAAACACAATTAAATCGAAGGTATTACAAAGATTACATACTTACCGCCTTAATTAAAAACAGATCCTTGATGGATTTATATCTGCAGCATTGAACATTTCCTGCTTGATGTGAGACGTATTTTCCTAATTATCCTCAAAGGTGTTTGTCAAGATAAATGGTAATTGGGATTTACCTGTTCATCTGCATTCACACTGAGACTTTTGCATCTTTAGATGATGTAAAACAGTGCCAATCATGATGCCGGGATGCAGTCCTTCTTCCACAGTGGCAGCGGCAGCGAATCAATTGCATGGTGAAGGCGAGTTAAAAGTGTCAAACAAGAACACAGCAAAGCTTCAAAACGTGGAAGTCGTTTAATCTCAAAGTGCGCCTGAAGGGTTAGAAATAGTAAAACAAGGAAATATAGCAATGATTGGATCGATTGGATATGCTTCACGTCTTGTTTCTTCTCAGATTCTGCAAACTTTGGCTTGATATGCATGACAGTATGATGTTGAAAGTAAAAGACTGCAGTGAAGTTGAGCTTTTTAACTCACTTCCCTCCTCTCTCTCCTCCAACTGACTCCACCTGGCTTTTGCCTGCTTTAGTGGTCTGTGAAAACGGGTCAATGTCATTTGTAATCATTTATCCCCCTAGGCCGTATCAATCTAAATCTTAAAGCAATCTATCAAATCAGAAGCCTGAGATTGGTATAGGAGCAGTGGGAGGTGTTGTTAATTGTGCTTGGGTGAAAGTGGGAGATTGGAGAGCTCTCTTGGTGCAGATAGTCATAATCACATCCTTGGTGAGATGAGTCCTATCTCTCTCGCTCTCTCTCTCTCTCTGTCCACTTTAGCCCTGTTAAATGTGTTCCACTTTCGCTCCCCTAGGTCTTTTCCTCTCTTCACTCCCCTCTACAATCAGAGACAGGGGAAGCGTTTGAGTGCTGCACCTGACCCACGTAAATAGAAAGACATCATTTTATCTTCATTTTTGTTATTAGGTTCATTCATTTAATTAGTTAGTTATTTAGTTCGGTTGTTGTTTTTTTGCAAATATTGCCAGCAAGCCTGTAGCAAGCTTTGAGCACACTGAGATCATGTCCTTGGTATTCTTAATGGGGATCCATGCATTTTGGCAAGAAACATCCAATAATCAAGCTTAAAATTCTGTCACATGCGCCACTAATGCACCCGATTTGACTGTTATCAAGCCATTAAATAGGTGTTATCGTCACTATAAGAACCATAGATGTGGGTCATTAGGGGCCTAATATGCCTACTATGTTGTAAAAGTGTAAGCGAAACTTAAAAGACACATGTTGTAACACAACAAACACAAACAAAAAGGCTTCTTTAAGTTTAGGCAATGAAACTAGCACTTCTTTAGGACCACTAGGTTAAGTTTAGGGAAAAACATCGTGGTTTGGCTTAAAATAAAAAGTTTCAAAAGTTAAAGTGAAATTTTAATGCTTGTGAACACAAAAACAGCTACACGTTGGTTACAAACGGGATGCAAAACCTTGTCTCTTGAGTGAAACTCCCTATGTTTTGTGTCCCGTCTATCCATCCTATATATGGAGTTTTAGGCTATACTGCAGCACCTGACTTCTGCTTCTGCTCCTGTCATAATTAGCCTACTACGGTCACTAGAGGTCACTGTCGTGTTCTTTTATTCCTACTTTTGGTAATCTCCCTTTTGGGTATAGTAGGCCCCTATTGACCCACATCTATAGGGCTTATCGCGACCGATATATCACCTATTTAATAGCCTGACAGTAATGGCTAGCGGGAGCTTAAGGTAATGCTGTTGAGAAAACCAATTTTACAGTCTACATCCTTTCAGTGTGTTAGAAAATTACAGAAAATATAGGTACTTTGGCAGCTACTCATGACCTTAGTTTGTCTTAAATGGCCCTAGCTCCCAGCTCCTCTATAGGATACCATAATACAGTAATAAGCTACAGCATACTCCGTTCCACTTGAGTGTGAGTCAAGGAGGAGTTCACTGATCCTCCTTATCTCACCAAAAAGTAAATGGAGGTAACAAAGTAGGACGTGTAACACAAAAGTTTAAAGCTTTGCTATCCTGAATAGGCTGCATTATGATATCAGAAAAGTCACCCAGTATTTTGAACATCCTTTTAACTGTTGCTTGTCCTCCCAGCATCTTAGGCACACTGTGGGTCTCATAGTTCATAGATTATGTTCTAATCTAACAAATCTATAACACTTAGAATCAAACAAATATTTTTTAATAATGTCTAATATCTTCCTATCACATTTCTGTTGTGTTGTTCTTTCACATAACTAAGACTATAGTGTAAAAAAATAGAATACGTCAAATTCTTCCAGGGGACATACATGAGAGGGGCCCCATTATATTCTCTATCTTGTAAGGGGCCCTTGGTTGAAAGAAGATTGACAACCTATGCTCTAAGGGTCTTCAGCATGAGGTCTGAGAGCCGTTGCTCCATGTCAGCTATCGACCCGAGAGACCACATCAACATCCTTGTGGCTGAGGCTTCACAGATAGCTACAGCCTGACAGTCATTAAGAGTGAGTGATTCACCATGACATAACTGTCACCTAGTTACGTGTGTACGTGACAACCTGGTACAAAAGAAAAGAGAGATTAATATCTACACTGTGTCTAATTAAAGGTTTTAGCATCTTTCCAATAGTCTAAAACACCGTAATCTAAGCTTGTATTGATTGTATTGATTCATATCCTATTCTAGATCCTGTCTTTACGACTGGGTGAAGGAGTGTGAATGGTTATAACAGATCCTATTTCCCACCTTGCTGCAAAGAATATCAAGGGGATTTCATTCAGTGGTGCTTTTGAAGGAGATTTGGCCCAATTTTAATGGAAATTGCAAAAATGGCTATAGCGTACGACCTTTTCGGGATTATAAATGAAGGTAAAATAAGAGGTTTCAATGTTATCAACGCAGCTAAAGCCACCTGCAAAACAACCAAAAACAACAACAAACAGAAACAGACCTTCCTACATTTTCACAACTTTCCCCCCAACGAGGGACTACCAACTATGTAACCTGAAGAACTGTAATGCAAACAGAAGCTAACGTTAGAAAACAGCAGTATTGTCCGGTATTTCTCCTGAAACAACGTCAACGGTAAGTAAATACTGATTTCATAAATTGTATATTCCACTTGTGGACAGTATACAGTAACTGTACTAGTACAGTCATTGGCTGTACGGTTCAGGGAAAAATAGGGGATGATGGGTAAAACCTACAACAGTGTATGTATTCTGCAGTGAGATTAGATTTGCAGTATATTCAGCCCGGCCGCACCAAATGTCGTATGAATGACACGGGAATCGCAATTGAAAGTCATTTTGCATGCAATAAGTATGCCTTTCTTGCTTTTTACGTGTCATTTGTACGCCATAGTCTGTATTGAATGCATTGTAAACACATCCATGCTCCACTCAGTGTAACGTAGCATAAAAACGTGAGAAAGTATATAGTGGGAGGGGAGGTGGATGGGTCCAACAAACACAGGTGTTTGTGTCCCAAAGTGTTGTTCAATTATTTTGACATTTGTAACATGTTTTCTGTACTTTTGTTACGTTGTTTCCGTACATATTTTACTTAGTTTATGTTCTTATTTCAAGCCCAACCATGATGCTTTTCCTAAACCTAAGTGGTTTGGTTGCCTAAACCTAAGTGTGGCCCTTACAGTAGTTTTTTTGCATGGCGTAAAAATGACGTACAAATTACATGCAAAAAGGCAAAAATGTGTTCTCATGACATGTGGAATATCCTTGTACGGTTGTGCTATTTTAACACCTTCCCATGAGATCAAGTTGGTATATATGTATGTATTTAGTGCATACATGTTCAGCTAGTAACTGCAACGTATTTCTTATCAAAATCTCAAGTTTAGCTGAAATCATGCTGTGTCATCATATATCTTTTAAATGCTGTCCCATCTCGTGCAGCGCAATAACGTTGTGCGCCTGCGTGCATGCTGTTTGACATGCCTGCATGCCATTCCGTACTCAATAATGCATGCAGTAAGTAACTGTGAAGAGTGACAGGAAGTGAGCAGCAGTGGCAGCATTAACTGATGCTTTGAGGTGTGTTGTTGCAAGGGGGTATGTGAGGGAAGGAGAGGCTTGTGATGAAAACAATTCTCATTCATCTGCAAAGGTTGGATGTAATCTTCACTGAAGCCTGAAGGACAAGAGGTGGCGGCAGGAGGAAATGAAAGATACATATCTGAGTGGTGTTTGATTCACTGTCGGTTCGGCCCTCCTGGCAGCTTGTCCAAAGAGAGAAGTGTTTGGATGTTATGATATTGTGATCTCATCTCTTCTGCACTCACTCTACTGTAGTAATATATCTTTTTGTCATTAATCTGCAGCATAAAAACTTTTAAAGAGTTTGGTCAAAGTTGCTCAAGTGCCCTGCATGACTTTCCTCTTCCTCTTTGTTTATTTGTGGTAAAGTCGGTGCAGAAATAAAATAAATTCAGAGACAGAAAACACAACTTGACCCCCGCAACTCCCCACACACACCATCAAATGTTATTAAAATCCTGGTGACACACACAATACTAATTTCATAGTAGATTTGTTTCATTTCTATAAATCACTGCTATGATTATTAATAACTATCATTTCACAGTCATTGAACCTCAGTACACTAGGCTGTGGTGTATAATTGCCCCTTAAAGAACAACATATCAATATACATTGAAAAAATCTTGACATTTTAACATTAAATTAAGTTCATTTTCTTCACCTTATATATAGCAAATGCATTAGTGTTACAGAGACTATTATTTCAGTTGCAACGCCCAAAGGCTTAAGACCAACTAACAAACAAATAAGCTATAGAGAGAATACATGTTTTATAGTAAACTGTGCTCTTTTTTTATTTCTGTTTAACCTTTTTATAATCTATTCATGATATTTGATTAGATTGGCCTTTGAGACAGAACCCAAACAACTCATGCAGTATGTGAAAATGCTCAAGGGCGGTGCTGCTCTAAAAGCAGCCATCACATCTTTTGCTTTCTCTGACAAGAACAAAAACAAAACGGCCAAGCAATTGCGATCCTACTTTTGCTTATTTATCTCAAATTACACTTTTAAAAACACTCAAAAGAATGCTCAGCATTATAGCTGCTAATGGCAACACGTTCTCACTCCCAACTTGTCAAATACTGCAGGAAGGAAGTGAGATTACTCACTCATTAGCTACATACGTCATCAGCTCCAAAAACAGCAATGTGTTTAATTCTGAATGGTGTTGATTAAGACTTTTTTAATACAAGTTTAACCATCTTCTGGATGTAGTCTGATGAAGTTTATGATATGAGTATATATGGTGACTTCACATCTAAGCATATATTTATGAGACATGGACTTACACAGCCTGTTCTCATTCCCAGGGCGTCAAATACCGACACTTTGACCTTCAGCGTCTGATACCGACGCACAAGGTACCCTTTAGTGTCTGTATGAGACACACAGGGCATTCAAGTAACGACAAAGCAAACCCATCCGCGTCAATATTAGACACTCAGAGAAAGTGCTCCGGGAGTGTGGTGATGTAATATAAAGACCTTGTGGATGGGTCCAACAAACACAGGACTCTCACCCAGCTGATTGCTATTCACAACATTAAGTTTCATTTTCACTTTACAAACCACCCAAACCACAATCTTTTTTCCTTAACCTAACTAAGTGGTTTGGTTGCCTAAACCATACGCTAGTGTTAACCATGTGTTTGCGGCAACCGTAGTGGAGCATCATAGTAAAAAAAGCGACACCAAGGAGTCCAGACCAAGCGTCAGTATGTGACGAGTTGGAATGAGAACGGTTTGACATACACTATAGACCATTTCACAGTTTTAAACACTTTCAAATGTGTCCCAGTTTATTTACTGTTGCAAGACTGCATCCCCAGAAGATGTTAAAACTTGTTTTAAAAATGTCATAATCAATAAAATGCTGAATAAATAATTTTTTCCAGGGCTGATGATGGAAGTAGCAAACGATCTGGCTTCCTTCTAATCTCTGTTGAGAGTTGCACATGCGCAGTACCGATCGGGGAGGATGTACGAATCGGTGACAGGCCCTACGCTTCAAACTATGACGCTCTACATACCCCTCTAGTGTCAGTATTGCACGTGTCAGTCAAAATAAACTTCCATGTTCACAGGAAACATCTACACCTTGGTTAGGTGTAGGAAAAGAACGTGTTTTAGATTAAAAAAGGGTACCTTTGTTAAGTATGTTACATATGCAGCATAAGTTAAGTATGTTACGTAACTTAACTTACACATGTAGGTTACAATAACTCAACCTTGACTTTTGAACGAGACATGAACAGCGGTCTCCTGGGTGAAAGTCCTGTGTCTTTTGACCTATCCATCCATCACTGACCTCTTCCCTACATGGACTTTGTCACTCTTTAATTACTACATCACCTGACTTCCTCCTTTACTCCTGCCATAACTACGACCATGTAAAGCGCCATAGTTTGAAGCGTAGGGCCGCTGACTAAGCTGCCTTTTTTGACGCCTTGGGAGTGAGAACGGGCTGCTAATGGAGTGCAAGTCCAACAACTATTTTAGCCTATATTGTATGAGAGTAGAAAATTGCTTTTCACTTTAATTAATCCAGGGATTTAACATTCTTTGAACCACAAATAATTTCAAGGAAGAAAAAAAGGAAACAAAAGCCAAATCCATGTATTTAGGAAGAACTGAATGAGGGCGTGTGATGCATGAAATTAACACATATAGACATGATTTCTCTTACAAAGCGTCTTAGTAAAAATGGGACATACAGTCCTCCCAAGTGTGAGATGCTGCTAAACTATGCGAAGTGTACTGTATAAGGTATTCAAATAGTGTAAAGTGTTGGGGGTTTTTTGCTCTGTGCTCGGGAGATAGGAGTGAGATCCACCATTAATCATTTTACGAGAACATGACAACACCAAGGAAAGGGAGCTGAGTGGATAATAAGAACTCACTGAAGAAAACAAGGCCATTCAATAGCGATAGGTCAATAGCTTTGAGAATATGTTCTGCAGTGTAGGAATAGAATATGATTTTAAAATCATCCAGGCAATAATTAAGACTAATCTTTCTAAAGCCAATGTGTGCTCTTTCTTTACAAAGCGTTTGTGTGATAAGGAAGTAAACGCTTCCTCTCAGTAACTTGGCTGAAAGAGAGCACTTGTCACCTGCAGCATGCAACAACCTTGGGGATTTAAAGAGACCGACCAGAGGTGTTTTTCCACTGAGTGAGAGGTCGCTAAGAGATGACAGGGGAAAAAAAATGTTTTCCATATCATCCCTCAGTAGAGATGATACACACTCAATCATTACCGTGGCATGGACCAGAGACGCCTGCCTATATGCCTGCTCGGCCCCGCTGCGGCGGCACACCTGAATCAAAAGACACAGCTGCATCAGTCATGATTGCAGCTGCTTAACACCACAGGGCACAGCTCAATGGCGAGATTAACCCTGCCAGTTAAGAGCAGCTCCGGAGAAAGCTTGTAATGGCTCCCCTCTGAGAAGCTAAATATACCGATAAGTAGCCAGATTACGTCCTATCATCAAGATGAGAGCTGTGGGTGTCAGACAGACCTTTTTAACAGTGAATGACATTTTAAAAATCTTTATGCAAACTGTATCTGTAAACAGACTGAAGAGTGTATAGAGTAACATCTATCGAGGATCAAACAGCTCATCCATGGCACGCTCATATACAAATTATCTAATTGTGTACATTGCTGAAAATGCTATTATGTATGCAAATTGCTCGAGATGAGTTTTACAAGAAAGCCTTTAGAGAGTCTTTGAATGCAGCTACACGTCTTTAATTTGTGTGGGTGGAAATACGCCAATGTGAGCTGTTTACTGTAGTCATTTTGAACCCGTTCAGTTAAAGCAGTTAGGAAGAGAAGTTTCTGTTTTTCTGTTTTAAAACAATTCCACAAGTTAGTATTACATAAGCAAGAGAACAGGGTGTACAAAACAACTTCAAGGTGTTTCATTAAGCTATTGGATTATGAATGATATATACGTTACATAAGCAGAGTTATTAAAGAAAAACAAACAACACTGGAGCCCTCTTCTTCCTTGCTTCCGTGTTTGTTGTACTAGCAACTTACATGACATTATCTTCTTCCTGCTTGTCTCCCTATTAGAAAATAAAATTAGTTTAGGTGCCCGCAAACCCAATTACTGGCTGATAGAAGGTATCCGATGTGTCACCGTATGTGTAAAAAGGTTGGGGCAGCACCATTGATTTAGGTCAGGCCTGATTAGATGTTGTTGGAAAAGTGAGTTTAATTTTTCAGGAACTGTCAGTAGAACAATGGTGTAGTTAAACACAAAGGCTTGTTGTTTCATTTTAACACTAGAAGGACAAAAATGATGTTAGACAGGTTAGACAATGGCAAAGCTCTGTGGATTCCACAGATGTGTGTCATTCCCATCAGTTAAATTGTCAGCAGATGGTTTACTGTAGATAACAATCACAAAATGTGGTTTGCTTCCAATGTTTGAGACACTGAAGGCCTCATAAATTTCAAATGGGAGTTGCTGCAGTAAAAAGTACACTTTCAACTATAAATCATCCTACCCAATCTGAAATACATACACAGCCTTCTCCAGGGAGCCTCTTTTCATAATGTGATAGCTGCTTTTCAAACTCTAGTGGATGAATTACAGTGAGAGCAGGGTCAGCAGGTACTTTAATTTTCAGGCTCCTGACATAAGCCACAGGACATCAGTGTTTCCCACACATAGATATTATTTGGACAGGTCGCCCAGGCATATTAACGCCCGCCCAAGTAAATTTGGCAACTTATTTTATAATTTTTTTATCTGTCCGAGTGCCACCCGCAGTCACTTAGGTATCGGACAATCTCGCTATTTCCCTCCCGTACCATTGGGCTACCTCCAGGTCTGTAAAGTAAAGCCAATGCTGAAGTGCCTTAAACCTGCATTCTTTCTAATAGCCAGCAGGGGGCGACTCCTCTGGTTGTGAAAAGAAGTCTGATTGTATAGAAATCTATGAGAAAATGAGTCTACTTCTCACTTTATTTATTACCTCAGTAAACATTGTAAACATGAGTTTATGGTCTCAATCGCTAGTTTCAAGTCTTCTTCAATACAGCATGATGGTCATTTAGTAAATTATGGTCCCATTTAGAGTCAAATAGACCATAGGATGTGGCTAACTGGTGATTGACAGGTCGTTACCATGGCGTTGTCCAATCTGGGAGTTTTCGTCTTAAAACTTTAGCCCTTTCACAGTGTGTTTTCAGTTCATGAAAGTTCATTATAACATTTTGGTCGACTAAAAATGTCTTATTCAGCGTTCGGTTGTGCTAAGCTCCACCCTCTTGTGTCACTTCTGGTTGCAAAAAGACAAGATGGCGACAAAAAACCAAGATGGTGACGGCCCAAATGCCAAACTCGAGGTTTCAAAAGGGCAGTCCACAAACCAATGAGTGACGTCACAGTGACTACGTCCACATACAGTCTATGTCCTGTACCTGTTCATTATGCTATCGCAAGAATAGTCTACTGACAATCACAAATGCTCTACAGAGAAACATAGAGAGAGAGAGAGAAACGTTCTCTGCTATTATACGCTAGAAGACGCGGGCGCGGTCCGGATTTTGATTATCTAAGGCAGCCTAGTGAGTGCTGCCTCCTGATATCTTTCGAAAATGATTCAAAAATAAAGTGAACAGGAGTATCACAGGGAAGGAGCGCAGCCAAAGACTGAAACTACAGAGAGAATAAGCTATGCTATCATGCTGTGAACACACCAACTACCTGGGCCTGCAGCTCATCTCTACTTTAATTTAAAGGCCATATTAATTATATTGTGAAGAAAATGAACCACGGTAGCGGTGTTCTTTACTGACCCAGAAACTGCTTTTCATTTACTGTTAGAAAGAAGCTTGCGTTGCGACTCATCTTACCAATATTGGATTATGCTGATGTTGTATATCAGGCTACATCCAAAACTAAAGTTCTTCCTCTCAATGCAGTTTATAATAGAATATGCAGATTTGTTCTTGGTTGTCCTTTCATAACTAATCATTATCATTGCACAATGTATGAAACTCTTAATTTGCCCTCTACCATCATAAGAGGACAGCGACACTGGCTGCAGTATATTTTTAAATGTATGCATTTCAATTACCCTTACCTTTCTCTTCTAATTATCAATTGAGACACTCCACACAGCTTTTTTTCTGTTTCTGCAGCCTATAAGTCAATTGTTAAGAAAATCTTCTTCTGATTCCTGTAAATATTCAATCCATATCATCTTTCCACTTGTTAAAAAATGCCGTCTTCCTATTATAGGATCAGTTGTACATGTCCATAATAGCACCTCTATAATTGTGTTTTAAAACTGTATTACTTAAAGACCAATGTGTGAACAGTTTGTAACCCGACCTAAAAAATGAGACCTTCCGTGACTTTGTTTCCTCTATCAGCCTGTAAACTGGTTTTAATGTGAGGAATGCGGGACGTTTTTTTTCTGCTTTCAACATCTGCCTGGCCTTCGACTCATGGAGAGACCTTCGTTTGGTAAGCTAACATTACTGCCAAGCATATAGTGATATTGTGGTTTTAGCGGGCTAATGTTGCTAACGTTAATCAACATGATGCCTGTCAGTCACATTCAGTCTCGTGTGTGTCGCATCACTGTTTTGACTGATGCTCGCTTGCGTCTACGTAGTGCGAGCAACAGGACGCTGACTGACGTCGACTTAACGGCCACGGGTGTTGCTGTTAACAAGCAATTTCTGATTCCTAGGCAAAGCAAGGCAAGGCAGCTTTATTTGTATAGCACATTTCAACAACAGGGCAATTCAAAGTGCTTTACAGAAACATTCAAGAACATTGCGACAAAATGCAAAAGAACATTAAGGAATAATTAAAACAGTTATAAAAACATTAAAACATTAACAAGCAATTTCTGATTCCTACATTCAGTCCCTTTAATTTTATCACTGTCAGAATACTTTTGCGCTAAACTTTTAATGAATGACCCATTGTCATGCTCTGTTTGGAGTATCTGATTTTGTATGTCTCATTATTTGATTTTTTTTGTTTGTTTTTTGTCACATTTGTATTTTCTAATTGTTGTTTTTGTTTTTTGTCAAATATTTTGTCTAAATTGTGCTTATAATTTGATTATTGTCATTGAGGACCTCCTTGAAAATGAGATGACACGTCTCCAGGGGTTATTCCTTACAAGGACTTTCCATTCTAATGTAAATAAACACTTCCTCTGGCTACTTTTTATAACCTTTTTAGCACATGGCTTTTGTTGTGAAGTTGGCACACACAGCTTAGTGTAAATTAGTTGGGTTATAGTTGAGGTTAGAAGTTGATGTAAGTCTGTATTTGTACAGTTTTAAGTGTTTTTTGTCAGTGGGTTGTGCACTGGTCAGCTGAACAGTCACAGGCAAGTGTAATTTTAGCAAGCCTTAAACCTCCAACACACACGGTGTGCCTTTTCCAGTTTGTCTAATCCCTCTAGGATTAGAAGAGGACGGATGGATAGTTCAATGTTATCATACAAACATTACAAAAATGACTAACACTGGGAGACAACCCAAACAAGCTAGCAGACAGCACCTAAGGGTCAAACGCCACGAAGAAAAATAGAGGTTTTGGAATAAAATAACCATTTAAAAACAACACAACAGACTCTCAGTTAGCAACCAAAAAAAAGGAAATCTAAGATCAGTCCAACTTAACTCTGCTAAGTTCATGTACAGTAATTTGATTCTGCTCGCCTCCATCAGAGTCTCTTGTGGCTCCAGTGAAAGCCCTGTGAAGGCGCAGGTCAATACAGCTCCTGAATCCATGCATTTAATTTCAATTTAATAAGGTGTCACCGTGGTAAATGAGTGTGGCATAAGCTGGGCAGTGCTTCCCTCAGCCTGGGAACGGCTGATAATCAGAGTTACCTTGCCTTTTCATAAAAGCATACATGTATTTATAGTTCAATAGACACATCTAAGTATTGCGAGTAATAGTGATCCACTAGTTCTGCTGTAATTTTTAGACACATAACACCTTCATAAAGTCTGCCAGGTTTAATCATAGGAATGCCTCTATAAGTCATTATCACCGCAGCTCTTTTATATTTTCATCCATATGTGGCAGCAGCATTAATGGCATTCACAACAAACAAGCCAGCAAGGTGATTCAGGGAGCAGAATCAATATGTGTTTTGTCATTATAGAGTACTTCACCTGATTCTGACCCCATGTGTTGGCTTGGCTCCCTCACATTTTCCATTATAATGCCCCTCTAGGATTTTATATGTGTCATTTCTATTTATATAAATACGTGATTTGGCATGGCAAGACCTTATGTGGTGGTACGTCTGTTTTAACTAAAAGTTAATTTGCTTGTAAACCAAAAACTGGAATCTTCTTTTTTTTTATTAAAATACATTCAGAACATCCAAATAGTAAGGGGTTTTGTGGAATAAATGTATGAAAAAATAAAATGTTTTGTAAGTATTCTCGACAGATACAGATAAGTAGTAGTATTTGTGCATTTTACTTATAATTGTGTTTATAATTTAATAATGAAAATATAATTACCGATCTATTCTAAAAATGATAAAAACAAAAATTCCATTATAACCTTTCAGTATATTGTAATTCAAGTGTTCTGAGAGATAGCTAGACTTCTGCACTTCATCATGGCTCTGTTTTCAGGCTTTAGAAAATCTAGCCCGTGACGGGAGACTTTGACCAATCACAGGTCATTTCATTGAGAGAGCGTTCCTATTGGCTGTGCTCCGGTCATGTGACCAGAACTTGGCGTTCCTTCAACATATTTTACAATGGCGGCCGCGTCACAAACTTTCTCATTATACAGCCTAACCGTGCACTACAAGATTATCTGAAAACATTTGACGGGAGAAATAGGCATTAACGTAACATAATATTGATTCATATTTGATCAGCGCTGCCTAGTTTGACCGTTTGGTCGTAAAACTTGCAGATGCCGTTAGGCGCACCGGAGGACACAGAGGCACATGATTTTCTTCTGTTTTATGTATTACTGTCACGATATAGCGATCGTTTTATAAAAATAACTTTTTTATATCAAATTTTCTCCAATCTCACCTACTTCAGCTTTAAATGCCTAAAGCTGTTCAACCAGAACTGGATTTTCTTTATTTCCCTTGGTGGAAGTTATCTCTGGGCTTGCTTCAGCACAAATGTGAAGACATTTCTGCCAAACCGTCAACTATATCTAGTCTTTGGGCACATTGGACTACTGTTTTTGCAATAGACAAAAACAGTAGTTCCATGTGCCCAAAAACTAGATATAGTATGATAAGAAAATGGCTTTATCTCAGAAACTAAAAAGGACTCAAGTATTTGGTATCTATGAACTTATGACAATTTGAATATCAAAGATATACACACATATGTTATGTGAAAAATATTTAATGTGGAAAACAATGTTGGTGTTTTTCCTCATTTTTCAAAAATCCTGACATTGACTATCTAACTTTAACTGACTGCCTTTGACTAACTAACTTTATACTGTTAGATACTTCCCCAAATGTCAATACCAAATTTCAAGACTTTTGACCAATCAGAACAAATGTTGTTGCATTTTTCTTTATTATACTAAATATAGTCTTTGGGCACAAATGGGCACTTAAAAGAGGATAATATTCTAGCTGTGGCATTGATGTTTTCATTTTAACCCTTCCATTCATATTGTTTTCACCACTTCTCCAGTAGTTGCATTATTTCCCATTTTTCACACCTCTGGGCCACATTCAGAGCTGTGGATCCAGAAGAGTCCATCAGAGTCCTGTCTGCTCCGTTCAGCAGCAGAGTCTTTACAATAGACATACAGCCATGCTTGGCCGCCAGGTGTAAAGGCGTCACCTTCCCTGAATTTACTGCATTGACATCTGCATGATGTGATATCAAGTGCTGGACACTTAGGAAACTGGCGCTGGTACAAGCTACATGTAGTGGCGTCCATCCTTCACTGTCCTCTGACACATTTGGGTCGGCTTTGGCCACCAGGAGCTTTGCCACCACTTGCGGCTCGCCCTGGTGGCAGGCGAGGTGGAGCGGGGTCCATCCATTCTCACCTTCAGCGTTCACACACCCACCCTGGCTCTCCAGCTGGACCACCGTGGCTTCATGTCCCCTTAGGACAGCCAGGTGCATGGGAGTCCAGCCTTGGAGGGTCCTGGAGTCTGGGCTGGCCCTGTTCAACAACAGCTGCCTGCATATGCCGATATGGCCCCTCAAAGCGGCCAGGTGAAGTGGAGTGTATCCTCCTCTGTCTGCGCTGTCGATGTTCGCCTCACTTTTCACCAACTGTCTGACTAATCTGTTATGTCCTACCTCAGCCGATAAGTGAAGAGCAGTGGAGAGCGAGCGGTCGGTAACGTTGGGATCTGCTCCCTGAGAGAGGAGGAGCTTGGCAATATTCAGATGCCCGTAGGCGGAGGCGAGGTGGAGCGGCGTCCTCCCCTGTGCCTCACACTCTCCGACTGCTTCCTCCGACAGCCGTGAAAGCAGCAGGCGCACCACCGTTTCATGGCCATTCTGGCAGGCCAGGTGGAGGGGCATCCATCCGAACTTTTCCCGGGCATCCGCCACAGCTCCTTTGTCCAACAGGAGACGGACGGCCCTGCCATCGCCGTTCTGAGCAGCAAAATGGAGCGCTGTCCACTGGTCCTCATCTCCCTGGGTGGTAGCTGCGCCATGTTCCAGCAACAAAGAGATGATGTCATGAAGCCTGTAGAAAAGAAGTTTCATCAATATCACTGACTCTTGACAACAGCGTGAGGTTGCCAGGCAACCAACAGAGACTCCAATCTTTATTCTAAGCTAACGGTCTTCTGGGTCAAACCTACAAACATGAGAGCAGCATCAATCTTCTAATCTAACTCTCGGCAAAAAAAGCAAGTATTATTATTATAAGCGAGTATTTCTCAAAATGTCGACCTCTTCTTTTAACTTTGAATAGAGGAGTAGAAGGTAACCTCAGAACTGCAGACACTAGCACAAAATACTTTTGCTTTTGTCACTTAAAAAAACATTCTTTTAAAATATATTTTTATACAGACCTTTGCAAAACAGCAATAATAAGAGGAGTGTAACCTCTGGCAGTCGTACAGTTGACTTCAGCACCCAGGCGCAGGACATGCTCGACACTCTCTGCATCCCCGCTGGCTACCGCGAAGTGGAGGAGTCTCTTTTGTCCTGAAAACTTTGTGTATACATGCTCTCTTTTCACAGACTGTCTGAAACTATTAAAGTCCTTTCTGCACAGCAGAGAGAGAATGCTCTCCTTGCCATGATGGTCATCTGTGAAATGAATGCAAAGGGCAGTATATCAGTAAAAGAGCTGCAGAAATGGTGATAATAAGGATATTATAAGGGATAATAAAGGGAAGTTTTATTTTCTTTAATTTTGCTGTATTATAGTTGAGTCTCCTTATTTTATTGTGTACAGCAATGTGCTTGTGTACCTGATAGCAGAGGGAAAAGCTTTCTGGAAGCTCAGTCAATACTTTGTGCATTAGTATTTGAACACATGTACCTATAGATTCATGTATTAATGGAGAGTGGCAATGAAAGGATCAATACAAAGTACTGTGAATTATCTATTCAATAATCTAGTCAACATTTCCGAGGAAGGAAAAGGATCGAAGAGGCTGCGTGAATGTTTCTTTTATTCTTTCCTCCACTAATAGTTGACTGCTTTTCAGTCCTAAAGGTAATATTAAAAATGTGACAGCACTGTAAATAGCACTTCTTAAATGTCAGCCCTCCAGGCTTTGTACTGCATTGGACATGATTTTCCATCCGACCCTACCTATGTGTTTACCTGAGGGAAAGTCAGGCTTCTCAGGCAAAGCAATCTAAAATGGAAAATAAAGAACGGAAATAGTACAAAAGTTATTTGCTGTGACATCAACCATCGCAGGTGGTTAATAAGCTCATATATCAATCAATATGTGAGTATGAGCGTTCAAGGGTATGAATGACTCAACAGTAATACAGCTACATTATAAAGAACTGGACAGAATAAGAGTATTTGCATACTTTCCTGTTTCAAACAGCTAAAAATGCCATTCATAGTGAGCGACACATTCTCATCCCAACTCGTCACATACTGAGGCTTTGTCAGACCCCTTGGCGTCACTTTACAGTCGCAGTAAACATGTGCTTAACGTTGTGAATTCAAACAAAAACGCTTAAGTTTAGGCAACAAAACCACTTAGTTAGGTTTGGGAAAAAACATCATGGTTAGGATTGAAAATTTCTGTTTGTAAAGTAAAAATAAAACTGAACGTTATGAAAACGGGACACGAATGAACAGTTGATTGTAAAGTGAAAGTGAAACTTCGAGGCCCAGTGTGTAGGATCTGGCGTTATCTAAGGCTGAGGTGAGGAGATTGCAACCAACTGAAGCCTTTCCTTTGTGCCAATCATGTTGGAGAGCTATGATAGCCAACACGAAAACGTGAATGGCCCTCTCAGAGCAGAGCCAGTGCGTAGTGTGTCTGTACATGGGAAGTGAGTGGGGAAGCAAGAGAGAGAGAGCGGCGGCGACGGTAACGTTATCGACTCTGCTCCAAGCAGGCAAAGTTAACAGAGTTTGGTTTGTCTGTTCTGGGCTACTGTTCAAACATGGTGGAGCAACATGGCGGACTCCGTGGAGATGGGACCTGCTCCGTATGTAGATATAAACGGCTCATTCTAAGCTAACAAAAACACAACAATTCTTAGTTTCAGGTGATTATACACTAAAGAAAACACAAATTGTGACACTCTAACGAGATGGTTAAGGTTAGGCATTGACTTTGAATAGTTTAGGTTAGGATAGGTCGTCAGGCAGCGAGTGTCACGAGAGTTTTTGCAAGTTTTCACAATTTGCGGGTTACCATCTAGACAAGACCCTTAAAGTGTCTATACTCGATATTTCTATAATAATAATGTATCAAATGACAATGTGAAAACAATGTGCCAATGTGAAAGGCATGCTTGTAGTGACAAACCTACAGATGATTATCACCCGTATCTGCAGCTTCCCTTGGCTTTACAGAGCTTTATATTGAGTTTCACTGTTCTGCTGTTCGGCCTGCAACTTTACATCTTCACCGTTTTACATTCTCATAGCGTCATTTTCGGCAGCAGCAGGCAGCTGTTTTCAGTTTTAAAAAAGCTCTAAAAATCCTCTATACACTACCTGCTCAGCACAACACGGCCGACAGACACAGTTAGCAACTAACTGGTGAACATAGTGGAGCATTTAGCATCTAAAGAGCCAGATATTTCCCTTAGGAGCTGGTAGAGACCAAAAACAAAGCTGAAGGACATTCACCAGGTGGCCAGAAACACGACTCCAAATGAATGCTAATGCTTCTCCCTAACTGCTGGATGTGTAAATAAGCAACTATTTGCTGACAAGTTTGCCATATCAAGGTAAAAGGCGATTATATGTCAATGTTGCATTCACAACTTGTTTCTGCTGCCCCCATGTGGCCAACAAATCAGTTATTGCAGGTTTAAAGCTATGCTGTGCCTGATTACTCCATCTTTTTATTGTGTAAACTGCATTACATTTTCCCACATTCCTCCTACCATTAACCTGAGCTGCTCGTTATGCCAAAAGTGTAGATACTTCAGTTCCCTTCAAGCAGAATATCATGCAGAACTAACTTTATGTATCGGGGAAACCAGCCAAGGGTAATCTGATTTTGGTCCCTCGTCACCGTTTTTCTGACACTGGATCGGTCCTGGGATCTTCAGGACTTCGCTCAGAGCCTCCACTTTCCTTACAGTGTCTGCAAACAAAACAGCAGTCAAGGGAGGGATTGTTATTAATTTGCTTAATCAAACAAACGTATTCCGAGACTCGCAACTCCAGAACCCAGTGGGACCCTATCATAATTGCATTATACAGAGGATGGACGTCATGCATGAATTACAGGTTTCATACATACGGTAACAGCAGTGAGTGTGTGTGAACATCACAAATTGGAATAGCTGCCGTTTATGAATAAACATGACACTCATTTGTATTCATTAACAGAACTTATCAAGCCATAAGTGCTTGTCTAAACAAAGGTGACTCGCCTGCAGGAGAATGTGTTCTCTATGAGCAGTTTGATAACATATTGTTGACTTGATAATACAAGGCCAAAGGGGACAACATGGATGCTTTGTTTGGTACAATTTTTCTTTTAGAGAATGTGGATCAAAAGAGGGACATGTGCCAAATGCCTTTGATGGCGGCAGATTGAAACACTGATGTTTCAACACGATGTCAAAATGTCAGTTTTTAATCATTTGGCACTTGTCCATCCTTCATTGTGTGAGAGTCTGTATGTTGCACATTAATACTGCGTTTGATTGCCTTTTTGTTTAATGTTGAAAATCTCATTAAGGGAAAACAAATTGGCATAATTTTACAGTCAAATATTACTTTTAAAGAGACATTAAAATGACAAAAGCAATTACACATAAGATCACACCAATTTGATAAATTATACATCATCTTTCTATGTATGCAGCCAAGATATTGTGCATGCTATGATCCTTTCCAAGATGTACAAATGTACAAATAAGCCTTAACGATTCTGGGATGTCATTATCCCAGGATACTGCATAACTATAAGTCCTCAGGTTTAGAGAATTTTAAATTGTATTCAAATGTGTGTCTTTTGTACACGTTTGCAAGATATTGAGTAACCAGGACCGTTCTCTTTTGCATTACTTGTTAAATCTGATCGTCTGTAAGAGCTTTGTATTCTTTTTCATCGCAATGCATTTGGGAAATCAGCTTTTTCTGTTAAAGCACCAGCTCAGTAGCTTTGAGAACTCGGTGAATGACATTAAGAGCAGCAGGTCCATTGAGAGCCTTAAATCCAAATTAGAAAGTTGGCTGAAAACAATTCAACTGTTTGTTTAGTTTCATTTGCTTTTTGACTTCTGCACCTGAGAACTGTGGTCTCTTCCTGTGATCCTGGTCCCAGCACTGCCTCATGATGTCGATCATCTGATTGCAGTCACGGGGCTTCTGTTCGGATATCATGTCCACACAGGGTCTCTTACCATGTGAAGCCTGTAAGAGCACTGTGGTCATACTGCACCCTGGTCACAGAAAACAGATGTCAGATACAAGGTTCAATATAGGTCAACACAATCATATGACAGTATTGGACATTATTTCTACACATCATATTTGTCATGTCAATCCTATAGGCCTCTGGCTCAGGCCCCTGCTCAAATGACATGCCCAAAATGAATAGTTAATATCTCTGCAACTACAAGGTCTACTTGAATAATCTTGATATCATACAGTAATAAAGGTAACACTTGCAACACAGCATAAATTCAATCTTGAATTGAATTTCCGCCTAACAAAACTGTATACTTTTATCCCCGAATATGAATAAAAAATAAAATGAAGAGTGAATATCCCTTTGGAATGATGCAGTTGCAGCTCAAAACCTCTAGCAATCCGTTCGGGTTCAAGAAGAGGAAGCTGGTTGTGTTTTTTGATCTTTGTTTTATAATTGATTAAACAAATATAACGTGTTAATTAGTGAGCTTTACCAATGCTGGTAACTCTATTTTGTTAGCTTTGGACAGAGCCAGGCTAGCCTTTCCCATCCAGAGGGACTGCCCATTGTTCTGAGGGCCCATTGCTCCGAAAATACACACTCTCCTTGCAACAAACAGAAGCACATGGCTAATTATTATGCCGAATGATGTCATCGGACCTTCTTGGCTTGTTGTCTTGAATGCATTCCTTGGTTGGGTTGGTTAGGTCTAGGCATTAGGTGTGAAATCAGGTTTTGGGTAAGACTATCAGGGTAAGCCAACCAGAGCAGGGTGGGTCATGCCTTTGCTATGGTAGGTAAAAAAATATTGGGACCAGGAAGGTCCGATAACGTCATTTTGCATAATAATCAGCCATGTGCTTCTGTTTGGGATAACGGGCTGTCGAGGCATTTTTGGGACAATTGGTGTTTCAGAATAATGGGCCGTCGGAAAAATAGCATGGCACTTTTTCCAGTCTGTATGCTAAGCTACGCTAACCATCTCCTGGCTGTAGCTTGATATTTGATGGACAGACATCAGAGTGGTAACAATCTCATATACTGTAACTCTCCACAAGAAAGCCCATAAGCCATTTCCAAAAATGTCAAACTGTTTCTTTAAAAAGTTTACTTACGTTTATGTTTAAGTAAATAAAACAAAATATTAGGGCTGAGTGGCGGCTTAGGTTAAGAATATTAAAACTTGACAAGAGCTGGGGTTAAGTTCACATAAGAAGGTTCGCAAACAGTTAATGTAAGACCAAGGTTTTGCTCTTTGTTAAATAAAGGGTTTTTGCTTATGGGGGAAAAAAACTAACCATGACTTCATGTAGCATGAATTAATTTAGTTGGACAGTAGCTCCTGCCTATATGTAACCGCTGCATCTAAAAATCTTCAGCAGGTTATTTGGGGAGAGCAAAGGCTTGTTTCATTTCATCATGTTCACTTTGAAACAATGGAAAAATATTAAGAGGTTTAATAGTTCAATGAATTAATATAATTTTTTATGACAACTTTTTCAAAAGCAACTGAGAAATTTAGTCCTAGAGACGCTTAGATGAAAATGCCTTCCCCCTTATGCTGTTTGAATGATTGTGTTGAGTGTTACATGACTCCTAGCTGAACACCTAGAAATCTATTTGATATAAAGATGTGATGCATTGCAAATTAATTCATCCCTACCTGCATACGGTTTCTGCTGAGTCAGAATCTCCCACATCACTATTCCAAAGCTGTAGAGCAGAAAGCAGAAAGAGGCACCTCAGTCCTAACTTTCTCACTTTTCATATCCTGCATTCATTGAACTCTGTGGCAGTCCCTCTTTCATATAGAAATAGCAAATGTGAAAAAGCATTGTTTTTTTTAAATAAAATAAAACCAATGAATATAAAAGGGTAAGGAAAGAGGGAGTCAAACATGAGTAAAATATATAAAATATGTCCCAGTGACTTGGGATGGAGTATGTACAGTATACAGTATAGACTAAGGTTACACTGTATGAATTGTGCAATGAATCAGTGGGAAAAGCAGCGATTCGGATGGTGCAATTTTAAAATTGCCCTTGGCAAGTCACCTGTAAACATCAAAGGTAGTTCCTGGAGGATCGGGGCACTGAGTGAACGTCTCTGGAGGAATGTAGCTTATGTTTCCTCTTACTGTCAGTTGCTCCATGAACAACTTCTTGCTCATGCCCTCCTCCCAGTGGACTAAACCAAAATCTGAAATCTTAGTAGAAAAACAATAAATCCAGAGTAGTACAGAATTAGCACACACTGATCTGCAGAGCTCAGAAATGCCAAGAGATCACATGTAATCATACACTGTCTCATAATTTTGTTGTCACTGACCTTGACATGGAGACGACCATCTAGTAGGATGTTGGATGTCTTGAGGTTAAGATGGAGTAGTGGAGGTCTCATGCTGTGAAGGAAATTCATTCCCATCGAGGCCTCGTGAATCATCTGGAACTTCTTTGGCCACATCAAAGTATGACTGGCCAGGAGATTGTTAAGTGATCCATTACTCATGTACTCAATCACCACACCCGTCGCCTCGCTGCACAGTCCGTAGATGGACACGATGTACTTGAAGTTCACTTTGGCTGTGTTGGATGCCTCATCTATTATTCTCCTGTGATGGCAGAAATAATGGTCAGTGAAGGTTGCTTTGGGCATTAAATAGGTATTTGAACTTTGACCACAGTAAACATTATTTCCTGTGTCAAACTGTGTAGAGGTGCAATGACTAATGAAACAACAAAATATTTATAAAGTATAATAACAATTCATAACTGTGCCACTATGCTAAGAAATTGATGTCAATTCAGACAGTTGTTTGCACCTGACAGCATAATGATGCACAGTTTGTGCTTGTTTTCATCATTTAAATCCCACCTGTAAAAGTTGTTTGCACACAAGGCTGTGTCAAAGCTCTTCAAGGCACACTTTTCCCGCCGGAGTTTGAGCTTGACCTGGTACAACTGACCAAATCTGCATTCTGCCACCTTAATCCAGTCAGCCTCAAAGTCGTCCTTCTTGAAGTTCCTGAGCTGCCCAGGGGATCCGTCAAGGCGATCCATGAGCACACAGATCCTCTCTGACACACTCACTGTCTAATCCTACACATAAACTGGATTTATCCTTCAGATCAACATCGATCAGTGGCACCGCAGGAGCTCGTGTCTCATGCGGGAAGAGAGAAAGTCGTAGAACATGGATACACATTAAAATCAGTGGCAGCTGGCTGTGTGAAAGGCATGTGGAGTCGCATAAACACTAGACTACACTGCTGAACTGTGGGAGGAGCTGAGCCGCAGAACTTGTTTGCACTACAATGTCGCAAAGCCGGTTTTTAGCTGGCTAGACTCCTGAATGAGCTTTCAGCTTTTCAGAGAATGTATGACTTCATATCTTTCCCCTTCAATTACAAGATTAACATCTATATCTTAAAGTAAAACTAAGCTAGAAAGAAGTAGATTCAGCATATGGTAGTTGATATGATATATACAGTATATGCCCACTGTAATTTGGGTCTGTATATACAGTAAATGAACTGCCTAATGAACCCTAACTTCTATCAAACTGCACTTTAACAAGGCACTTAACCCCCAGCAGCTCCAGTGGAACGGCTGAGTGGTCTGCAGTTTGAGTTTGAGAATGTGGCAATTCTCCAGAGCGCCAGGATCTGATGGAGTGTGTGTGTGTGTATGTGTATGTGTGTAAAACCCATGCACACCCACACAGTTAAATATTAAGGTCTACATAATTGGATGTATTGATACAAAAGTATAGTTTGACCGTTTGATCGGAGTTCGGAGTTAGCTGTCTCCGTTGAATGAACAGCCAATAGGAACGCTCTCTCTGTGAAATGACCTGTGATTGGCCAAAGTATCCTGTCACGGGCTAGATTTTCTAAAGCCTGAAAACAGAGTCATGAGGAGGTGCAGGAGTCTACTTATCTCTCAGAACACTTGAATTACAATATGCTGAAAGGTTATTATGGAATTTTTTGCCCAATAATGCCAAAAACATTCTGCCTACTGAAGCTTTAAAAGAAAAGTTTGACATTTTTGGAAATTTGCTTTCTTGCTACAAGTTTCGTAGATGAGAAGATCGACACCATTTTTTTGTCAGTTGTATATGAAGCTACAGCCAGCAGATGTTAGCTTAAGCTAGCATCAAATCTGTAAACATGAAACAGCAAGCCTGGCTCTGCCCAAAGACAACACAATCTGCCATCCAGCACCTCTAAAGCTCAATACGTGATGTTGTGGTATCACACAGGGGGGTTATGTGCCAATCTGTTTCTTAGTCAGGGAGTGGTCATTTCCTGGGGTCGTTGTCACCACGAGACAATCAGCAAAGACTCCAGGAAGTCAATGATCCTGGCCAAGAAATAGTCCAGCCCGTGAGAGTGGTATCGATCTTCTAATTTAAGTCATCTAAAGTGTATTTCCCAGGATGTCAATCCATTCATTTAAAGTGAATTGTGAAACAGTTTTGTGTAGGTATACCAGCAGTAGCATCATTTCAGCAGATCATGCGCTCTCTGGGTGGTTTGGGAACTGATTTGAATGCTGGTTTCTCTGTGATTGGTGATTGATTCAAAGGTTAGTAGTCTTGATAGAGTTTTCCAAACTGATGTGCAAACACATAAGGATTACTTTGCTGTTATCAGGAAGAGTCAATTAAAGGACAAAAAGCTCTTGTCATTTTGTGTCAACAGTACAAAAAAAGTTCAGTTAAAGCGATCAAAGAAAATGCAAACCAAGTAAAAATAATCATATTCATAAGAACCTTTTGTACTTCTTTATCATTTACAGCCATAAACTGGTTGGTAAATTGACTTAAACTGTGTTGAAAATTGACTTTAACACTCAAACATTCATAAATAAAGTATCTACTGTGAGACTAGCCATAACTGAGCTTCAACTCTCTCATATTAATCACTTACAGTCAGTCTGGCTGGTTCGTCCTTGCTCTGTTTAAAGCCCACAGATAATACAAAATGAGATTCAAAGCTTTTGAACTGATGTGTGTGTGTGTGTGCGTGTGCGTTTATGTGTGTGTGAAGGCCTATTGTTTTCAACAGAAGACAAGAAGGGAATTATTTCTTTTGTCTCTGTGTTTGAAAAAAAATCTTTTCAGTTAAAAAGAGATATTGCGTCGTTCTCTGAATTGTAAATTTAGCCTCGCTGCAAGATGACTTTCCTGATAGCGTAGGTACTGTGATGTGTGAACTGCGCCCATTTCCGTTCCCTGTGTGTCAAGACATTTATTGCTTTCTACCTTGACTTCAGACCTGAGAATCGCAGATTTCATCTTTCTGCATCATTAAAGCGGGGTGTTATTTGAGAGAAAAGATTTAAACTGCCTGGCTTATGTGGGAGGATTACGGTAATAGGAAGCTCATTCATGAAGATGAGGAAACAAAGATGTCCTCTACCACCACCACCCTTGTTATTCCCACCTGCTGTTCTGTTTTATGGGCTCTTCAGTTATATTTTACCACCACTCAACACCCTTTATGGCTGAATTTATCTGGGGACATGAGGTGTTTTGCTGCGATGTGAAAGAAAGAGATGATAAGTACATTTATAGACACAAACACACACGCACACACACACATATGTATATACATTGTTCCTGTGAGCCACTAGTAGCTTTGACAGTCATATAAATATTTGGGTCACCTCCCTTGGGTTTCTTCATTCCTAGCAGATAGCACATTTAGATTCAGTATGGCTCCTGCTGAGAGCATGATGCAAATCTCCACCATAGACTCACAGTTGTGTGCAACTCTCACTAGGCAGCTGTCCATCTTTCTCTAGCTTCTATAAACTGTAAAAGTAAATGTGATTCATTAGGATTTCTTATGTCTCATAAGAGAGCAGCTACAGGTCAGGATTCTGCAGTCGTATCTTCTCTTCTTCTATATATGCTCCGAGGTGGCTCTTTGTTAGGGCTACTATTATAAAAAGACGGTTAGAAGTTTTTATTAATAATTCCACTTCAATGGGATTTGCCGCCTTGCTCCTTTTAAATGCTGGCTCGCCCTGCAGGGCTGTGGTAGGGAGAGGATGCACATCTGTGGGATGATTTGCATTTAGACATGTCTTATGGCCCAAATGCAAATGCTGTCAACACATTATTGTGAGACATTATATGATTACAGATTCATTATTTTGCAGCGGTAGATCGTTACGGTGGGCTGTCACAAGTTTTTCAGCTGATATTTGAGCAGAATTGCAAAAAAATGACAAAGCATCATAATTAACGTCCGTTTTTGAACGCTTTTCTCCACTTTACACAGCAGCATTAAAGCCCGTACTGTCTTACACATACACTGATTCGGCACTGCTTTTGTTGTTTTTATTGGGTAATACTCGTTAGATTTCTTTAAGCATCAGCTTCTTGCAACACAATGTTCTCCAAAACACGCTTACCCCTTCAACCCTCTATGTATGCGGGCTCGATAATAGATGAATTTGACATTCACTGACAGCCATAGTTTCATGCTTCGCTAACTCACACTATTATTTAGGACAGACTCGTGGATTGATGTTCCAATGAAAACCAGGCGCTCGTGATCAGATTTCTGATAGGCTACCTGAGGGGAGAAGTCTGTCTTCATTGATGGAAGCCGCATCTTGCAGCTCAGCCAATCGCATTAGCAGGCTCCACCACGCTGCGTGAGATGACTGGCTGGAGCCAAAGGCTTTTCCACTGCCCCTCGTGTGCTCTAATAACTAACAAGCTCATACTCCAGTGTCTCCAGTCCATATTCTGGGAGCATAGAAGGTGCTGAACATAACCAAACAAAATGAAAGAGTGGGGGGGGTGAGATGAGGTGATCTGTACTGTGGTAAACGCTGCTGTTTCAGACTAGAACATTAATTGGTTCCTGCGTGTCTCTCAAGAGCTTTGAATGTTTTTTAATCAAATCCTCGACTTAGACAGATATTTTACCACTTGTATTTCTGCAGAATTATAAACATGCAGGTACGTGAGCGAGAGCAGCAACACGGTGAATCATGATCTAGTCAGCAGAGGCACTCACTACTTGTGAGAGGAAGAAATTGTATATTCCTCTTTTATGTAAAGGTTCAAATCTATTTATCATCTCATTTTGAAACCTGTGAAATGTAAGCTTCACTTAATATACAGCAGTATTTTTTTTGATTTCCCTGAATATAAATATTTTTTGGATAAATTTGCCTGCTGTTTTGACATTGATTTAAAGTAGATTCATTCATTTTTATGGCGATGATGTAAAATATCTCTGAATCATTATTCTAACACCAATTGCTGGCACAGTCCTATACCAGTTCAGAACATCGTTTCCTCAAGCCTTTTGTCAGATCTGTGACCAAGCAAATAAAAAGCATCTTTTGGCCTTTATTGTATTAATAATAATAATAATAATACTTTATTGTATTGTCTGTAGGTACTCTTTTATTATAGCTGTTTTGTGAATTTCTATGACTAGTTTACTGCTAACCAAGCTAGCCATTACACTAACTGTCTAACGTTAATGTGTTGCATAACATTCTGAGTAACTGTTGTAATTTATTGTTGGGCTAACTGTTGATTTTATGATTTACTCTTGTGGCTTAGTTTACTAGATTAGATTTTATTGCATGTTACAATTAAGTCTCAAATGTTTGCATTCAAGTCCCAAGTCCTAAACTTTTAGTTTGGAGTCATAAACAAGTCTTAATGCGCTCTTCACCTAATAGAATACCATTTTAACAACAGAGTAATAATATATTACATTTACAAAAATCCTGAATCCATCCATCCATTATCTGTAACCGCATATCCGATTCAAGGTCGCAGGGGGGGCTGGAGCCGATCCCAGCTGACATTGGGCGAAGGCGGGGTACACCCTGGACAGGTCGCCAGACTATCAAAAATCATGAATGCTTTTTAGAATTTGTATTTATTGGTTAAAACAAGTTTGTTAAATTGACCAAACTTAATCATAAAAAAGTAGTGCTGATATTGCACTTTCATAGCATATAGCATTATTAACCAGTACCACAACAGAATGAATTTTGTATGTTCCTGTCCTATCTTGTTGTATTTAACTGTGTGAGTGTGCGTGTGTGTGTGTGTGTGTGCGTGTGTGTGTGTGTGTATGTGTGTGTGTGTGTGTGTATGTGTGTGTGTGTGTGTGTGTGTGTGTGTGTGTGTGTGTGCGCAAGCCCCATTTCCACTCCCAGCCATAAATAGACGTAAAGACACCCCACCTGTTTGCATATCAATACTTCTGCATGCTCCGCTACTCGTTAATGAAAATAACCACAAAGAATAAGTGCCATTTTTCCACCTGTGTCGCATCAGCGAGGTTCTCCAACAGTGCCAGAACAGCTGTCATTAAACTGTTGTGGCTATTCATAGTGCCATACCATTTTTTCCAAGTGGCGTTCGGTAACATAACATTAGTTCTTCATGGTTCTCTCCTGCAACTTGATTGGATGCTGTCGGATTGGTTCAAACGAAGTGGATCTGGGGAATTAAGTGTCGACCCCCTCAATTCTGCCGGGGCGCAGGTGTGGAGGGAGGGGGTTTCCTAAGCCATTCAACCATTCAACAACCAGTTCTGATGAATTATACTGAAACCTTTAGTCTATAGTTTTGTGAATTCACTTTTATAACACCTTGAGTCTAACTGTTGTTTATGGAATCTCATCTTTTTTCTAATTTGTAATCACGGTCACTGAACTTTCAAGACTGTTTTCACAATTTCACAATTGCTACCATTGAAAACCTCAAAGGCCAACTAGTGTGTTTAGCTCAACTGCATAGCTGTGCACCTACTGTACACACATAGTGAGGGAAGAAGAATCACAGTGTTATAGTAAGTAACACTGTGACTTAAACATGGATGAAGGCATAATATGATGTGAGAAATAATAGAAATAGACAGCTTTTTTATTACATAGTATTTAATTGTAATGATTAAGGATCCAAGTCAAAGATTCAGAACATGTATTGAAGTCAAAGTCAATAATGATCATTATTTCCTCCTAGAGGCAAAACAAAATTAGTGAAAAAAACAGTTTATACATAATTATTAGGGCTGTCAAAGTTGACACGATAATAATGTGTTTTAACGTGGCATTAAAACATTTTAACGTTTTAATGCCACTTTAATGTGTTAATTTCTTAAACGCATTAATGCAATCGATCTTTCGGAGGTTGTAGCGGGCTACTGGTATCACATGATATTATAAAACCAAAAGATCAATTGGTATCTAACGCTCCAACCTAACTTTTTGGCGAGGAAAAACTGGTATGGCCATTTTCAAAGGGGTCCCTTGACCTCTGACCTCAAGATATGTGAATGAAAATGGGTTCTATGGGTACCCACGAGTCTCCCCTTTACAGACATGCCCACTTTATGATAATCACATGCAGTTTGGGGCAAGTCATAGTCAAGTCAGCACACTGAGACACTGACAGCTGTTGTTGCCTGTTGGGCTTGAGTTTGACATGTTATGATTTGAGCATATTTTTATGCTAAATGCAGTACCTGTGAGGGTTTCTGGACAATATTTGTCATTGTTTTGTGTTGTTAATTGATTTCCAATAATAAATATATACATACATTTACATAAAGTAAGCATATTTGTCCACTCCCATGTTGATAAGAGTATTAAATACTTGACAAATCTCCCTTTAAGGTACATTTTGAACAGATAAAAATGTACTATTAATTTGCGATTAATCACAATTTTTACATAGACGATAAATTGCAATTATTATTTGAATTGATTGATAGCCCTATAATACATATATTCTAAATGGTAGATAATGATTCATGATTAAACATTTTTACATTATTTGCCATATCATATTATATATTGATGCAATATGTCATTTTGATTGGACATTTGAAAAGAAAACCAACATTGCAGAGGGTCCTTGTACATTTTCTTGTTATAATAAATGAGCTTGAATTTTCTCTAACCCAATGAAAGACATTTTCCCTAAACAGTCGATCACAGCGGCTCAATATAACTGTCAAGCCACGAATGCATACATTATATTAAACCAGTATTAACGAGCTATCAATCTCAAACTGGGATACAACGAGTATTGATTTGTTGCCACCGAGGGAAAATAAAGGAATCAGAGCAGCTTTTCTATTTGGGGACGGTGTTTATTTTCAGTGAATGATAATAGACTGCTCATGGTTAAGTGTGAAATTTGACTGCAACAGCTGTGTCACCTATGAGAGGAGGTGTGAATTGGATTGCTCCTCATCGTCTAGTCTGGCCTGTGCCGGCTGATACGACTGGCCGCCTGTGCTCTACGGTTAATATGATTGACTGCTCCACTGTCTGTTGACTAATGTAATTGTCTGCAGCTATTTTGGTGAGGACGTGATCAGTGTAATTGGCAGTGGTTCCTCCTCGGTCACGGTAGGATCAAGTCACCTCCTGGGTGCAGACAGCCACAGCAGGCTCGTGGTTGAGCTGCCGAGTGGAGCGGCCAGATTGCCCGGCGACGATAGGCCAGCCACACCAGCAGCAGCATCACTGAGACAAGAGAAGAGCCAACCGCCAGGCTGACGATGACCAGAACCAGGTCCAGCTCTGACGGGTCTGGAAATCAGACAGAAAAATCATCTGACATAAGTCGACAGCCATGAGTTGTCTATGCACTATCCTCAAGGAGAAAAACATAACCCTTTTCCATCCACTGTCACCCTGCCTTCAATGAATTACAAATGGCTTTTATAGTGTGCATCATGGATGTATAAAGAGAATTGGATACAGCGCTGGAGGCGGGCTCCCGTACATTCCTATGAGAGTTGCTCAGCGGCGCATGAAGCCAAAATGGCTTGACTGCCGAGTGATAAAGTACCCGGATCATCCATCGATCTTCCACATTCATTGGGCCCATAGAGTAGGTTCAGTAGCATTTCCTTTAACTCCGCCCCCCAGCCCGCGGTCCAGTCTCGGTCTGGAGCTCATTCACATGAACGGAGGAAGTGAAATAACTCTGGATTTGGCTATTAGTGCATTTTACAACTTTTTCGGACCAAATGATTTAAATAAGGGCTATTCAAATGTTCATACTGGGAAGTTGATTTACAAAAAAAATTATCCATTGATTTACAGACGTCTTTTTCCCAATGTAAGTCTATGGGAAAAAGTATTTTTGGGCCCAATGGCATCACGTGACGGACAACGAAATTGTAGTACCACCGTTTGGCCACTACGAAAATTTGCTTCACAGCCTGGCGCTCTTCCTGGGTGATTGGGTGTGGAGTAGGTTCTTTCTGTTTCACAAGGACTTGCAACATTGGACAATGCTCCCTTTCCAAATTTGTTTTTCAGATTATTTTACTTAGAAGCACACAATTCGTTTTCAGGTCATTAAATAAGTATTATTGGTCGTTATAAGCCCAATAGATGTGGGTCAATAGGGACCTACCACACCACACTATGTTGTAAAAGTGAAAATGAAACTTAAAAGCAACACATTCTAAAACATTGTAAAACTGAATGAAATTTTACGTTTTGTGAACACAAACAAAAAGGCTTCTTTAGGTTTAGACAACAAAACCACTTAGTGAAGTTTAGGGAAAAACATTGTGTTTTGGCTTAAAATAACTACGTTTCAAAAGTTAAAGGCACTGTTTGTAACTTCTTACACGTATAAATCATTGCGGGTCAGTGTCCAATGCGCGCTTGCATGTGGCTACACTGTTCAGAATCAGACTCCAACACAAACTACACGGAAGCACCAAAACCGTAAAGTTATATCTAGTGAAGCCCGTCTTGCAAAACAGTGTTGGCACCGGCCGGAGGATGCGGGGGAGACAGTAGCTTTGGTCTCCAGGGCCGGAATCTCTGCTGTACTCTGCTCCTCTGCTCCTCTGCTCCTCTGCCTGCCTGCCTGCTTGCCTTCACTCACACACCGCGCTCGTTCTCACTTGCTCTTTCGCTCCACTCTTACGTGCGTGCGCGCACACTCCACACTGCAGAAGAGTTAGTTTAGCTCTGAGAATATCTAGTGGACGTTTGTGCAGAAATAAATGCTGCAGCTCCTCCAGACCAACAGAGGTTTCCCATGTCTTGTGAAGTGACGGGGCTCCGCAGCGAGAAACGTCGTCTCCGACCAAAACTCCGGTGTCTCCCCTGTTCCATCCGGCCATTCCATCCGGAGGCTGAGGCAGGAAAAGCCAACACTAGGATCAGCATTGATTCATGGAGAGACCTTCGTCTGGTCAGCTAACATTACTGCCAAGCAGCTGAAATATAGAGTGATATTGTTGTTTTAGCTGACGTGTGTCGCCTCACTGTTTTGAGTGATACTCGTTCATGTCTATGTAGAGCGAGCACAAGTGCGAGCGCGAGCAACAGGACACTGAGTTTCGTTGACTTAACGGCCACAGGTGTCGTTGTTAACAAGCAAGTTCTGATTCTTACATAGAGTCCCTTTAAAGTGAAACTTAATGCTTGTGAACACATTCTTAGTTTCACACAGGATGCAATCCCCAGCCTCCTGGGTGAAAACTATGTTTTGTGTCCCATCCATCGCCCCTGACCTCCACCCCATACAGAGTTTCATGCTACACACTGTACTACAGCGCCTGACTTCCGCATCTGCTCCTGTCATAATTACTACGGTCACTAGAGGTCCCTGTCATGTTCTTTTATACCTTCTTTCAGTGATTTATCATGTGAATAGATGATAAAACCTACTATTGGGTGTAGTAGGCCCCTATTGACCCACATCTATGGTGCTTTTAGCGACAGCTAACGCCTACATAATAGCCTGATAAGAGCCTAATTAGCTGAAAAGGGAAAAATCTACAGTGTTGTGAGTCCCTGTGAAACAGAACGTATCCACAACCTTTGTTTGACTCATCACCTGGACAGAAAAGATATGCGTATGTTTTGCACACGAGTAGCTTTCCATTAGAGCCATATATATATATATATGTGTGCAAAACATACCCACATCTTTTCTGTCCAGGTGATGAGTCAAACAAAGGTTGTGGATATATATATATATATTTGCACACAAAGAGACACTTGTATGTCTCATCTCCTCACATGCTATAGATAAATGGCACGGTCATTGCTCATTTCCTGTTTTGTAGGTTGCCGTTATCTCAGATTGATCTTTTTTTGTTTTAAGGCACAGCTAATAATTACCTATCTCCTCTGGGACGGTAGAATTCTTCATTTCTTTCAACATGGGACCAAAGGATATGCGATTCCTGAGATTGGTACCAACAGCCGCTGGACCCTCTAAGGGAAATGCACTCCTCTTCTGAAGGCACTGCTATGAAAAGACAGGGGGAATATGTAGCCTGTGAGTACGAAAAATGATAGTGTAACGGGTAATTAACTGTTTTTGGAAGAAGGATAGTGTTCCTGTTTATCATTAAAAATAATGATCCACAGAAATAGAATTGAAATAATACAGGTGCACCCCTCTGATGAATATATCTAAAAACCTGTTTTCCTTTGTGGTATTTTTTTATTTGGATAAAAGGGCAGGTGCAGAAACATTTATTTCAATAGAGATCTAGAAAAAGGATTTGATCTTGAAAGCAACATTCTTCCTTGTAATATAAGCAGCCCACTCTGAGTTCAAACAAGGTACTTGAGGTATAATGTATGGCTCTTGCGTTAAAAGAAAAAATGTTACAGGAAAAATAAGCAGCCTGACATCAAGTGCCAAGAAAGAAACACCATTTTGAGGAACAAAAAAAAGATCAATAGATGCACACAAAGAAAGTTGCAGATTATGTGGAAGAATGTGAAAGTTCAAGCTATCTCTGGGTACATGTTTTGTTAGAGCAATGCATCATACAGTAAACCACTGCAAACTCTTATTATGAGTTTAAATTGACCACAGCAGAAAAAATGTGAACTTAGCAATACAAGAAAACACGAGGAGACACTATCAGAGAGCTGTAGAAGTGCTCTACAAAAGCAGACATTAAAATGAATCTCCAGAGTTTATCCTCTGTTTCACCTCTGCCCTCTAACGCGTACTTGTCAGATGATTCAGTTTTTCCCATTAAATCAGAGACCTCGTTCCCACAAGAGACAGCAGTTGGTATCAGCGTCCTTTGCTGCTCTTCAAGTGTGTTGCTGCAGCTTTTCGAAGACCTTATCTGACCCTCAGAGTACATAATGACATGATAGATGTTTTGTCTTTGGCTGTCAGCCTCACTCTCAGTCAGTGTATCGCACTCTTGTCACAGTTAGAAAGCGGTTCCTCTACCTATGGCAGGGTATTCTAATCACACCTCCCTTCTCACTTCTAATTCAGGGAAATGATTCATCCTCTTGCTTGCAAATAATCCCTCCTCTCCTCCAAGTTTTTCTATCATGTATTCATTTACCTCCTCCCCGTTCCCTCACTCACCTTGGTCTCCCTTCTTGCTCGTCTCCCCGGCCCATTTACATCAGCCTGTTCGCTCCTCGTCTGCACTCCGTGTTTTCACAGTGTCACACCCCGTGTCACTAAATTTAAATCACTCTCAGCCCGCTCATTCTCTCGTCCTCTCGCATTCATTACACCCACTGCAGTCCTTACCCTTTCACAGCCGGAGCGGTTCCTCGGGCAGACACTGAGATCACAGTGTAGGTACACCACGGAGTAATTAATCATTCGGAAGAGACTGATGGTGAAGCTGGCACTGGTTGACAGGGCACTGGGCAGCAGCGTGATCCCCATTGGCTCTGCTGCTAACCTGAGGCACCAACACAAACACACAGTATCAACTCAGCTGAGTCATATTTTTTGCCTTGAGAGAAATATCTAAGCAAAATTGTAAAACTGCGAATATCCTGCAGGAAAAGACTCCGTACATCTGCCACAGGCTATTATTGATCAATAACCCTGAAAGCAAAAGCAGAAGGCAGCTTGCCATCAATATTTTATATTGAATCAAGTTGAAAGCTTAAGAGAAAAGACCATTTTAGGTAAAGGTCAGCTTTCACTTAATGCTGCTGTCAGATTAGTGCCATTACTCATGGTGCATAATGTGAATAAGTTATGTATCTATATTTAGCATCATCAGCTAGAATTTATTCGCCAGTATGCTGATGACTAGTTTACGTTCATGATTTCAGGGTGACATTAAATGTTTTACAGTTGAAGAGACACGTATTGAAAAGATAAATCCTGGGTGTTCACACTTTTTAACAAGTGTGTTCAGGTTCTATTCACAGTTTGACATATTTTAGATGCATTTATACTGCTGCCTCTCTAAGTGTGCAGCAGCACTCTGAATTTCTATCTATCTGAGTGATGCTGGCTCACAGAGATAACACCGTCAACCTACAGCAGTCCTCTGTTTACTGAGCAGAGAATATTCAGCTCTTAAAAATGAACTCCCTGCATTGATGTGAATTATAATAACACTGTTTCTCCAGTAAACACATTTGTAAGGAATGGCAGTCTGGCCAGGTTGAGTTAAGACTGTTACAGAGGTTGAAAAAGACGCATTAGTCATGGCTGCATTTCTGTAATATGTTTATAAAAAAAACAAAAGTCACCATTTATTTTGAAAACCTCAGTGCAATTTCTGCCATATAAGGCAACATATGGAATAAAAAAGCCGACAATGAAAGACTGAGTGCTTACTTTTCTTTTCATGAAATGCAGTCCAGATGGCTGCACATAAATCAGTAAATGTACTGTAAATTTCCCACTGTGTACATCCTGTATTTGCTGCCTCTGCTCGTCTATATTTAGTTTTTTATACTACAGATTTTTTGAGCTGCAAGTCCTTGTGTAATTTTGCCTGAATTAAGCCTTTTTACCTTGAAATGAAAACACAGCAAACCCTACCCATCTTAACACAACACATCAAAATATATTCCAAACCACTTTATTTCAGACTTTGCCGTGGTTGTTGATCGTGAAGAAGGCCCGAGGGCTGAAACGTCATCTGAATAAAAGATAAATGGAGCTGGAGTGTGCGACACTTTTCTGCTACTTGATAGCCTTTCCCGTTTACCTGGAGAAAAGGCAGCAGGTAGAGTTGGTGAGGTCAGGCTGGACGGTCGGGGATAGGCAACAAGAGGTGACACCGAGGTTTATCCGACTGTTGTTTGTCTTCAGGTTGATAACCACTTGGAGGTTCGCCAGGGCGGGAACGGCATCGCCAGGCTCTACACCTCTCCCCAGGTTCACCCTCATCTCTGCTGTGTAGTTCCCACTGCCACACAGGTCATCTGAAACTTCTGTTACACTGCACATACACTCATATTACTGCAATTTGCTAAATGAAATAGTATATTAACTAAAGAACCATACCAGCATTTGACTAGTTTTAGGCCATAAAGTACATCACTAATCTCATATTAGAAACTGAAACTTGCTTAAGATACCTAATCTATCACAGTGAATGATTCCACTGCTTGTATCTTTTGTCAAAGTTGAGCAGGTACTGTTTTGAAAACTCTCCTCCAACAAGGTGCATTTAAGGATGCTGACTATTCAGATTAGCTGCCAAACAGCATCCTAATCAATGTAAACAAGACTCCACGGTCTCCAGCCACGCTGGCGGCGCTGTGCTGTACATATGCACAGTGGTGCTCTGAGTGTTTAGCAGGTAGCCTAAAATGTTTACCATGTTCCCCACCTTTGTTTGCGTGTTAGCATGCTGACATTTGCTAATTAGCACTCTACACAAAGTCATTAGTCTTGCAGGTATTTAGTCATAAACCAAAATGCTGGATGAATGAAAAGTGTGGACCTAATGATGATGCTTGCCAAGGTTATTGACTGACCGATTCACCAACATTTACGTTCAAAAAGTGGCTAAAACGTGACCAAATTCCCATATTTCTCCATGCCATCCATGTTTGATTATTGTTTGTCTTCTAGGTTTGATCCTCCAACACCAAAGCTCAGTGGTTCTCAAACATTTTTTTAATAATGTATCCTCTTTGAAATATTTTTTTCAGCCAATATAGTTTCAGTTTAGTTTAAGTTTTTAGGATATAGGATATAGTTTTTAACTGCTTATTTTCGTTTTAGATTCAGTTTTAGTTTTCTATGATAACCCTGTACAGCAGTTAATAATTGCATTGAATATAGAAATGAATGTAAAATGGGATTTATCGATCTTAAATATACATTTAAAAAAAAGTTTTTTTCATAATTTTATGCATGAATGATATTTTTAAATTAACATTTTTTATGAATCTCACATCCCCACTGTAGTAATCCAAAGTACCCCTAGGGGACCCCATTTGAGAACCACTGCCATAGCTCATGACGGCAATGCTTTTAAGCAGCAGACTCCCAAATATTGGATTTAGTAGTGGCCTAAATGCATCATCAGGAAGCCTTTTCAGAACAGTACCTGCTCATAACTGCATTACCATGTGACAATATTAATTTAGGGAACATATAAAGCAGTTCTCTGTGATGGATTTCCTACTTAATACCATAACTCCTGCAAAATCACCAATATAGGTCTTTAATTTGTTAACGCATGATTAATAGATGATGTTAGAATAATAGGGTGACACAATGAGATTACCCAGAGAGGTACAGATGAGGTGAGGTCCTTCTCCTGACGTGTTTCAGCCCAGGCAGCTCTGACTCAGACTCCGGCAGTAACAGCCTGCGCCCAGACGCTTGTACTGCTGCTTCTGCTTTAGCCAGAGCACGCGCTGACCTGGTGGCATTTTGTGCCTCAAATATCTCGACTTTGGCTGCTCCTCTATTTAATTGTGTTTTTATCTTTTTCACGGCGAGCAGTGTCCGCTCAGTAGTCTTTACAGTAGTCTGCAGAGTAGTTGCTTCGGGGTCAGATGAAGTGACCTCTGTTGCAGCAGCCTCCTGAGCTTTAGAGGTCTTTCTGTGAGAGTGCTGCCTTTGTGTTGTTTTCTCTACAAACTGAGCCTGCTCAAGTTCCCCACGTCTCTCTAAATGATCAGTTTCAACAAGTACTCTCCATGCTGTCGTTGAACTTTCATCTGTCGAACTCTTGACATTTTTTGTCGTAGTCTCATCAACGGAGGCCTGGCCGTGATCTGATTTAGCGGGTGAAAGCGCTGCGTGGTCGAGGTTGGAGGCCTGCGGTGTGGCCATTCCAGGTGCAGGACTTTCCCTGCTACGTTTGCCATTTTCTGGTTTTGTGTCAGGCGTGTGCACTGCATCAAAGTGATCTCCTCCTGTGTTTCCGGCCTGTGTTTCATACATTTTCTCTCGAGCCGTATGATCAATCTCACCTGCTCCAATTTTTGTTTCATTTGTCTCGCCTGATTCAGCGCAGCCAATTGTCCTGCAGCTGGCTTTATTAATAATCTCTGTAGGCGTGATCCCTGTAGGTGGCACAGAATCAGTCACAGCCCCAAGTATCACTTGACTTATTGAGGTCTTTTCCGGTAATGCTTGTTGGTCTGCTCTGTCCAGTGTGTGCACCGTATGGGTCATCTCATGTAGAGGATATTTGACTTCAAAAGCACTCTTTGTTGTCAGTATTTTGATGTGTTTAAATGATGAACATGTAACTCTTTTAGTAGATGTTGCACCATGTGCCCCTGCAGCTCTGTGGGCAGCTTTTAACAAACCGTCTTGGACACTCTGCCCCGGGTCATCGCTGGGACGTGTTATTGCGATCATACCAGGTGGGGCATGCTGATTTTGTTTGATCACCTGAACAGAAATTTCACGCTCAGGCTGCTCGACACTCTGTGTTTCTGTTGTGTTTTTTCTTTTCACAGCAGGGGCGAGTTTGCCAGTAGTGGCAGTTATTGCAGAAGGCTCTCTCAGTGACAAAGGCTCAATATGACTACTGGACTGTACCATACGCTCCGCTTGTGCAGCCTGAGATGACTTTTCAATAACAACTTGCACACTCGTAGTCAGCGCTGATTCATGAGCTTCTGTGGAGACAATAAGACCGCTTGCGCCAGCAGTTGGTGCTAGAGGCGTAAAATCATTGGTCTTAGTGGTTATCTGAAATTCAGAAGTAGCATTCATTATTCGATCAGCAATCTGCTGTGTGGATATATTGGGGGCTTTAAGGTCAACAGGAGCGTCTCGTGGTGTGGACGGATCATGTTGCTTTTCAGCTGTTTTTGCTGCATGACTCCCCGTACCAGAAATAGCATTGTTAGTCACATCATTAGCCTGTATTTGGGGTATTTCAGGCATACGCTCTGACTCAACAAATGCAGTGGTGCCAGTTGGATCATTTGTGTCATGAAGCACAGGTACAGCTAAATCATTTGCAACAGGCACAAAATCATCATTTATTGCCTGCTCAATCTTTAGGGTGGTCTGAATAGCAGACACAATGGGCTGAGCGCTTGTTTCATTATAACCTCCTAAGTGGGAGAGATGATTGTACTCGAGGGTAGTTGTCACTGTGCTGTTTTCAGCATCACTGCCATCTACGTTGAACAGGTCAGTGTGGTTGTCCTCATTAGTGTTTTCTACTGCCAGTTTCTCAGTCAGTAAAAGGGACAAAGAGTAGAATTCCTCAGCACTACTAGCATGGTGTTTACTCCTGACAACGGTTTGTTCCATAAAAGCTGAACTGTTCTTTTCATCTTTGCTCTCTGCCAGTTGCTTTGTGGCTGCGTATGAATGTTTTACTCCCGTCTTTTGCTCACTGTCATCCTCCTCAGTTTGATTTGTCTCATCAGCGGTCCCTAACAAGGACTCAGAACGGCCACTTCCACTATTTGCATACCCAACGTCAGCCCTCGATATTTCTTTTTCTGAGGCTGATCTTGTTAGCACTGTTGGGCTATAGGTGCCAGGTAAACTGTCATCTCCAAACAGCATGAGATTTGGCAGCGGTGACACGCTGCTGAGAGGAAATTGATCGCTCTTTGCTTTAGGGCTCATCGATGTCATTAGGGTCCGCACAGATCTCTGCTCGTTATCGTCAACGGGAGCATGCAAAGCATCTGAATGGGCTGTCTGCTCTGACAGTCTAAATGAGCATGGCTGGCCTGAAGTCATGTCAGAGGAGGAGGAGGCGGACCGGCTTGTCTGAGGGGCAGATTGCCTTCGGGGAGGATGGCCTATGGAGGTGTGGGCCACAGATGACAAGGCCGCGGCTGTGGGAGGCCTGGTAGCTGAGTCATTATACATCTGCTGGATCGGAGCAGATGTATTTACTTCTTCAATTATGTTAGAGGTTAAAGGGTCCTTGACACTGGAATCCAATATCGGTGCTGGTATAATGTGTTCTGCTTGCTCTCTCTCATTCGTCGTCTGTAAAAGTGAATTTTCCTTCGAAACCAAAGCACTAAATTTATGCCTGTGATCTGAGACGCTGTAAATAATTGACATACTGAGAGTATTTACTCTAAAGTGGGGCTGAACTCTCCGGAGCTCCTCTGTGATTGCCAATCGAGGGGGGGTGAGTGACGGCGTGTTACTGATACTTTTTAGTACAGGGTGAGCTGATTTAGTTGCACTGCTGTGCGGGGAAATTGTTGGCTTCAACGCATCGCTAGATTTTGAAGTGCTAACTCCAAACGCCTGAGAGAGCTTGGGGACCATTTTTGGTGCGGCAGTCACAGAAAACTTAACAACTTTGTTCTGAGTACTTTCTTTAGTAAGTGAAGACGTAGCCCCGTGCTTTGTGAGCGCAGCCCCTTGGGTGGACGGACGAGGTTTAATCTGTGTGCTTGGCTCTTTGGGAAAAGATGTAATTCTTGATAGTTTCGGGCTCGGGGATCTCAGAGTTGAGTGCAGTGGTCTGTGATTTCTTCTCACTTCATTATTTTTCATTTTCATAATTTGTATAATTTTGTCCCCTGGATGAATGCCCTTGTGCTCAGGGGCTCCAAACTGTTTAATCAAACTGAGGCAGGACGACAAGTTTGTAATACTGTGCCCTTTGTTAAGTTCTGTAGAATTAGTTGTAGGTCCGAGGGGAATATTTGTCATGTCCTCTCTCCCAATTTCCCTTTTACGTGTAATGTCCTCCTTGTTCGCCGCTTCCCCTGCTCCTTTCTTTTTCAAAGACACCCTCTGCTTTTCAGCATCTTCTTCGTGTCTCACTTCTCCTTGTCTTGGATCTTGTCTCAAAGTTACATCCTCCTCTCTTACGGTCCCACCACCTTCCTCTCTACTTGTCTCGGCCTCCCGCTCTTTCATTTTACCCTCCTCCCGCTTTGTATTTTGATGTATCTCTACTCTAGTACTAATTCTTTTTTCTTGTTTCCCGCTTTCTGTCTTATCTGATCTGAATAATTCTTCTCTTTTATTCCCCAACTTTTCATCGTCCCTGCTCTCCTGCAACTTTAGTATCTTTTTTGTCTCTTTAATTTCTTCGCCCTGCTTGCCCTCTGTCTTGATTTTCTCTTTGTCCGCATCTTCCTCAACGACCTGCTCATTTTTATCTCCCGCCTTCAGATTGGGGGGTATTAGTGAATTTCTGATTAAATCCCCGTTATATTTTACAAATAATTGCCGCGTTGGTGCCACATAGTTACCATTGCTGTCATTGAACATCCTCTTCGGAGTGAGTTTTGATTGACTCCCTAAAATTCTGCTCTTTGTCAGTCTCTTAGAGAATGACTTGCTTGATAGTGTTGCTAGAGTCGACGTGGACGCGTCATCGTCAAAGTCCCGTCTTGATTCGGAAAACTTCACAGGCGCAACAACTTTTCTTGTTGTCAAGGTTGGAGTTTGTGGTTCTTTCACAACTGGTTCATCCGCTAGCCCCGAGGGATCAACAACATAGTGTTTAACAATGCTGTTTACAGTGGTAAATGTCTGAGATTCCTGCTTATCTGGCAGGTGTCTCTCTGTGATGCCAGATTTCTTTAGTAACAAAGTCAATATGGCTTCTTTGGTCTTACAGCTCGGTTTTGCTGTTTGGCTCCTCAATGCAGAGATCAAAGAATCATCACTTCCTGTCAGAGAGTGAGACTCAGGATGTTTGACTGCAGAAGTGGTGGGCCTACGAACTCTGAAGGATGCTATTGCGCTATAGGCTTCAATCAACCCCATTCTCGCGGTTGGATGTGATGCAGTGATGCTGTGATCACCACCTTCTGGATGAACACTCTCCTGACCGCTGGTGGGAGATTCAGAGAGGTCAGCCGAATTATTTATTGAACCACTGTTGAAGTCCAAAGGTTGGCTTTGGACAAATTCATTTTTGAAGTTTGTAGAGGGACTGTGGGAAGCATTTTTGCTATGCTTACTGAAATACATCAGTTTCAACTGTGTGTCCACGATGCTCACCTTTTTTCCAAGCGCCTCTTGTTTCCTCACAGTAGAGAGGGACTTTGATGAGCGGTGAAGCGCTGTGGTTGTTAAAAGTGGTTTCTCTGTGACTAAAGTTTCATTCTTGGTGTCTTTTTGTGTTGTTGATGACATCTCAGCAAGAGACCGTGTGTCAAGCGTTCCTGCATCTGAGAGAAAAGATTCATTGTTGGAGTTATTCAAAATACTTTGACTGTGATTCCCAGTTTTATTGAGGGATAAAGGAGGAAATGTCAGGTTGTAAACCAGCTGTTCCTCCACTCCAACACTAGAATGCTTGCAAATGTTATGCTGACAGATGTCTTCGTTCAGCGGTTCTTCTTGTTCTCCTGCTGACTGTTGATATAAACTAGGTATTGAGGTTGTAAACTGCCTGACATCTAAAGCCAGCCCCTCTATACTAAGAGAGTCTGAGGCGCCATCAGGTGACAGTGCAGGCACAGATTTCTCAGTGGACGCCGCCGCTCTTCGATCTTTCTGGCAGGTCAAACACAAGTTTGTCAGGGTGTTTCCACTCACTGAATCTGCTGCCGTATCGCTTATTCGGAAGATGGATTGCACCGTGCCAAGCGGATACTCATTTCTTCCCAGGTTTGAAATCCCCTTATCATCCTCGCCTTGAGATCGTTTGTCATCATTGTCATTACGCAGCACGGCCGGGTTATCAATTACACGAGGATGAGATGCAGATAGGATTGGAACTCCCGGCCCTCTGTCAGCAGATGTGAGAGTAATAGAGTCAGTGTTTCTCTGATTCCCGTTATCAAGCAGAGTGTGAAGCCAAAGAGAGACTCTCAGTGCCTCTGCAGACGGATAGACCTCTGGCTCAGATGTGCCATTCCTCACTGAGTCCACTGCAGCTTGTGTGGAAGAGAAAACGATCTTGTCATGATTAGAAATCGACGTGGTTTCTGATTCAGTGTGAATACTCACAGCTGATGAATTAACTCTCGTTGATTTGAGGGAGTTTTCACCATTGCTGGAAATAAAACCGCTCGTTTGGGTAATTACAGCCGATGCTTTTGTGATCACCTCTGGAAACTTGGCAGCCGCTGCCACTGCAGCGTGCTGATGGGTGCTCACTGTAGGTATTGCTTCTGTGCCATGACCAATTGTGTTTTCCTTTTTCAAAAGCAGATCTCTTGTGACAGCTTTTGTTTGTTCTGTGTGGTAACCTTGGAAATCTTCTTTTTCTGCCCGGGCTACAAAAAAAAAAACACACGTCACTCAAATTTCTTCCCTGGAAGCTGTCCTTCCTAAAAAGCATCACGTAGCATAAAAATTAATTGAGATTTATTAGTGTCGTAGATCCATGCTGTACTGTCACATGTCATTAATTTCAAGAGCTCAATTAAATGAATGTTAAAATTTAGCATTTACTGCAATTAGTGCCAGTAATTTAAAAGGGTTGCTCATGCTATTTGCTACAGTACTTCCAAATAAACAGTATGTCAGAAGATCCATTGATATTCAACACATATAAAAGTCAGTTTACTCCACAGACTACCGGCTCATTTTGAAGAGATGCGTTTCTAACACTGTTGTGATGATTGGAGGGAGCAGTCTTGCCGTCACTTAATCTGTGCTCCCTCAGTGATTGTGGACACTTGGAAAGAGTGTTGGCTGATGAATTAGGATGCTTACTAATTAGGCAGTATTTTTAGATGTCTGCATCTGCAGCATTACAGCAAAGTGCAAAAAGTCTGCTGGTAGGGGGGAAAAGTTGATGAAAAATAGAGTTAGCAGTACTGATTATCTGTACAACTTTTAGCATCATGCATCCCCGTTAAACATTTAAGAAAATGTTCATGCAATATATAATAATATAGCAGGGCAAATGAATCCTGTAATGTCTTTGACAGATAGTTGAATGCATGCAAAACGGATGGTTTACATTCAAACCTCCACAGGGTACCTTTAATAATTTGAACCCTGTTGTGGCAGATGCGAGGTCGAAGGGGGGGGGAAAGTTAATGATGCTTCCACCCCTCAGTGTGTGACTGATGGTTAAGATATAAAATGTGCGAGTTGAGGTGTTTTTATTGTTTATTGTAGCACTAATATTCTGCAGTTTTGGTAATTAAATGACTGAGGAGGTGATTTCACATCATCAATTTAGATGATGACAACACCTGTATTATACAAGATGCTATAAAACATAGAGGAAATAATCAAAGACAGTGTGAGACGCATTCATCATATTAACACTGTTTTGTATGTGCTGAGAGTTTTTTCTTTACAGTAAGGCAAGGCAAGGCAAGGCAGCTTTATTTGTATAGCACATTTCAACAACAGGGCAATTCAAAGTGCTTTACAGAAACATTCAAGAACATTGCGACAAAATGCAAAAGAACATTAAGAAATAATTAAAAACATTAAAACATTAAAACATTAAAGATTAGAAAATAAAAACAAGCTAAAAATAAAAGCTAGGATAGAAGCTAAAATTGCATAAAACTCAAAAGAGTAAAAGTTATAGTGCAGTGTCAGAATAAAAGGCACCCGCAAACAGGAAAGTTTTAAGCTTTGTTTTGTTCAGTATATAATGATAAGGGAAAGTAGTAGTCAGATCTTCAGATTTTACTTATGAAATATTTTGCTTGATGTAGTTGTTGATTTATTTGTTCTTGCAGCATTCCACACAATTAATAAAAAATATTCTTTGCATGCCTTATATAAATGTGAGAATGACAGCTATTCAGCTGTGTTTTGAAAAAATCTTTAAAAAGTTTTGTTTGTTTGTTTGTTTGTTTTGGCTTTATATTTTTATGTGAAAGAAAATAAAAGAGAATCCAGAAAAATGTCCCTCTGGATTTTGTTTGTAGATAATACAATATTTATCCTCACAGCTGCATCTTTAACTGAGAATGTGAAAGTACTCACATTCAAAAAATGAATGTATTCATCTACTCATTCAATATTTACCAGCAGGGACACAGATGAGCTGGGATATAATAGAAGTGTCTACTGTACTGTACCTAAAGAAATAAACACAAAAAATAAGCACATACCTGTAAGCAGGAAAAATCCCAGTGTGAAACAGTAAAACCTCCTCATTTCTGTTCAGACAATCACTCAATTCCCCCGTGAATACGTGTTCTTATTACTGTTTCATCCAACTGAAGGCAGGAGGTATCAGTTGTTTGCAGACATGCCGATGGTGTCATCTCATACAGGGAGCTTTTGTCCTCTGCTGTTCATTTATACATGGATTAGATTTCTCTCTAACCATTCCCTTTACAGCCACTGCAGCTACTACGTAGTCAACAGGCACAAAAGATGTTAAGAGCAGTAAATGTTTCATCTCAATTTCATTCATTCATTTATGATATTAGTATGATATTAATAAACCATATTGAAGTTGGCACAGATTGGTACTAACCTTACTTACATAACACCTTCTCATCTGCTCTTTAATTCAGTGATTCCAGGAGACATTTGTAGGAAACTGAACCTTTGTATGAAAAAGTGATTTGCTACGGATACCCTTCTTTCATTTGCACTTGTATGCTTAAAACTAAAAGAAGAAGCTGAATGTTAATATTTAACCATCTCAGTTTAGCCTGTTAGCGTGCAAACGTTTGCCAATTAGCCCCAAAGTACAGCTAAGGCTTCTGAGAGTGTCATTAGTTTTGCAGGTATTTGGTCTAAATCAAAGTAATGGACACATTGACATTTTGACCGGAAGATGATTAAAGATGTAGAGTTAAAGGATGACTAAAGTTATATTCATTCTGGGGGGGAAGGGTATCAAAGTCATTGGGATTCACCTTCTGGGCAACCTCATGTAGCACTAGAAGAAAAAGAGAAAAAGTCCGGCGATCAAATGCTTCTCCCTGTTGGGGACTATATGTTTCATAGCAAATCATCCAATAGGCCCTCTTCACAGCAGCTATTTTGGCATGTCATAACATGTACATACAGGTAAAATTGAACAAAGTAATCACGGTCCCGTTATATTTAGTGTCACAGCCATCCCAACTCGTCACATACGGTCGCTTAGGCAACACAACCACTAGATTTAGGGGGGAAAAAAACATGGTTGGACTTAAAACTACTAAGTTTGTACAGTGAAAATGGAACTGAACGTTGTGAACACGGGACACAAAGCTCCCGATCTTCCGCATCCATTGAGCCCATAGAGCAGGCGCAATAGCGTTTCCTTTAACCCCGCCTCACAGCCCTCGAAATAACTCTTGATTCGGCTATTAGTGCATTTTACAACTTTTAGGACCTAATGCTTTAAATAAGGGCTATTCAAGTGCTCGTACTGGTAAGTTGATTTACAATCAGAAAATTACCGCAAAGTTACAGACATCTCTTTCCCAATGTATGTCTATGAGAAAAAAGTATTTTTGGGCCCAATAGCATCACATGACGGACACAGAAGTTTTAGTACCACCATTTAGCCACTATGAAAATTCTTGCTTCAAAGCCCAGCGCTCTTCCTGGGGGCTTAGGTCTCCTAGATGAAAGCCTTGTGTTTGTTGAATCCATCCACCTCTCCTTCCGCCAGCCCTTAGTGTGTCTTTTCACTCTTTAAATGGACTGTTTGTAAGAATCAGAAATTGCTTGTTAACAGCGACACCTGTGGCCGTTAAGTCAACGAAAGTCAGCGTCATGTTGCTCGGCTCGCGCTTGTGCTCGCTCTACATAGACATGAATGAGCATCAATCAGCACAGTGAGGCGACACACGTCAGCTAAATCCACAATATCACTCTATATTTCACCTGCTTGGCAGTAATGTTAGCTGACCAGACGAAGGTCTCTCCATGAATCAATGTTGATCCTAGTGTTGGCTTTTCCTTCCCCCCTTTGTGTTGGAGTCTTGTCTGAACAGCGTATAGCCACTCGTGAGCGCGCATGGGACACCGACCCGGATTGATTTATACGTGTAAGAAGTTACAAACAGTCCCTTTAAACTACGTCACCACAGTCACTCCTGGCGCACTTTCTCATAGTGTTAACTGTTGTCGCGGATGGGTTTACATTGTTGTTAATGGAAAACCCGGCGCGTCTCATACGGGCGTTAAAGGGAGCGTTGTGCGGCGGTATCACATGCCGACAGCCGTGACAAAGTGTCAGTATTTGACACCCTGAATGAGAACATGCTCGCCATTTCAGTGAGCCAGCATGCATAATACCAGGGCCCTGACCCACCTAAATGGAACAGGGCCATAAATAATATTATTAATTACACCTGTGTTTACCCTGCAAGGACATGTCAAAATGTCTGCTGTGAAAAGGGCTTGTAGTTAAAAAAAAGTGGACCAAAGTGGTGGAGTGACCAACAGAATGACATTCCCAGCTATGCCGCTAGCATGGCTAAAAACTCCACATGCCCTATTTCCTTCCCTCCATAGGTGTTATAACACCGTGGCTGTTATTGTCAAGTGTTTCCAAGGTTTTTGATTCCAGTCTTTTCCACAGAGCTATTCAATCACAGGTGTGTGTATAATGGCACATACCAACAATCACACTCTAACTCACCTAAAACCACAACCTCCCCACCTCTCCACTATCAGACCTCGTCGTGTGGCTAAGGTGAAAGCAAACATCATTCCAGTTTCTCTCCCAGTACAACTCTACATCACAGCGGATGTGCAAACATTACAGAGTTATAGCTCTGACCTTCTCATAGTGGCTGGACTCAACATTCAAGTAGCGAGAGCAGCACTGTGGTGCAGCAAGAAAAGTCCCAAATTAAATTGCTGGGCACAGCCCTCTCTGTGACTTTACAAGTAATCCTCATATTTCAAAGACATGCAAATTTGGCAGACCCCAAACTTAGTTTAATGTAAACAGTCTCTGAAATGTAAATTTGTTTATTTCGAGGAGATTAGTCCTTCCAGCAGCCCTGCTGTCAGGGGGGTCAAAGAGTACAGATGAGGGTCCCATGCAAAGGCAACAATTTACTTACTGACTTATATCACTGACAATACAAGTTATATGTATTTACATGATAAATTAATATATTGTTATCATTAAAACACATTTCAACTTGTCATCTGATACCCCGCCCCGCACAGCTGTGGTCGAAACTCGATCACACCATTTTCACAATAACAGCGGGGGTCAGATGTGCAGAACACACGCTGATGTAAAGATGTAAAGCGAACTGCAGCCTGAATAGCTGAGTCAAAGTGCCTCACCAAACAACAGGGGCTCAAAAAAAAATAAAAGCCAGGGTACAGAGAGAACAAGAAAATTAAAGGAGCAGAGAGACAATCAGCCCTTTTTCACGGCAGCCATATTGACATGAAATAGCATCCGTTCCATTTAGTGTAGCAGAGCCTTTCCAGTGGTCCAACATGCACAGTAGCAGCACCCTGACTCTGTTTGACCTAAATGGAACATAATCTTAATTATTATCATTGTTGTAATTGTAGGGTCTTTTTTCTTTTTTTCAGTAAAAGGACTCAACTGCACCTAAATGAAATCCAAAAATACACAAACCAACCACACATCTAAAGAACCACAAAAAATCAGAGATATACTAAAGGCTGGCACAAATTAAAATGACCCTTTTGAACACACACATGGTCACATAGAGGTATGGTTGACAAAATTGTCAGTAATACTAGCTGTTAAGCAAGCCGTATACGCCATAATTTGCATCTGACACGCTTCTTTGTGGTTAATAAGAGAAAAACCTTCAAGACGGGTTACAGCGTTGTAATCTATAGTCACTTCAAATCCCATCAGTATGTTAATGCTGTCTGATAAATGTCCATCCTTCAACATCCTACATATTACAGTTTGTATCACTGTATAAGTGAACTCTTATTTGTTTAGGCAGTATATTCTGTGTCATATATTCATTTATTTATTTTATTGACAAACTTGCTTTGCTTTGTAAAAAAAAATATTCAGGACAAATATTTTGTGTTGTAAAATATTAATTATATTTTAATCTAATAATAGACATTTAAAGATTGTAAAATTGACTGCACAGTCAATGCACGGGATTAATTAATCACACAAATTTACATGGGAATGAAAAACAACAACAGCCAACAACATTGCTAATGTTTATGACCTTTATGTAGATGAAGCATTAAGAGCAGAATATTATTCAAGAAAAATTAAATAAAATATTTTTTTGGGATATTCTCAAGGCATAAAAAAAAATCCATATTATTTAATAAATGACAGATATAAATTGGAATAGCAATTAAAAAATAATTAGAAAGAAGAGAAAAGAAAATATGTAACTACCAGGACTTGTGTGTTTTTTGTGTTTTTCTGTTTTCCCCAATGGCGTCTAAGACCAAAACAGACAACAGAAGAGAACAAGACTGATGACCAGCAAGGAGATTATAAAATGTGTTATTGGGTCCATGTGATGAGCTTCGTACAGGAGTGCAGGATCTCAAAGCCGTGAAGTTCTCGGAGTTTGTTCTTATGTCTGGAATTGAAGAAAGCAGTTTATTAAAAGAAAGCACAGTGACATTGTGTTCAGTGAGGTGGCATTCAATTGAAACAGCACTTCAACATGTCCTCAACACAGTCACAGCAGAGCTCTGTAGCCTGAAGTTACAGTAAAAAAAAAATTCCTAGGAACAAAGAGGCATGTTTGTTGCTGCCCTCTTCCATTATTCAGGATAGTACAACACAACAATTATACTCACAAAATCCGAGAGGTGCTGCACTATATGGTAGATGGCCTACAGCAGTAGTGTCGACATCAAAAGATGTTCACACTTGAATTTGACCCTGCAGTACAAATAAAACCCTTTCCAAATAAAAACAATAAATAGAAATATTAAACTTAAAGTAACAGAAGCTATTGTAAACTTGTAGGTAATGTACAAGTGTAGCTTTTGTGTAATCCTTGCATGTAATACGTAGTAGTATTATGCATAAGATGTTTAGTGGGGCTGGCCCAAATACCAAAGGGCCAAAGGGTATATACAGCACTCTCAGAGAGTATTCAGACTCCTTCACTTATTTCACATTTTGTTAAGTTGCAACCTTCGTTAAAAACAGCTGACGATGCATATCAGAGCAAAAAACAAGCTCTGCAGGAACTGTCTGCTCCTGGTGTCTCCAAATAAATATTCAAATATTCATTCTCGCTAAACTAAGCTGTAATGATTAGTCAGTTATACGATTAGTCGATGGACAGAAAATGAACTGACAACTACTTTCATAAGCGATTACTCATTTTATTAAAGGAGCAGTGTGTAGGATCTGGCAGTATCTAGCGGTGAGGTTGAGATTGCAACCAACTGAAGCCTCTCCCATGTACCAAGCGTGAAGTAGAGCTCGAGGGGCTGACGCAAAAAAAGCCTCTCTAGAGCCTGTTGTTGTAAGAGTAGCGTAGGTCATCAGTGTGTGTGTATGTGGGAAGTGAGTGGTGAAACAAGAGAGAGAGAGAGCGGCGGCGACGGAAGCGAGTAACGTTATCGACTCCGTCCCAAGCCGTTGTAGCCTATGTAGCTATAAACGGTTCATTCTATGGCAACAAAAACACGATTCTTGTTTTCAGGTGATTATACATTAAAGAAAACATTGTTATTAATATAATATTCCATTTCTGCCAATAGATCCCCCGAATTGTTACACACTGGTCTTTTAAGCAAAAATGGCAAACATTCCAGCTTGTTTTTTTGTGTAGTTTAATGTCTCATCTTTGGGTTTTTGACTGTTGGTTTGACAAAAGGAGCACTTTGAAGATGACAGCTTGGGCTCTGGCAAAATTACTCTGGGCATTTTCACTATTTTGTGACATTTTATTGTCAAAAAGATGACATGAGAAAATAGTTGTGGCAGATTAATGGATAATGGAAAAAAAACATCAGTTGTAGCCCTAAAATATATCCATATGGCCAGAGCCAAACCTGACTTGAAACCTGAGACCAATCTCATCTGTCCATCATGATTAAGCAGTAAACCAACTGTAAATATAAAGAGAAAAGTGGTAATGTTATCACTGTGCATTAGCGTAGCTAGTCACACATTAGTTAGTCATCACATGCACAGAATGACGGCAGTAGGTAGGTGGATGTTTGCAGGAGAAAACGAGACAAATATATATGTATAAACATTTGAATATTTCAGGTTTGCCTGTGCCAGAAGTACAAATACATTTGCCTAATGTGTGACCAACTTCTTTATCCAGAGCCATAACATCACATTATCTCATTTCAGTGAGCTATTTCCTCTCTTGTCTATCAACGCTCCTTCAGGCTAGTTTCTAGAGTGTAATCAGCAGCATGTGGTTTACAGAGTGAGGTGAGAGGGCACCTGGGCTCAGATCGACACAGCTTCCACAGAGCAATTGCTGCGTTTTGCCGCACGGCCATCCTCTTAGCGTCCCCTGCAGCATGGCGCAGCAGCAGCAGCACAATATCAGTGCCCAGCAGGGTGCTGGCAATTCCCTCCAACTCAAGGCAGTGGGCCAAGCACAGGGCTGCATTTCCTGACACCATCTCATCACAGCTGGAAGCAAGCAAATGACGTAGAACCGACAGTTCTGTGTGGAACGATAAATGAATAGCGAATAAAAACGAAATGGCATTCTTGAATTTGTTAACAAACACACATGTAATGACATGAACATCAATAGATATACTGCACACTGCACTCACACACATGCAGTACGCATACGAATGTAGACACATAAACACACACTTCATTTGCATATTAGGTCAACCATAAAATATTATTCATAAAATAATGAAAGAGCTTGTAAAAGAAATGCTAAAATGTCAATCATTTCTCACTTTTATCAGACTTCACCAGGTCCTCCCGTGCCACGTGACTGGCAGCAGTGCACACTGTCAGAGTCTTAATGGCATACTTATTGGCAGTCTGCCCTGTTCCCTGGGTAGGCACACACAGAAATAACAATAACATTAAACAAGTTTAACGTATATTTCTAAACTCTAATTTGATGTCGAAACTTAGAGGTCAGAAAAACTGACATGTAGTGGAATTAGTAGAAGAATACATACACAGTTACTTCACATATTGATCCCATTCAAAACATTAATATGAGTAAAGTACTTTCTACAAATAAATGTAGCTGTTTATTCATCAGCATGTTTTCATCATGTCTTTAGATCATGATGATAGGGAATGTTTAGAGGGACAGTGTGTAGGATTTGGCGGTATATAGTTGTGTGGTTGCAGATTGCAACCAACTGACTACCCCTCCACTCACTGCTCCCTTTCCAGATTGCAGCAACGTGAGCTGCCAAGTGCAAAACTCTGGTAACGCCATTCGCCTCGCTCAGAGGACATCCTTACCGTAATAACTACTTTAGGAGCAACGGAAGTCAGAAGCCAGCTGGCAGTACCACGGTTTTGCACTTTGCGGTTCACGTTAATGCAGTTTCACAAGCGAGTCGGAGAACTACGGCGGTGTTTTAACGTTTCTGTTAAGAGTTATTGATCCAGGAAGTTTGAATCTGTCAATATCTTTCCAACTTTAGTACATCATCTAGGGGGGCTCTGTACATCAGCAATGCGTGGACTGTCAGGAATGATTGGAAGAAGTGCACTATGAAGTAACTCGAGATACCTAACTCGAGAGAACGAGTTACTAACTTGAGGGCACAAATTAATACAAATTTTCTCCTAGAGGTCTAGGGGGGGCTCTGTAGAAATAGAATATCATTCCACCGGTAAAGGACAAATAACTGTTGATGTATTCATACTGTAGATACTTGGCTGTGTGTACAACTCCGCACCTTCAGCAGCCAGCGCATGGTCCGGACCGCATCCCCCTTAATAACATGCTGAATGGCCTCTGGGGACTGAGGGAGGACGGTGCTCAGCACGCCCGTGGCTCTCTGGAGGACAAAGAAGAATGTTGGCATTAGAAACGGAGATAACAGAAGATAGAGAAAAGTAGAAGAAAAAAGTCGGATGGGAAATAAACAGGATATCAGAGAATCAAGAGAAAACTGCTGTGGGAGAAAGAAAGCTAGCAGGAAGAAACCCCAAACAGTTCCTACTGGAGACAAAGAGAATGGTAGAGTGTAGTTGGAAAAAGGTGCAGAACAGGAAAACTGCTTTTTGAAGACGTGATATCAGTAGGTGTTATGGGGAGTTTTTCAGCAATAAAGTACAAAAAGTCCATTGTAAAAATGGTGAGAGAGTTGCCTGAAAACACGTCTGACTGAACATAAAATCATAGTGAACCTTTCAAGGACAGGGTAATAAAAAGAAAAGTCGAGAAGTCCAAGCAAAGAAAATAAGAATTAGAGGTCACACGTGGGTGCTTGCTTTATCTTGCAGGAGGGATCTGTTGAATCACACGTTATTATTACATAAGGTAATTTGAGGGCACGAATTAGTCAATAAAGGCAACAAAAATAAGTATATTTAGTGTGCAAATTAGTAATTTGATAGATTTTTTGTCGAGAGTAGAAATGACTCATTTGAGAGATGCGTTTTTGATAAAAGATAATCTTCCCTTTTAACCGCGGCTGCTTGCAGTTAAGTATCACTGCTCTCATCTGTTCCGTTGCTCTCCCCGTTCATAGCAACAGCAGGCAGCCACTTTCACAGAATACACTCAGATTAAACCACTCCGACTGCCTCCCCTGTACCAAATAGAAGATAAGACCAAGATATTTTTATCAGGAGTTGGTGGAGACCAAATCAGAGCTACGAGGCTACCAAATACTCCAAATACAACTCAAATGAGATGATAATGCTGCTTCATGTCTGTTATATTTGTTAAAACTAATTTGTTTGCTAACATGCTAGCCATAACAACCTTTTAAGGCAGTAATGCGGTATGTTAGGATGTGTCTGTCAGCTTGTTTTGGAGTTATAGAGAGGCGAAGTCCCGCCCCTTCCGGTGGACCCCCATTGGACCTTATTTAGGAAAAAAATATGTACAGTAGTCAACGACGAGAGACAAATCATTTTTTGATCCCATTTGAATTGCGCCATGAATCACACATATGATGTCAAGAAAGTCTCAGTTTGTTGTAAAACTGTTGAAGCATCAGACTGTGAAATACGTCATTAGAAAGACAACACACCCAAAGAATGCATAGTGACGTTTTTCTCGCTGAAGCAACGATGCCTGTGTGTTTTGTACTGGGTTGTACTCACACAAGCAACGGGTCTTGTTTGTTCTTCCGCTTCCCGACTGATAAAAAGACCAGTAGTCGCTGGATAAAACACATCATTTGTGTGTGGTCATAGCGAAGTCAGCTAGCTAGCTAGAGTTGGTGATGTATATTGAGCGGTTTCACACACAACTAAATGATACTACGACAAACCCACAACAAACTGTGACTTTCTTGACTTGCAAAATTATCTTTTAAATTGACATTGTGTGATTCATGGCGCAATTCAAATGTGATCAAAAAACTATATTTGTTTCTCGTCGTTGACATATTTTTTTTTCTGAAATAAGGTCCCATGGGGTCTACCGGAAGGGGCGGGACTTCACCTCTATTCTGCCTCCTAGTGGCCAAAAATTGATGAATGCAGCTTTAAAAATCTTTGAATATTTACTTTTCTCTCATGGTTGGAGCAAAATGACGACAATGGAAGTAAATGGAGTGGACAAACAGGGTAGTTTCTATCTCTCGCTGGCTCACACATGCATGCTTCTTAACACCACCGAACCAGAAAGCTAAACCTAAATGTATATAAGCTCAAACAAAACAGCCCAGCATCAACAATTAACAAGATAAGAAAAGACAAGAGTTGAGAAAAACATTGAGGATTTTTTTTGTCAATGAAGAAAAAGTTTGAGCCACGCAGTGAGCGAGCACTAAAACAGAATAAAGAGACAGATGGGTGGAAGTGTGGGACTCTGAGGGCATTGCATAGGCAGTGTGAAACTGCTGTAACAGCCATTAGCACAGACAACAGCACCTGGAGCTGGAGTTTTAATCAACTGTAATGACACATATATAGGATCCGCTGAACATGGTGGATTGCTGTTACCACCTTTTGGGGCACATTGCCAGCGAGCTCACAGGCCCCAGAAAAGGTCCATTACTCAAGACGGATGTCTTTTATTTTCGTCTAGTTACCTGAAAGGATGCTTTCATGCTTTATTGGATGTATGGAAGTTTGGAAAACAAACAAGAAAAAGTTTTCTTCAACAACTGTAAAAAATCTCTAAGTACTAATATTTTTCAAACCTTTCTTGGACCGACACAGTAATAAAGCCAAACAATGGGAGTTATGAGACAGTAAAGCAACTACATATATGAAGTGTTGGGGATTTTCAACCCTCCTGAGTACTGTAGTGTTAGGCTAAAGTAAAGTTCACTCACAGTTACGACTCCTCTATCACTATCCCTCAGCAGGCCCAGGCAGCAATCGCACAGTGAAACAGCATGCTCCTACAAAAGGAAGACGGAAACGTGGCTAAACCAATTTTCACATTCGTTTCACCTCTGACTAGGTGGCATCACACAAATGGTGGTGGTTAACACAAATGCCCCCTCTTCTTTCCTTGTCCACTTTTTACAACACAGTAAAAGTGAATGGAGCGAATCTTCCGTCAAAGCTTAAAATTCTTTCAAGGTGCTCCTCGCATTGAATGACAATTCAGCTCAACCTTATCTAAGATACCGTATCATCATATCATCACTATTAAGATAACAGGAGATAAGACAGAAATTCATTTTTTCACTCATAACATACCCATGCATAACTGAAACACCACCCCAGGCAAAGTAAATATCACACATCACATTGTCTTACCTGAATGATTGGAGAGGTGATAGCTGAAAGGTTGATGATCAAACCAAGCAGAGGGTAAATTACCTCTTTGTACTCACATGCACTGCACTGCCTCTGCAATGACAGAATATACACTGAATAAAATGCATACAGTGAGTTTAAAAAACAAACATTTTCATAATATTAAAGACAGACTATATCTATAATGTCTAATTGTGTCATTCACACTATAATGTGGTCTTTTATTCCTTGTATCTAAGTGCTGCGGCATCTGCATTCATCTCAATGAACAAGTGAATTGTACATTTCTCTGCAAAGACACCCGTGTGTAAATACTAACAATGGCGACCACAAAAGCCCTCCAGCACTGTGCATCATGAGCAAAACTGTGGCGGATGACGTCATCTCGAGCCAGACGGCCAATAGCTGATATCAGTGATGCAAGGTCATGCCGATTGGACTCGCTGATATTTCTCTGGAAAAAAAGGAAGAAAACATTTGCCCAGACACACACACACATATAAACACCGGTATAGATATTCAGTGCATACTGTACATCAATATGAAACTTAGTATCTACATATCTTACCAGTAAGGCTATAAATGGCACAATGACAGAGTCTGTCAACACGTCCCTTAACTGAATGCAAAATCTGTAAGAAAAAATGAAACTATTTCTACCGGACATGTAAGATAGACATACTATGTATATGTATAAATATGCAAAATGATTCCACTATTAAACAGAAGTAGCATATATACAACATCATAGTCTTTGTTGTGTAACAGTGGAGGAGTAAAGTCAAGTTTAATCCTCAATTTAAGTTCTTCACAGCTCAGTATGATACAAGTAGCCTATGTAAAACAACAACTCCATCAACAGAGCAAGTAAAAATTAACACATACGAATAAATAAGTGCCTAAAAAATCCCTGTAGATATACTTTCCAAAATACACTTGCTTTCTGAGTCATAAAGGCTAATTGGCAATTGCAATTTAAAATAGCATTGATCGTCATGTCTCTGAAGATTCTCACTCATCCAAATGGAAAGCAGTAAAAAGCAGATAAATTCGCTGTGATGTCTACACAGCACAGTCCAGCTACTTTTTACTAAAAAATAATCAATTATATAAGCTCTACGTCATGTATGCATAAAAGCATATGTGCAAGTACATTCAGTAAATGTTTAACCAGGAGAGATTTGAAAGATCTGGAATCAATATGGAGTTTGGAGCCGTTGTGCATTAACTTTTACTCAAAAAATATCCTTGAAAGTTTAACATTGATTCAGCTGAGCTTCTACACTGAAGAGAAAACCTCTGTAGGATATAACACATTTTTGTTGAGTAACTCTTTGAGCTATAGACAGGGAGAATTGATCTCCCCATTTCACTGCTTGACACCTCGACTTATTTCCTGCTGTGTTGGAGAGCTCGGGTTGTCCTTTCATGTCTTGTTTTCATGAGGCACCAGGGAGGACAAACAGGTTGAGAACGGCCTTTTGCCTTCAAGTGACATTAACACTTATATAGCACATGTTGAATTATTAAAGAAGCCGCACTTTCCATTTCCCCTTCTGACATGATGTGACGATGGATTTTAAAGTGCTTTTAATATATATGGATATGATGTATGGGAGGATAATAGACTGCCTGGTGGGTCACATCCTGGAGTCTGCAGAGTATCTGAAAATGTGCATTTCCTCGTGCAGAGATAAAAATGTATTATTTTCAAGTGTGTGAGGAGAATAACTCTGGTGTTTGCGTTTCAGTAATACTTGTTTTCTGCTGCGAAGCTCTCCAGAATGTTGACCGCTGTGTTCTCCTGCTGCTGCTTTGGCTTTGAGATGCACGCCATGAGACTCCTCACTAACCTTTGGATCCACATTAAGAGTACAGCAAGATAAAGAGAGAGAGGGATAGAAAATAAAATATATCAGCAAGATAATAACGCCACAGAGAAGCAACAATATTTGTTCATTCTTCCTAATTTTCTGAAAATCCAATCAACTGCGGCTCAGATATTATCACACACACACATGATAACAAATCACTTAGGCCAATCTGTAATTTTTAAAACTGTGTCCTAGAGCAATAACATTTCTTGAAATCTCATTAAATGGACGTGGAGATTGGACCGACAATCACAAACATATGGCCCAGGGCTGACCTAAGGTCCCTCCACAGATTTCATTAAGAAGAACAAATGCAAAACTCATTTCAGTACTTACTAGAGATGGAAGGAGGTAAAGGAAAAAGTTCATAAGAACACACTGTAAGCCTATAATCTCTGTCTACATATATTTTTACTCCAGCTTTGCGATTGCTCTCATCAGTTGCATCTAATGTCAACATAAAGAAATGTCTTACATGTGCACATTCAGGTTGTCAATAGCCAAACGTCTGCCATGTGGCATCTGTGAGTACAAACGTAGTATTGCCAGGCATTCCTTCTGCACTCCATCATGCTCGGATGTTACCAAATGAACAATGGACTCTCTGGCGACGGGGCATAACATCAACATGTTCTGGTTTTCATCTGAAAGCAAAAGGAAAACATGTTATGTACAAAGAATGAGCTCATTGGACACGCTACACTGCTATGTTCCCAACCTAGTCTGTAAACACAATTACATGAGCATTAAGTTTCTACACTTATGTTGATAATGCTTTGGTGGTCATATGGTATTAACACACACACACACACACACGTGATTAGCTGTGTAAACACTGTTGGCTCAAACAGTTGATGAGCTGAAGCCCACACAGCTTGTGTGATTCAAAGGCAAATAAAGGTTTGACAAAAGAGAAGGCTTAAGTATCACACTGACAAGCTGTGCAGTAATGACACGATGCAATAATAGAGGATTATATTAGTAGGACAAAGACAGAAAATGAAGTGTAACTCAATTAACATACCGTTTCCACAACAAATAACCCTCCAGAATTTCAGAACAGACACACACAACGTTTGGCTGTCTGGATCCTTCGTTTTCTGCAACAGGCAACTGTAGAAGAAAAGATAAAACTCAGTGATATGAGCTCCTCTTCTAATTGGCATAATACAAATCAAATTGAAATATTACTGCCAAATAATGACAATGTTATTTACGCGCAAGTATAGCAATAACAATTTATCTCAACGCAACACAAAGGATGGGAACAAAGTCAATATGCCATTTCATTTCATATGGATATTAAGCAATCTTGGTGCAGCAGCAAGGCCCTGTTTTTATGTACCAAAGGCCACTCGATTATCAAAAATTAATGAATGGAGACAATATATTTCAGTACAGCTACAGTATATAAAGAAAATAAAGTGCAATACGCATGAAAAAAAATGTTTCATGAGCATACAGTATGTACTGGTACCGGTACTACAATGCATTTTGTCCGTGTGGCATACCCACTTGGCCATCACTCACAAGCTACCTGAGAAGTCATCTGTTATCCCACTAAGGGGTTTGCAATTGACATATCACTGTTGTCTCTGCTCTGAAGAAGCTTTTATGTGCTGCTACTTGCTGGCTGAAGGTTATAGCCTGATTTATTTCCTAATATCTGTTAGAGGACCTATTATGCTTATTTTCAGGTGCATACTTGTATTTTGGGTTTCTACTAGAACATGTTTACATGCTTTAATGTTCAAAAATGCTTTATTTTTCTCATCCCGGTTGTGCAACAGTACCTCTTTTCACCCTGTCTGAAACGCTCTGTTTGAGCTACTGATTGGTCAGCTGGCCCACTCTGTTGTGATTGGTCAACCGAACCGAACTCTTCAGACTCTGCTCCAACTCCACTCTAATTAGTTTTGTTCGAGGGCATGCCAAACTAGCCTCTGGGCAGTTATTATGCAAATGTGTTACTTGATGACATCATCACGTTACGGAAGAAAAGGCAGGACTTCAAGCGAGGCGTTCAAGCAGTTCAGGAGCAGTGTTTCTGTGGGGGAGAGTAACTCCCTTTGATGTGGACTTTGGGCATTGTAACTTTGCAGACCTTTTAAAGGTACACAAAACTACAGTATATAACACACTAAAGGAAAGGGAAAAAGCACAAAATCATAATATGTCCTCTTTAATAATTTAATTATAAATTAGACATCTCAAGAACACTTTGTTTTTAATAAAAAAGTTTCTTTTTTGCCCTGATCACAATCACACCTGGAAACTGTCCAGTACAGCCAAAGTTTGCAGCTCCACTGGAGCAGTTGGGGTTAAGGGCCTTGTTCAACAATGGTAATGATGAATAATCGTAATTTCCCCACCCAGATTTAACCTGCCGTTATTGAACTGCCAACCTTCTCTCTTCTCTAAGCCTTTTTAGGCCATCACTGCCCACAATACCAGGGAGCACCTTGAATTTTCTACAGTATAGCAGGCAACAATGAACTGGCCTCCTTTGTGTCTCACATACGTTTCAATTGGTTGCATCTGGCTCACAGCAGTATCCTTATTGGCTATTTTCATCAAGTTCAGACTGCAATTTTGTTGCACTCTCTACTCCCCGGACAGTGTGTTCATACTTGAATAATGACAGTGCTAACAATGGACAGCATGGAAAGTGTTAGTTAGACGAGACAAGTTAATAATAATCTTACTGAACTGACATGAGTGAGTCATAATTTGTATCTTGTACAAAACACCCCCTCTTCCAGGGACAAAACGCAGGGCCTTTGCTCAATTCAGCGCTCATCTCAATCTTCAGCGTGATCATCTTTTCCTCATTGGGCTATCGCACAAACAACCACAGACAGAGAGAGCGAGAGAGAGAGAGAGAGCGAGGGTGGGGGGGGGGCGGAGAATGATCCCTCTAGTTTAGGCCATCATTGTCTCTGTACGTTCTGTGTCTGCGTCCATCTGTCAAAGCTCCACTGAGGGCTGACAGCTACCTCTCCCCCTGGTCTTCTTACCTCCTCACTGTGTCATTGCTGCTGATGATACTGAAGCCATTGTTCAGTCTGAAAAGGGTCTGGCCTGTACCTGTTAGAAGAGAAGAGTAGATAGTGTAAGAAGACAGAAAACTACATATCATCACCAGGTAGCCTCAGGGTTTTAGAGAAACACAACACCTCTCTCGTTTAGTTTAGCTTCCCTTGTTCCCTGGTTTATAGTCAAGGGCACGAGAGAAAGGAATAAATAAAATATGTTGTGGAAGGTACAGTGGTCTATTTCCACTTATAATGAGTTGGCGTATACAGAAAGTAGAGCAGGGCAGTGAGGGGGCACTTTTAGGGGAGAAAGCCTGTAATGTCAGCCCTGCTGAGATCCTTTCAGTTGTGAGTTATGTAAGTCCTGCCCTTTCCCGTTGAATGGCACTGTGAGACAGGCATTATATCATTTGACAGTACACTTTTATTCATCTAAATGAAGAAAAAAGAGCGATTGGATAAGGAATGTTTGCCATTCTGTAGTGGACAGCCAGTGCTAAAGAATATTACAAATAGTGATACAAGTCAAAACAAAAATAGAGAGTTGGCGGAACAATGATGTATACGGCTTTACGGTTTACTGAGTGACACGCTTCACTCGATCAGTTCCATCAGTCTTGGCTGTGTGGTCAAAGTACCTGAAGTTATACAAGGCCTGTATGAGAGCAGCTGAGGGGTGGAACATGTCAGAACTATTTCTTTACAGCTTCTTTCTTACCTGAAATATAACAAAATAAATACTCCTGAGAGGACCGTTGACCTTGATGTGCTACATGGTTGTTTTACAAAAGCTGCAATTTCTGCCTTTTGGCAATGGCTAAAAAGAGTTATATTAGCTGTGTGGAGTTTCAAAGTCATTTCTTGGGTCAAAAACATTTACAAAAATATCAGCATCTGACAGAGGAGGGGTGAACAACCTGGTGGAGAGCAGTTGCTGCACGTCTACAATGGCCCCTTTTCATACAGCAGAGGACTTGGTAAACAAATATTGTGCAATATATTGTGTCCAACAAGTTTTCCATTATCACAGGATCGCAATTCTATGAGGGCATGTTCCTGCCTAGGGTGTTTGGTTTCATTAATCTGAAACCTTGAGCAACAAACACTGTGCTAGTGTGGACCAATGCTCTCTTTCGACTCAGTTTTACGAGCTGTTTTTTCTCGATCAGGGACGTTGCTAGAAATTCTGGGTCCCCTGACAACAACTCACTCTTGGTGCCCTGAAATATACAAGCATCGATAATCCCTGGCATGTTCTAGGGCCGCTGTCCATCTAGAGGACCTCAGGCTAGGCTGTCATAAATCTATAAAGCCAACGGACAGGTACCACCATTCTCTGCTCTAAATCTGACAGGGTTGAGTGCAGGTAGCACCACTGAGGTTAAGAAAATGGACACCCGTTATCACAGGTGTTTTATTAAATTGCACCAAAGACAGCCTCAGAAGGCTTAATGGTGTTTGCTGTCATCCCATAACAACCCACTATATACCTGCTCTCAACCCCAAATGTATCTAACATTGCCTACATGACCCTGTACACTAAAAGCTACTTAATGTTAGTCATTTCACATTTAAAGTTCATTGTTCATTACAACATCACTTAACTGTGGGAACAGCTGACGCTGCTGGCTCGGATCAGCCTACTCAGCAGTTCAGCAACTAAATTACATCATCATTTATGCACCGAGGGAATGTCTAATTGTGCTAATTGAGATGATCTGAAACAGATCACAAATCAAATCATGGCAGCGCTGGAGGTTTCACTCCCCTCCAGGCATTGCCAAATAGTAGACAACTGTTTTTATTGATCTCATAATGGAACAAAAATACAAATAAAATTGTTCTGCGCAGCTATTTTTATGCAGCAGTTTAAGTGTCATTTCATAGTGTTACATAGTGTTATGTATATACCTATCACCACACCAGGCAGCCTTGAGGTTTTGCTCTTTCAATGTGGCTTTATACTCTATATTGGAAATGTGCTCACTGTGACAAGCAAATGGAGCATGAAAAGAAATCAGTGATGGACAGCGTTACTCTGGCCTGCTTTAACATAAATGTGTGTGCTTGGGAAGTAGTGAGCGTACATAGATTTCCTCTGTTTTTAGATTCCTCGTTCCAAGTTTTCTTCAAAAATTCAAGGTAACACGAGATGAGAAACTGGTTATCACAAGTACTCTTTCCCTCCCCTAAAGTCTTTGTAACCTTCATAGCCTGAAGATCTTTTTCTGATCATTTTAGACATAGAACTGGGAAATATCGCAGGTGGACCAGTGAAGCAAGTTATTGAAGTCAGAATAGGCAACAAACAGATAAGGAGAAAGATAATTGTGAAAAACTTCACCCAAAAGAACACTCACAGTCAGTAACAGCTTGTGACAGAATCTCCAATCCTCCACAGTAGTACAAGGGAATTTGGCCGGGCCTTGACAGCTTCTCCAGCAGCTGGAGCACTCTTGTGGCAATCCCTTCTCCCTTGTCAAGCTCTTGCATTGCATTTATTTCCTGTCTCTCTCTCTCCTCCTCCAAATCTACCTGGGTCAGGTGTTCTGAATGGAGAAACCAAAGGAGATAAGAGAAGGAAGAACAGAAAACAGAAAGTTATTCCATTGCAGTAACTGAAGTTTCACTGTCATAGTATTGCAACAGCCATCCTGAGATGACCACCCCACTCGCCTATTGCCATAAACATGCACCACCTGAGTACCTTAGGCAAGTCGGTCTGTTGCCTAAGCAGTAGAAATGTAATGCTGCACCACATATGACAATAGCAAAGAGACTGCACATGTGCTTGATAGCCACAAAGTAAAGGAATGTTACTATAGGTGCTGAGCAAACATTTAGCGCAATACCTACAGAGCAACATTTCAGAGTTTACAGCCGGATGAATCAGTTTCAAAGGTATTTGTTAACAAAACACTATAGTACGAAAGGCAAATACTGGGAAGAAAACAATATATGTCTTTTATTGGCTGGGCAACAGCAGAGTAACATTAAGCTTTAGGTTGTCATGAAAGCCTTGCAATTAAATGGGCTGCAGTCAGTGAGACTACATCACTGACAACCAACTCAACCACACTGTCTCCTATATACGTCTGACGGGCTCCGGTCTGACTTTAATTAGGGGCATATGGCAACACCATTCTCAACAACGTATAAATGATTTCATGGAATAATAATGAAACTGACTCATATCAAAAAAACATAGATGGTTGGACATGATACATAGCCAATGACGGCAGTTATCAGAAAAGGACTTGAATACATTAAAGTTTTTCCTAACCTAACCCACTGGAAAAAATATATAGATTTTCTTTACCTTTCACCATCTTCTCCATCGCAGGTTCAATTTCCACAATCTTTTCAAAGCAGTTTCTGGACTGAAAAAGAGAAGAATTTAGTTCATCGCTGGTTATACGATGTGCTTCACTTACCCATAGAAATCAAGATAAATCTGGGCACACCAAAAGAATACATTATCTCAACACAAGAGTGCGGTATACAGCAAACTATGATGGACTTTACAATACTTATATTAAACAAAGATTTTTAACAGATATCAATATTAAATATAAGTCTGTGAATAGATTGAAATACCTATTAAAAAAATATTTAAAAGAAGATTGCTATGAGACCAGGACTGCTAGTATGCTTGTTCTCTATTCCAGGCATACAACTTTCATTATGCTAAGTTAGATGAGATGCTATCTGTATACAAAACAAGAGTGATAAGATGTAATTACAGTTAATCATCCTCACCTCATTATATTTCTTTAAGGCCCGATATGCTTTCCCCATGTGTAGGTAAGCCTTTATGCACCTCTCATTACACTGACAGAGAGAAAATGATCATGGGAGTGTATTTGTTAATGCACTTCATCATCGACACATCAACATAATGGTGATATAATGTTTCTGCATTGAGAACAGTAGCACAGTATGAGACACCCTACACTGTTACAGTGATATGAGTATAGAAAATCAATCTTTATAGAGCATACTTGTCATCTTAACTGGAAAACTAGTGTAAGAATTTTTCATTGTAAACTTGCATTTGGGTTGAGTGACCTAAGATAACTCCAAACAAACTATTAAAACTTGGAGGCACCCATAAACACTATTCATTTTTGTCCACTTTTTCCAAACACAATGTTCTCTCCAAAGAACATTTCTGCTCTGCGGATGACCTGTATCCTGCCTCTAATACTGCTTCTGTTTGAGTGCAGTACAGGACAGAGCCTATAGCCCACTGTTAACCCATCCAACCCATTTTCCTGCCAAACATACTGTATCTCCTCTGAGCTCCAAGCTTCACTAAGAACGATGCCTCAGATGACGAATGAGGCAGCGACTGACTGACCCCAGTTCACAGCTATAGGCCTTACCTTCAGGGCCCATTCACAATCACTGATGGCCTCGTTGTACTTCCCCAGCTTGATGTAGGCCTAAGTAGATTCAAACATTGGACAGGTGGCATCAAAAACAGACAAAAAATAAACCAGGCCTTACAGAGTAAAGAATGTTTTTAGTAGTGTAGCATTGTTTGTTTCAATTTCTTCTTCTTTTGTCACATTTGCCTTAAATCTCGGATCAACTCATGGGATTAAATTACAAAACACAATTTGTGTTGTTGTTGTAAAACACTTGAAAGATGAAAAACATAGTTGAAGATATTCACTTGTGCTCGGTTGGTGTACAAGGGCTGCATGTCCCGTAGTTCAGCCAAGCCATCACTGTAATACTTCACAGCAGTTTCATAGTCTTCTTGAGCATAAGCTTCATTCCCCTTGTCTTTGAGTGCTGAAGTGACACAAACGGGACATTTGAAAGGACTTACAGTACCACTAGCCCAACAGAGCAGTTAAGTATAGCAAACTTTTCGCATCCAACAGCATCTTTAAGGAAAAGAGAGATTCACAAACCAGTTGCCTTTCTTGCTTTTGCAATCCTCCTCACTCTCCTGTCTTCAGCATCTCTCTCTGTAATCTTCATGAAATTCTCTGGTAAAAAAAGAAATAAAGGAAAACTCTTAATCATGAGTGCTAGAACAGAGAAGGAGGGAACTCTACAGATATTTGTCATAGGCAATACTTCAGTCATTGGTGACTATAGAAATCCCACAGGGTACAGACTGTGTGTGATTGTTAATGCTAAAAATTTTCTCCCAAAGACAGATATTACGCTCCAAGTCTAGTGTAATAAATATCAGTTGGAGGCAATCTAAAATCTGTTTTGCTGTCTCCCCAGCCTAAAAGACAGAATTACTTTTTCTTCCTCATTTTGTGAGTTGAATATATGATGTGTTAACTTCAATATTAATGGTTTCACACACAGAGGTGTGAAAGGTTTATTCATTTGCAGCTTCAGGAAGAATTTAAAGAGGTGTTGATATGATGAAAAGACGTTATGTATGGAATACCACATTTAAGGAGCTGGGATGAAAAGGATGAGTATACAAGAGACATATTATGAAAAAAAAGTAATATCAGCTTTTAAGATCACCATAGTGACTTCTCAGCATATAAATGTGCTGCACGCTAACCTGGAGCTGGCTCCTATTTGCGTGGCTTCTCCCACATTGTCCAATGTATGTAAGTATTTCTATAGAGTAGGGCCTTGGTGGCCTAAACAGTAAAAACTACAAGTCTCTTATCTACTAAGCATTGTAAGAGGCCTCTTAACAAACCAACAAAAACATATCATTCATTTCCTCTAATCCGTAGCAGTGCCCACCTCGCCATGACATACTGACAGTTTGATAAGGATGTGAAGCGTTCACTTCACAGACCTTTATCAAACCTCCGCCAACTAAATTGACAAAAATATTACAAAACGCGGGGGCGTCTGAATTGGTCTGAGAAGGCAAGTGGCAGATAGCGCTTAACATGATCCACCTTGAAACTAAAATTTCAGAGATCCACTGTAATACTAAGTACACACTTTGTACCGCATCTCTCTTCCTACTATTGTGAGTCACCAACCTGCCAAACAGACGCGATTGATTGAAAAATCTCGCTGCGCCTCAGGAAAATGTCACGTCTGCTCTCATTTTCAATGCATTACAAGAACCTACTTAACTGTATAATGAACAACAACCAGAACAATCTTTGAAGAAGAAAAAAAACATACATAGAGAGTATATTTATTGCTGTATTTTTGTTTGGCTCGGACAAACTTTTCTTGCCATGCACAATGGGGACATTTAAGTCTGCTTAAACAGGGTTTCAATTCAGTGCAAGTGACAACCAAATAACCCACTCACCTGGACTTTCATTCTGCAGACCCTGTAAAACAGGAAAAGAGAAATTAAATACAATGTTAACAAAAACTACCTACCAGTACCTTGTCACTACTTACTGTATTGTACATCCTTCTTACATAACAAGAAAGGGTCAAGGTAGACAACACAACAAAAAGCCGTGTATATGCGTTCTGTGTGTGTGTGTTGTGTTGGAGGGACAGAGACAGCAACAGAGAGCAAGACAGACAGACAGACAAAGGCACAGACAGAGTGTGAAAGAGTGAGACAGACGGAGAGCGAGAGTGCAACTGTACTTGGGTGACTTTGTGTGCATGTCTTTACCAAGGGAGGTTGAGGTGGTGGCTTTGTATTGATTGTCGTCTTGTTGACTTTTGTGCTGCATGGTTCATCCAAGGCAGCAATGTAGTAATCAGCCGTCTCCATTGCTTTTTGCTGGACTTCGACGTCTGAGGACTTTAGATCCTTCACTAGCTCACCTGAAAAGAATGAATGACATGTTTCACTTTTTACAGGCTTAACTCACATTATAATAATCACATACAGTATGTTGTAAAATACACATTTTATATACTTTGTTTATCAATATTGTTTATTAATCATATCATTCTCATAATATTACAACTTTTTTTCTCTTAATCTTCTGACTTTATTCTCATAATATTACAACTTTTTTTCTATTTAACTTCTGACTTTATTCTCATAATATTGCATCGTTTTTCTCATTAACTTCTGACTTTATTCTCATAATATAACGACTTTTTTCTCTTAAACTTCTGACTTTATTCTCATAATATTACAACTTTTTCTATTTAACTTCTGACTTTATTCTCATAATATTATAACTTTTTTTCTTAAACTTCTGACTTTATTCTCATAATATTGCAACTTTTTTCTATTTAACTTCTGACTTTATTCTCATATTACAACTTTTTTCTATTTAACTTCTGACTTTATTCTCATAATATTACGACTTTTTTCTATTTAACTTCTGACTTTATTCTCATAATATTACAACTTTTTTCTATTTAACTTCTGACTTTATTCTCATAATATTACTTTTTTTCTTAAACTTCTGACTTTATTCTCATAATATTGCAACTTTTTCTATTTAACTTCTGACTTTATTCTCATAATATTACGACTTTTTTCTATTTAACTTCTGACTTTATTCTCATAATATTACAACTTTTTTCTATTTAACTTCTGACTTTATTCTCATAATATTACTTTTTTTCTTAAACTTCTGACTTTATTCTCATAATATTGCAACTTTTTCTATTTAACTTCTGACTTTATTCTCATAATATTACAACTTTTTCTATTTAACTTCTGACTTTATTCTCATAATATTACGACTTTTTTTCTTAAACTTCTGACTTTATTCTCATAATATTGCAACTTTTTTCTATTTAACTTCTGACTTTATTCTCATAATATTACTACTTTTTTCTCATTAACTTCTGACTTTATTCTCATAATATTACAACTTTTTTCTATTTAACTTCTGACTTTATTCTCATATTACAACTTTTTTCTATTTAACTTCTGACTTTATTCTCATAATATTACGACTTTTTTCTATTTAACTTCTGACTTTATTCTCATAATATTACGACTTTTTTTCTTAAACTTCTGACTTTATTCTCATAATATTACAACTTTTTTCTCATTAACTTCTGACTTTATTCTCATAATATTACGACTTTTTTTCTTGTAAACCTATGACTTTGTTCTCGAAATCTCATATTAATTTGTTTTCCTCAATGTGGCCCTAATACTTCTATATAGACCTAAAACAATAATAAATATAAAAATGAAAGTGTAAACAAACAGTTATTCATTTCCATACTAGCTAGCATTAGCTAACGTTCATAAAGGTTCGCCGCTATATTACTCACTTATTTTGTCAACATTCTTCAAAAATCTCTCGAAGTCTTCAACTTTGTCCATCATACGTTTGTTTGCCCCTTTTTAAGCCTGGTTTTATTATTTAATAAGATAAGTAACTCTGTTTTTATCTTAGCTAACAATGAATTTACTTCACCCAGTCAGTAGTCACAGCGTCGAGTTACCATGGTGATATGATGCCTTCACTGCCGCTCGTAAACTCAAAATGCACATTGTCGTCAGTGTCGTTATGCGACAGCACATCGTAAAAGATAATGAAAAATAGTTGTTTTTTTCACTACCCCGGATTGTATATAATCAGAACGAAGACTTACACACGGAACTAAACTAACTGTCATTGTTATTCAACAAAAATGAATCATTTACCAATTGTTTATCACTTTTGAGGTACACACACAATTGTTTATGTGCTCTCCATGACAGCACTTGAAGGCAGCACTTCACCCTGATTATGGGTGGTCATATTTTTCCTTCAATCCAAAAACAACAGAAGTGTCAAAATATATTTTTTTATGAATCAATATAAATATTTTTTTTTGGCTGCCATTATTCTTTGATATGTTGTTCATTAGACTGTAAAGTGCTTCAGGGGGAACCTTTCCCTGCATATATATTATTTGATTCAATACTGTGCTGTGAGTCCAGTACAGAGTGGTTAAAGATAGTATTTCTCCTTAACACTTCAATGAACCTGCTTTTTAAAGTGACAATCTTGATATGAGGGCATCCTACACCTTGAACCTTCCTTTTTCTAAGCAATAGATCAACACTGCCTCCTTGTGGTTAAAGACACATGAAGAGACACAGTTATGCAAATACTTTTTTTCCTAAAATCTAAAATCAGCTGATTCTCATTAGGATATTGTAAATGAACATTTAATGTTGCCATAACTTTAAGAAGGATGAAGAGATGACCTGTCTACATAGAAATATAAAGCTACACAGTGGGTGAATTAAGAATTGAATATTAGTACACAATTTGAAAATGCCAAAGTCACTTACAATAACTACAGGTTCTTGTACGTTGCTGCTTAGCAACCCAAGTGAAATGTTATGCATCTTTTTTTCTCTGCGGTGACCTGCAAGTCAGCAGAGCAGAGCAAGTCTTTGAAGGCAAAGCCGGCACGTACAAGAAAACAAACCAAAAACCATACGCAGGAAGGAAGTGACTGAGAAGATAGTGGCAAGTAGCCTACCAGTTGTTTATGGAAGCACCTCATCTAATACAGCTGCAACAAGACTAAGAAGGAAGGCATTGGTATGTAAAAGTGGCAATGAAGTTTCAATTCCATCCTTCACCCAATGGAAAATGTCAGAAATTGCTGATTGCCAACAAAACAACAAATCCCATGTGTTGTTTTGTTGTTGAGATATGGCCTGAAACTGACTTGTACATTCAGGTGCAGTGCAGCTGTAGCAGATGTATTTTTTTTCTCTCTAGTTGTGAAGGTGTTTGGTCCAAATGCCAAAGTACATGCTATAGTAATCTCAGGAAGTATAACATCAAGTAAGTCAATAAAAACAGTAATTCAATTTCTTCTTTTAAATCATAAACCACATGATTCAAAACTAAAAGAGTTGTCTTTCTTATTAATGCAGTCATAGGCTCAATTAAAGTTGTGTTCAGCTGTTAGATGAGGAAAGACATTATACCCAGGAACTTCTGGTATGAAAAATGCGAGCTGTCACAAACACACAGCAGGGAAATAGCAGCGGCCAACATCATTTGGCACAACTGGACTTTATGAAGTGTCCTACAAAGCAATGGGAGCAATGACCTCATCCCTCATGGACCACCGAGCTCACAGCTAGATCCCAGTCAATAACAACCACAGACAGTGAGGCTCTTTATCCTCATTCACACAAAGCAAATGAGGGTAAAAACATTCCAGGGACACAAAACACTGACTGAGCACTCTCTCTCTCTCTTGCCATTCACTTGGATCTTGTTGTTGCAATATCAAGCTGTCTATGAGACCCGATCCCGACAGACTTTACTGTTTTTCAGAGGCTGTAGCAGGCTCAGTTAGGCTAAATTGGCAAGGGAAAACTGGCATGTCCATTTTCAAAGGGGTCCCTTTACCTTTGACCTCAAGATATCTGAAGGAAAATTAGTTCAATGGGTAGCCGCAAGTCATGCCCACTTTATGATAATCCCACGCAGTTTTTTTGCATGCAGTACAAATTGGGTATCACTGTAAAACTGAGACTCTTGTGGATTTGAGTATTCATGTGTGATGATGTTAGTCCTCTTAGTAGCAATTTCGTTGTAGTGAGACCAATTTTTTAAATTTGACCTGACTGTATAAAATTACCTGTGGTGACCTCTAGGATAATCACAGCCTCATGAAACTTTACAGCCACAAACTAGAGACCTAGAGCATTCAGAGGATGGATGGCTTTCCTAGGTAGATTGACAATAAGGGGGTTTCTGAACACGCCACGCAATCGCCAAAACATTAAATTCTTGCAGAAAAAGTTTTTGATACCAAATCACAGCATAACTTTTTTTATGGTGTTCCTCAATGTCTTGGTGTCTAAATGTAGTTTTTTGGAGGGATTTTAGACCATTTTTTTTTAATCAATTCTCGAGTGGTAAAGAAAATTGTTAAAGTTAGCACCAAATCCAAATGGTATCAACCCAAAAATTGCTGCAACAAGTTATGAGACATAATAAAGTATGGGAATGACCATCATATACTTCCATCATAATGTTATAAGCACCTATACACTCTCGGAATTAATTTTGACTAATTGATTAATTATTTCTGATTTTTGACTAGAACAACTTGGCACACAGTGCTGAGCAGCAAATTAATGTCCAGGTTCCCAGCTTTCAGATGATGTACACCACTTCTATGTGACATCTACTGTTGACCTGCTATCTCCCCTTAAACCCCCCCTGTACCCCCCTAAAAAAATGTGGGTCTCAAAGGGTTAAGAAAGGTCACAGCCAGACACTTAGACAGAAAGTAGGTAACAATGATGAGGAGTATGAAGACCACTCAAAATCAACTTGTAGATGAGAAATAAAGCTTGTGTAGAATCCATTGTCCAGCTGCTGTTCATGCATTGTGTGTCAGATTAATTAGCAGAGCTTGGAAACTTCATTGTGTGTGTCAGCTTTTGAGAAAAGATAACAGCTGTAGACGCAGTATGTTTAGATTGAAGCTGGACAGAATGTGTGGAGTTATTTCTGTGACGGCTTACAGACAAAGGCTTTTCTATGGCCAGACTCCAACTGCTGGATGCCACAGTGTCGTATTTCAGGGGACAACAGATACAGGCAGCACAGCGCTGTCACTGATTAAACACTTTCCTCTTTATCTCCCTTTGCACAATATATCGGCCCATGGCTCCAGTCTTTCTTCTGAGGTTATCTCGAAAGATGAACCCCACTTCAAAACTGCACCGCGAGCTAAAATGAGTTTCTAGTTTGGCTATGCTAACTGTTTTAAAACTTATTATTATGTACTTTTATACCAGTACAGTGACAGTATAAATGCTGGACGCAGTGTCCTTTCAACAATCTTTATTATGTGGTTTTATACAGTACTCAGAAAGTCCATCCAACAGGAATTGTTGAAGAAGTTGATCCTTGTGTTTCCTCTTATTCATTCATAAATATTTAATCAGTCATCTTCTCCTTCCTCTTATCCTTTTGTTCCTGTTTGTAAGCGATCAATGATGCCAAATTTAGGAAGATATTTATAGCACTTTCCCTAACAAAGTTACAAAGTGCTCTACAAGGAAAATACAACAAGAAAGTAAAAAACACATGCAAGTAAAAACAAGAAATGAAGGGTGAAAACAATAGACGAAACCATAAAATGAATGTATTACTGCATAAAGACATGGAAATTACTGTAATGCATGTGATAGTATACTATAATTAAACAATGTATGTGCTGTCCTTAAGGAGCTCTCTCCAAATCAAATGCATTACAGCGAGACCTTGAACCAGATGAATGACCGTCACTGTCTCACAGTCTGTGTACGCCCAACTCCAGCTCCCTGAAAGTAAATAAATGAGTCCCACTGTCATATGTGGTTCAGACATTTCCGTGCACATCTGATTTACTGGCACTGCAACTGAGTGACGTGATGAATCGAGGTCATTCCACTATCACAGAACTTGGTGGTGCACAGTCAGTCAGCTGTATGCTGCTGTAGTGTACTCCATGTACCTATTGTTATGCACTCGAACATTAATTTTGAAAGACAGCTGATTTATCAAAATATTCTTGATTGCTGTTGAGAATCATGTGAATCTATTTTGTTGGAAGTGATGAAATCCGCTCTTCAATTGAGAACAGAATGCACTTAATCAGCACTGATTATGGTAAATTGTGCTGTTGTGTAATTAGCAATGAAGATGATTAGATTTTAGTAAATTCCCCCCAAAAAAAAAAAAAAAAGCAGATAACAAAAAACCCTGATGCTTATCAAGAGATTGGGATCAAAAGTGAGATCTCAAAGCGGCAAAACTGAAAAATTACAATTTATTTGTCAGACAGCAGTTGCACAGGAATGAAGGATTTTAATGGAAATGACTTTATTGGACTTACAGTGAAACATCTAATGATAATCACTGCAGTTGTTATTTCTCTTTAGATCTGACAGACGTTTCCGTACCAGGAACAATGTGGCATCATTATTGATGATGACAAACCCTAATGAATGAATGATTATAATTTAAACTGCACTGCCACAACTAACCATAATGCATGTTGATGATGAGAAAAGAATTGCAGAGCATGAAAAAGATCTGCAGAAGATGTGTAAAGTTGTGGCCGAATGGTGCTGGAAGTGGAGACTATAGATGCCAGAAGTGTAGTTACTTTCAGTGTAATGTTTATGATGCTCGGCACAAATTGTTCCTCACTTATAAGATGGTCTGTTGATGTTTGGTAGAAATTACAAACATATTGTCTGATGAAAAACAACTACAGTGTACTTTTGTAAAGCAGAATTTAACTGAAAGTCAAAGATCTTTGTGCGTACAGTTACATTCAGGTACAGTACCATTAGATAGATGTCCATTTCATGTTTTATTGTTCATTATAGGATGATTTCAGGGCTACACTTTTTTTAAAGAGATCCTATTATGCTCATTTTCAGGTGTATACTTGTATTTTGAGTTTCTACAAGAACATGTTTACGTGCTTTAAAGTTCAAACAAGACTGTCAAAACCGAGTATATGGCTGGACCGTGTACGGTCAGTCTGTGAATTTTTTGCTAAATTGTTATACAAATAGTCAGTGGTCATGTCTATAATGGTAAATCAAGTACTACATGTCCACCAAGTCTGTCAAGGACACTAGGGGGCGCGCTGCTCCACTCAACCAAAGAACGTATTTTGCCTCGACTCTGACTTAACTGTCCGTTCAAGTGGTGACGTACCGTATAGGCTACGCCACTGCTGAATCTCGGTTAATTTTAGAGCTAGATCGCCTAGTTTGACAGCTTGGTCCAAGTTTCGTGAGCCGGACGTGTGGACGGGCTCATTTGTATAAAGGACTCTTCCCCGCCTTTTCATTTTGAAAGAGCAACGGCCAATGAAGAAAGTCTAACACTCGGCCGACCAATCGTGTAGCTTCACCTCTCAGTCAGTCACTTAGTGACAGACTTTTGCATTTGCAGGGCTTGCCCTCTGTGGTCCAGCCAAAAACACTTTACGTTTCTCATACCGGCTGTGCTGCAGCACCTCTTTTCCCCCTCTGTCTGAAACGCTCAGTTTGAGCTCCTTTCGAGCTGCACTGTTGTGATTGGTCAACCAAACCAAACTCTTTAGACTCAGCTGCATCTTCTCTCTAACTAGTTTTGTTTGAGGGCGTGCCAAACTAACCGTTGTACAAAATGTGTTACTTGGTGACATCACCATGTTATTGGAGAAAAGGCAGGACTTCAAGCAAGGCATTCAAGCAGTACAGGAGCAGTATATCTCTGGGGGAGGGTAACTCCCTTTGGTGTGGACTTTTGGCTTTGTAACTTTGCAGACCTTTTCACATGCACAAAAAACTTTATAAAACACTAAAGGAAAGGGGAAAAAGCACAAAAACATAATAGGTCCTCAATGTCCTTAATTTCTCATGAAACAGAAAAATGAGCAGCGTTTTAAGAAGGAAATCTTTTTGTGGTATAGTTTCTGTCGGGCTTTGTGCAGAAGACGAAATTCTTTGTTTGCAATGTAACGTTACATGTAAGAATGTTCTTTTCTGACAAGCGATTCACAACTGCAACAGTTTTTGGTGTCTTACATCACTTGTACTCTATGATACAAGAAACATTACATAACTAACTAAAGTGAATAAAACTGTTGTGCATCACAATTATGCAAGCATGAATGAACTGAGCAACAAGATGTAAAACTAAAAACAAAGTTGTAAAAGTGTAACATGAGAAGTTTCCTGCACCCAGTTTAAGGTTTCCTGCCCCACTTTAAATTATACCCATATGTTACTCCAGCCAGTAAAAACCCGAGGTTCATGAGACGCCCAAAAACCTCCCATTTCCGTTCAGTCACAGACGTCTTTTTTCTCTCCTCTGGCTGCTCGCACATAGCTGTTAGTCTATACAACCCCTCAAACCACACCCATTGATGATAAAAGGGTGTGGATCACAGCCACCAGCAGCCATTGGATCCAGACATTGGCCAACAAAGCATAACTCCTATCCACTTAAAGTGAGACCAAGAGAGAGCCACTATGGAAGGAGGCCAGAGCCGTGCTGTGGCTCCATCCTACCTGGGATGGTCCATCTTTAACACTTTGTGCTGTTGCCTTCCTCTAGGGATTGCTGCCATCGTCTGCTCCTGTCGGGTAGGTCAACATCAAACTTTTTTTAATCTTCATCTGTTGCTTTCTGCCCTAAAATGCCCTAAAATCAAAAACTACACAAATTACTTGAAATTTTCTATAATCTTACATAAACTTTAATGTTAGAGGCATCAAGAGGCTGTTTTGTCGTGACTAAATGGTGACTGATATGTGCTCATTATGTAACCACTCCGATTAATTTTGCATGTATATGGATATACTTTATGTTCCTGCTCCGCTGCACAAGATTAAACTGATTTCCTTTTCAGTGCTTTTTCTCTTGATGACAGATTTGTTTCAACTCTATTTGATGATTTAATTTCCTCGCTCAAACACATTTTTTTCCCAACAAATTAATTTTGATGCTTTTGCTTTTTAAAGGCCCAAAATGCAAACGCTGTCGGAGAATCAGCTCTAGCTGCGGATGCATCAAGGACAGCCAAGATCCTAAATGTCATTGGACTCGTCTGCGGAATAATTTTGATCATCATAGTCATCGCTCTCAAAGCCACTAACATGTAGTGAAGACAACATTGATGATGATGATGATGATGATGGGGCCTGGTTTTTTTTGCCAGCAAATGTGTTGGAATCTCAGCAAAGCTTTTGTTATGATGAACTTTCCCCTCCCCCCTACACAGGATAACTAAATAGAAACAGATGTCTGCATGTGTGCGCACACACAGGTTGTACCCATGTTTGTCTTTGCATGTCTTTTAATGTCGCGCCCATAAAAACATATAATGCACTGCTTATGGTGATGAAAGCCAAAACAACATGTATGAAGGAGAAAACTGTTTTGTTTACAAAAAATAAAAATTGCAACATGAATATTTTTGTGATCAGTTATTACAAGAATTGAAGCGGAAATAATGTTCTCTAATAATGAAAAAAGAAAAGTAACTTTTCATTGAATAGACACAAAGGTGTTGTAGACACATTACCTAAAATGGTCTATAAAGGCTGTTAATTGCTGTTATTTTTGTCTCACAATAACAATTACTTTATCCAATTACGTGACACATGATGCAAAAGAAAAGAACAAAGTGTACAAGCTTTGCTTCTCAACTCATATTTTGTCAAACTAATATAATTTGGTAAGATTAACATATTTTGCTTGACAAAACGATGCACATTTGATTCGATAAACATTATGATCAAACATTTTTCAGGTTGGAAATAATGTTTTGAAGTTGTTTTAGGGTTCGATTTTATTTCTTGAATGGATTTGTATTTTAAAACGTACATATTTACATATCACACTAGTATGGAAGCATAAAGGTCTCTACATATGTTTTGACTTTGCCTTTCTCTGTGGGACAATAATAATATTATAATATATATATAAAATAATATTTTTGCATTATGATTGTAACACTTTAGAAGTAAACTGTGCCTTGTGGGAGGATTGTGCGTCCTTCTCATGTGAAAAACAAAGTTCTTATCACGCAGAGAGTACAATAATATGCTTATCTCCATGGATGAAAGGAAATTCCTGTCATCAGATAAAAGACTTGTTGTTTCCGTCTTGCAGGAGATAATTGATTCTGTAAAACATCTGCCCATCCTTACATCTTGTTTTTCTCTCCGTCTAAAAACTCAAGAGAGAAACTGCGCTTCATCTCTAAGGTGTGTCCCTCCTCTGCAATAAAGAACTGAGTCATAGCATTTATATATTTTGGGGGGTTTTCTTCTCTTTCAAATAGAAGATTTTTCATCACGCTTCAGAGCTCTTCTCTCTCAAAAGTCCTTCAAGATGGGAGAGCAGAGACGTTTCTCTGTGCTTCTTCTGAAGATCCTCGACTTCCTGCTCGCATAACCACAAACAGATGCACAACAAGAGACAGTTGGGTTACTCTCCGATTACAGATAGTCTCCTGTCACTCTGTTTCACACAATACAGACAGACAAATAAATTAAAGAACAAGAAGAATGATCATAATTAGAGGAAATATTCTGTTCTTACATCTTCAGACAGCAACCCTCTGCTTGGTTTGTGAAACCTGTGAAGCAGGAAGGAAGCGTGGGAGTCTGACAGAGTCCCCTTTAAGACTCCTGAAGAAGGGGCCTCTTGGTCCTGAAACAACACACACAAATTGGCTTCCTGTCCAGAGGAGGGCACGCACAGTCTGGCCTGAAACAGCTCCCCCAGACATTCCTGCAGTATCTGTGAACAATTACACAAAACAACAATATTTAAACTAATGTCACGCACATAGAAGACATCAAACTGACAGCAAACCCCTAAATAATCGCTGGAATTTCAAAGGTCAGCTTTAATTGTTGCTAAATTTGAAATAAAAATGTACTCTCACAACTCCATTATCCCTTCATGCACACTTTGAGTGTTTGTATACCTTGAAGAAAAGCCTCTGGAAGGCAGGACTGGAGTCAGAGCTCATGTCTTTAATCTGGACATGGGACAGACAGTGGAGCAGCAGCAGGGAGAAGCCTCCAACTGACTGGAGCCTCTGGCGACGGACAAAGAGCGTCTCCTCCGCCTCCTGTCAACAGGGCAGTCATTCACAGCAACACATTACAGCTGCACAAAGACACACATGCATCATTCACTGATGAAAAGCGAGCACTGTGCCGCATTGATTTCCACGTACAAGACAATGTGTCTTGCTATTTGGAAGGACATTAAAGGATTAGTTTCCCATTAAAGTTTTATGATTAAGTGAAAAATACAAACGAGGAAATGCAACAAATGGATGCTAAGAGGGCAAGAAGAGGTAGAGCCTTCACCAATACAAACGTCATTAACTTCTACTGGAATTCTTGTTTGCACTTAACAAGGATAATAATAAGGATAATAATAAGGATAACGTCTCCCATTAAATGCATTAAATTCTAGATGGCAGCCGGAGTTGTATGTTGTGCAAATTAAACCGATATACTTCAAATATTGCAAACTCTTAATTTAAAGCCTATCTGCAGCTGGTTTCCTAGGAGGTGTGAATCTCTCTAAAGGAATCTGAAAGAGCGCAACCTGCACCAGAAACAAACTTTATAACCCCTAGCCCTGCAGGAAACCTGAAGGGTGTGGACTTGTTGGGTATTTACTGAGGGGTCTTTTAGTCTGACCTCTCTCCTCTGTGAGCAGAGCTGGATGAACAGAGTCTTTTGTGTCCAGAGATCAGCGGGGAAGAACAGGATGTTCTCTAAAGCCTTTCACTTTTGGGACTCAACAATGAATTGCCCCTTGAGGGCTCCAAAAAAAAGAAAAAAAAAAGATTTAGCAGCAGCAGATAGACACAGCGAGCTGCTGTTGTGGTGTTGTCTGAGCTCTTTCGGTTTTGATATTTAGGAAATGAGAACGTTTGGTCAGAGTTCAGATGGAGGTTCTGGTTCATTCAACTGTTCCTTACTTTCTGTACCATTCCCTCATTTTCTCCTTTAACAGTTTTTCCTGTAGTGTTTTTGATTTTGTTAAGTTTTTTGAAAAGTCTTTATCCTCTTTATTTATTGTCACATAAAGTCTCATTTACAATCATCGTCTATTCATGGGTGGGAGAAATATTCAGATCATTTACTTAAGTAAAAGTAGCGAAACAACACATTACAAATACTATGTAGAACTATACTATGTAGAGCGGTGTTGAATAAATTATGTTCATATTCACCATCTATAATGTTGGGAACCAGTTATGCTGCCTGTTCCGGGTATGTACTAACATTCTCCAGTGAGGTTAAGAACTAGTCACAAATACACACCACAAATACTTATTCTGGATCTATACTATATACCTATATTTATAGAGTGGTGCAGGGATGACGTATTTTTGTAGGCCAACCAGGATGTTAGCATCACCCTGGGTTCCCTCAACAAAAAGCCAATGGAATTGTTCCATTGGGTTTTGGATTATTGCAGAAAATAAGCTCTGTGGCAAACAAACATTTATGATACTTACACGTTTTGTTCAGCAAGAAAATCTTCACAAATGAACACCACTTTTATGATATTTGAAGCGTAAATGCAATCGCCAGAGCAAAGCTAACGTTAGGCCATAGACGAACTACACTACGGTCGCATGAGCGCAAGTATACACAACGAGGCTGTAAAGGCGGACGAGTTGGCATGATGACATTTAGTAGTCTCATTTAGCCACTTGTTAGCAACAGCCTTTTTTAAGAAATGCAAAAGCTTCAAAATTCATGAGTGGGGTATTTACTGACGTATTTTATATCATAGAACAAAACGTTAAAATCTCTTAAGCTTGTGTTAACCACAGACCTTATTTCAGGCATCTAACTAAAAACCCATTAAAAAAAAAAACACAGACTTCCAGATGAAGGAACTAGAAGTGCATAAATGCTAACTCATTTCCGGGTTTTAGGACTCATTCCTGACCCACTCTGGTATCAACAGAATACACTTTGACAGGCCACAACCCAAGCAGACGAGCAGCTGCATACCATACTTTTTTTCTGGTGGATAATACTGTTTCAGCAGAGAGAAGGAAATTCACGATCCCAAAAGCCTTACAGAGTTGAACAGCAGAATACCAATAACATGCTTTATAGTGGAGGGAGAGTTTCCCATGAACAATAGGGACAGCAGAGAACATAATGTACTCTAAATGGACTATAGCAAGAGTGCCAAATCTGAAGTCATGCTGGTCTCAGATGAGCCAGCACTATTTCACAACATTTACAGAGTTGTTTCAAACTTATATAGATTCTTTATGAGAGCACTATTGCATGCTTACAGTACAAATGTTCTTCTTAATGATTGAGAAACAGATTTTCAGAAAACCTGCAGCTTCAGCGTGTGAAATGCTTTGATGCTTGAGCTTCCAGATAACTAAAAACTAATCTCTACAGCTTGTTTCCGTTTTAGATGGTCTTATTTCCAGACCTCAGTACCAGACCACAGTAGACTCTTGTTTTCACAAGTGCTTTGCAGTGAACAGTTATATCACCCTTCACACAACCAGATGGAAGTGCAGCCAGGCAATAATGTCATCTTAAAAAAATTCTATGGTATTGGAAGTATTTTTTGCAACCATCTCTATGGTATTTTGTGGGTTTCATTTAATATTCATTGCCTGCTTTATTGGTTTAGGTGCATCACTTGTGACTTTATTAGTCAGTTAGCCACACATAATATTGAGCAATTGCACTCAATTGTGCTGAAACACATAAAGAAAATATCAAATTACACTTTCACAGGAAAAAAAAGCTCGAAGTTTACCTGATAGAAGAAGGAATTTCTGAAAGCGTTGTTGAAGTAGTTGTTGTTTGGGAGACTCGCTGCTATCTGAAGTGAAATGGCTGGAGTCTGTTGGAAGAGAGAACAACAATCCAAGCCTTTTTTATTAGACTACAATATTCTTATTGAAGCCACAATAAAAATGAAAAAATATCTATATACAATATGTGTGTGACAGGGAACGACATCTAGAGAACACAACAAAAACAATAAAAGTGAAAATAGTATTTATTTCCAGATGAGATTTAAGGGATGATATTAGCCTGAATTGTTAAGGAAGGTCAGTATGAAGCTCCAGAGCTTTCGAGTCACCTTTGCTCAGAGATATTTAGAAGCTTTCCTGCTTTGAGCACCTGCCTGAGTACTTCAGGCTGCACGGAGGCTCATAATAAATTAAAATTTTGAAAATAGCTTGAGGCCAGGCCACTCAAAGCCTCAATTAAACAGTAAGAGCAATTTAAAAAATTAATAAGGTTTAAAATAACAGCACCAACCAGTTTTCGATTATGTAACGTATGCATCAGGAAGAGTCCGTGCTGGTAGACCAGGAATTCTCTGGGGTTGAGGACCGACGGGTCCAAAGGGATCAGCTCTCCCTCACACTCCCACTGAGCATCCAGGACGTCTACAAAACTCTTGCCTCTGTCTGGAAAAAACACACAACATGACGGTTGCCAGGAACTACAGGCCGTTAGCTACTGTATACTGTCATAGCTGTTAACTCATTGAAATTCGTTGTTTTTTATGAAACATATGCCACCGGAGTGATTCGTTTAGAGGGTTAGCGTTACTGTTACCTTTTTCTACCCACTCAAGTTTGCAGCTATGACTTTATTTATTCAACACGTAGCCGGTAAAACATTACTCAGACATAACAACAAAACATAAAAGTAGGTTCTGGGTTTTTGGAGTGTGAACCACAAATCTGTCAAATTTGTTGTTTTGCAAGAAACAACAACGTAGGAGGTGTCTGGGTTTGATTTCAAGTTTTTTTCTGGCTGTTCAACAAAAAGTCCCAAAAAGTAGCACATCTTTTTGACAAATACTTGAAAGTAATATATTTATGTGTTACACATGCAACTAATTAATCCTAATAGTGTTATTGTAAGAATCTCATCATGCTTGTGTTTAGCAGCTTTAACGTTTATTATGTTTTTTAGTTTAGGGTGTCATCATGCTAACATTCGCTTATAGAGAGGTGAAGTCCCTCCCGTTCCGGTGGACCCCATGGGACCTTATTTAGGAATAAATATGAATGGTAGTCAACGGGGAGACATCATTTTTTGATCCTGTTTGAATTGTGCCATGAATCACACATTTTTATCAGCTGGAAAGTGAAAGAACGAGCGAGAACTGTTGCTCATGTGAGTTCATCCCAGTACGAAACAAACAGGCATCGTAGCTTCTGCGACTTTTGGGTGTGTAATCTTTCTAATGATATATTTTCACAGTTTTACAACAATCTGCGACTTTTGTTGATTTGCAAAAAAAAAAAAAATCTTTTAAATTGACAAACATCATATGTGTAGTTCATGGCGCAATTCAAACGGGATCAAAAAATCATTTGTCTCTCGCCGTTGACTACCGTTCATATTTTTTCCAGAATCAGATCCCATGGTGGTCCACCGAAAGGGGCGGGACTTCGGCTCTCTACTGGCACTAGACTAAACAACACAAAGTTCAGCTGAGGCTGGCTTCGTTTTTCAGGTCATAACCCAAAATATTGGACAAATTTACAATTTGATGATGAACCTGAAAGTTTCATGAAAATCCATCCAAAAGTTGGCCAGACATTGAACTTAAAAGCAAAAATGTAAAACTCATGGCGGCATTAGAGTAAAAGTCAGGGGATCACCAAAGTCAGTTCATCCTCTGGGGACCGTGAATGCCTGTGTCTAAATGTCAATCCATCTAAAATTAGTTGAGACTTTTCAGTCTGGACCAAAGTGGTGGACTGACTGACTTTGCCATCCCTAGAGTCACGCTGCTAGTGTGTCCAATAAAAAACGCAGTACACCACGATCTATTTTTACTGCATCATTTACCAGCACCTCAGTAAAACAGATCTGACTAAATTAAACCCTGAGTCCCAGAAGCCAAACAAACTAACATATGCCTGAACATTTGAGGTTGAGAAAATTACTACCATCTGGGCTTCATCAAGGCTCAGGAGAGCGGTTAAAAAAACATGTAGCCAGTGCTGAAATCTATAGAACTTCCCCACCTACCAGCGAGCCCTCCTCTAAGAAGCCCTGCCCCACAGGTCCAGCCCTTCAGCTGCAGCTCCGTCCCCTTCAACAGCTGAAACAGAGGAGAGAGCTCCAGCAGCTTGGTCCATTCCTCTTCTGGGGAATAAAAGCAACATGGATGGATAACGTTAATGTGGCACGCCACGTGTCACACGTTCTAACTATGGGTTATTTTACAGCATGATGTCACCTGGAATTGCGGGGATGGAGATGCTATGTGTAGGCTGAGCAGACTCTTTCATCGGCTGGCTCTCTGTTTGGAAATCAAGATTGAAATGACTCATTATCATTGAGGGAATTGTTTGGAAGGTTTGCATAGCTTAGCACAATGACTGGCTCTGTCCGACAACAAAATCCACCGACCAACACCCCTATAGCTCACTAATCAACTCGGTTTACCTTCATTTAATCCATACTAAAAGTGAGGAGTAAAAAAGACAAGATGAAGAGTTTTATGGGCGTTATGTGCAGGTTTATTTCTCGGGCAGAGGCAGTGACTTTCTGGAGTCTCTCTCACGGTTACAACAAGACTCCAAGAAGTCACTACACATGGCCAAGTCATTGTTGTAAGACCACAACTTTTTTTACACAAGATTAAACAAACAAGATATAACGTGTCAATGTATTCTCAACAACACCAACAAAACCACTTAGGTAGTTTTAGGAAAAGATCGTGGTTATGCCACGTCTGGTGCGGCGTAACCACTTGCGGTGTGGGAAGTGGTTACGCCGGACCGGACGTGGCATAACTTAGGTACGCACGTTTTGTGACAAAAACTACTTAGTAAGGTTCAGGAAAAGATTGTGGCTTGGGTTAAAATAACACCTGAAGTGGCGTAACTTACGTATGGAAGTTACGTGACAAATAAATCAATGTTAACCTCTGGTTTCACACAGGATATGAACATCACTCTCCTGTAGCTATATTTTAATCCAAACATTGACTTATTTGTCACTTAACTTCCGTACTCAAGTAATGCCACTTCTGGAGTTTTTCTAACCCAGACCATGATCTTTTGCTAAACCTAACTGCGTAGTTTTGTTGAATAAACCTAACTAAGTTGTTTCCTGTGAAGACAGAAGTTTATTTTGAAAAGACTATGCATGTAATAAGCGGAAATTGACATGTGTTGCTGGACATTCCTGGGAAAAAGCGCCAAAAATGAGGAATAACTCTTTGTAAGATATCATACGAACCGTTGTATTGAGATACATTGTGTTAACTAGTGAGCTTTAGAGGTGCCGTTTTGGATTTTGGATTTTTTTGGACGAGCCAGGCTAGCTGTTCTCCCCTGTTTCCAGTCTTTATGCTAAGCTAAGCGTCTACTGGCTATAGCTTCATATTTAATGTACAGACATGAGAGTGGCATCAATACTCGCATCTACAGTAACTCTCTGCAAAAATAACGTTTCATTTTGCAGTTCATCTTGACAAGCACTCCTTTACAGAAGATATATTGTATCTCAATATGAACTTTCTGGTTAAATAAAAATTAAATAAAATTTTAAAATAGGATACCCGTATTTTTCAAAATATCTAACTATTCCTTTAGAGGTGTGCTTTGCTGTTTACAGCTAGAATTGTGAGTGCTCAATTTCTGTCTATTTGTGGGTGTGTAGGTGTGGACGTGTGAATATCTGTGTGTCCTTTCCCAGAAGTCTGTTAACTGAATAATCTAGCAGAGAACTTGCAATAGGTACATACAGTATAGCAGTGAAGCACAGCACAGGAATACAACACGGGGTGAAAGGGGTCGCACATATAGTACTGCTGTATGATTTGTGCTTCGTCTTACCCTGGGAGTGAATGCCGGAAGATGAGGTGTGTCTCTGTGAGTTGTGTGTCGGTGCTGAGCTGACCTGCAGACCGGTGTCCTGGGACTGAGCTAAATGGACAGGCTCCCTCAAAGACTGAGTGGAGATTCCTGCAGAAACACAAAACTGTCAGAGATCTTGCAAAATCAAAGTATCTCCTCAAGTAGCTGCGAGGCTTTTGGTTTTGTGAAGTTAGTTCTCTACAGACCAAAGACACATTATTTTGAGTCAATGCACTTTTACTTTTTGAGGGCTAGTTTTGATAGAAACATAAACTATTGTCTTCTCATTGTAAAACTTTTTTGTACCTGCCATATTCTGTACATATACAAGCTATGTCTTATTTCCAACACTTGTCAGAATCATAATAATCTCCTGATTCTTCACTGTTCTCCTTGTACTCTATCTCTAATCTCCAGAGACTTAACAGAAACTCAACAACACGCTGGAGCTATTGATTTCTTAATGCAGCACATATCGACGACAAGGGGAATTTTTACCAACACAGTGGCTGTTTCCCTTCTCACTGCTCCATCCTGCTAAATTTTGACAAGCAACATACTTCACAATATTTCTACGCATTCTCCATACACACGCACTTTCTACACACACATGCACACATGTTATCTCAAGGCTTGAGAGAAGCACATACCTTTCACTACTGGCACAGAGGCTGTCCAGACTCTAGAGGGTATCTCCAACCCATATGCCTGCTTTGTTGACAAACCTGAAACACGTCAGAAATCATACACCTAAAGTACAACAATGCCAGTATTCTATATTTTTCTTATCGTCAACAAACCTCACGAAAACACCAAAACCGAGTTTAGTCAGAGCCTGATGTAATGTGGTTGATTATTCTGCGCCAAAGCATTGTTTTTCAAAAACTATTAAAAACACATAAATGAGCCCCACTGGGTGGCATATTCCTTCATTACAATGAACACGGGTGCTGTAGTTTGTTAAGAGTCAATCCCACATACACCACCCTGCTGCTATAAATACTCACTAAAGCGCCAAATGTGTATTTAATAAATAAAACAGAAAATAATCCCCAACAAATGCACCATTTGATCCTGTTTAATGCGATGTTTGTTAAAATCTAAAGTGCTCAGCTTTTTTGGAAGCCTGTTTTGGTCTTTTGAAGTAACCATTGCGCTTGGCTTTGGTTTTTGCTGACAAAAAGAAAGAAATATAGAATAACACCAGTCTTATCTTTCGACAGCAGTAACAGAACGTGTGTAGATAATGGCTTCCGATCTATGAATTTGCAGCCCCACATAGAGCGAAAGTACCAGGCAATGTGGGCTGCAGTACAGCAATTTCAAAGATTGCATATCAAAACAGAAACAGCAGAAAATTAGTATAGCTACCAAACAATGCCATTATTCGATGGGGGGGCTTGTGCTTTCTCCGGAACTACGTGTACTGCATATCTAAATGTTTGCCTCCTATCATGTATCAGTACCCTTATCATGTAGTAAATATAGCACCCCTATCTAGTGCTCATTCAGTACCAGACATGTGATGATTGCAGGTGTTGGGGGAGAAGCTGGCAGGCTGTTTGTCTTCCAGGAGCTGGTTCAATCTCTCCAGCAGTGGCAAGGCCATCTGTTGAAGCAGACCCCTGACCTCCGCAGTCAGCCTACATCCATTGCACTGGACCAGACCATACTCCTTATACCAAAAGTTCCCACACAGTACGGCCTAAACAAACAGGAAAAGGGCGGCAGCTCAGAATAATGCCGGGGGAAATGGAGATAACCTAAACAAAGATTTGTCAACTTTTTGATAACTTGATTATGTAATTAGCACAATTTGCATCTCAGGTTCAAATAAATAGAGTTAAACCTGCAGTAGGCAGAATGTTTTTGGCATCATTGGTTCAATTCCATAATAACCTTTCAGCATATTGTAAGTCAAGTGTTCTGAGAGAAAACTAGACTTTTGCACCTCCTCATGGCTCTGTTTTCAGGCTTTAAAAAATCATAGGCCAATCATAGGTCATTTGAGAGAGAGCGTTCCTATTGAGCGTTCCTATTGGCTGTGCTTCAGCTGGTGGGCGGTGCTTGATATTTCCTCAACTGATCTCAACATGGCTGCTGGGTCACAAACTTTCTCATTTTACAGCTAAGCAGTACACTACAAGATGTTTCTGAAAACATTTGAGGCGAGAAATAGTCATTACAGAATATTGATTCATGTTTGATCAGCGCTGCCTAGTTTGACCGTTTGATCGGAATTCATGAGACTGTTGACTGACAGCTGCTCAGAGACGGCAGACTCCAGCTCGGCTCTGATTGGTTGTTTTCCTCCGGTCTGTGAAATCTTGCAGATGCCATTAGGAGCACTGGAGGACACAGAGGAACATGATTTTTTTTCAGATTACCTGTCACATGTACTACTGTCAGGATATAGTGACCGTTTTATAAAAATAACTTTTTTAAATCATATTTGCTCCATTTCTACCCACTGCAGCTTTAATGATGGAAAAAAGACAAACAAAAAAAGAGAGCGATACACTTCCCTGCATCATATATTTAGGTTTTTATTTATGTGGTGTCTCTGTGTGTGTTTTGACCTGAGCGGTGTCGGCGCGGAGCTGAGAAAGGTGTCTGACAAAGTGCAGCGCATTAAGAGCAGCCACCAACTCTGTCTGTCTGGAACAACACTGCTCCCACAACTCTCTCTGTCTCAGCTCTCTGTCCTGGAGGAACAATAAACACAGGCTTGAGTGAGTAGAAGAAACATGAAGTCGTATTTACATTTAGATGGCAATGTTACATCTCATAGCACAGGGGCTGGCATCAAAGTTCAATGACTAGACTTTGGAAGCCCCTATGTAGCATCATGAGTCATATGCATTTAGCATTGGTGGTGTGAACATCTGACCTAACTGTGTTAGTCACCAGTTAAGCTACAGGGCAAAAACATAGACAGCCATTACTCTGACCAGAGCATGGAAGCTTGTAGCCCAGTCTCCTCCCTGTGTTGTCCATTTTTCTTGGTCTTGTTGCAGCTGCTCCATACACACATCCACCTTATCAAGGCCCGACACGAGCTCTGAGTGCCAAACACACTGCCGATCCCACTCCTGCTCGTCACCTACAAACCCAGACAGAGATGCACAAAGACATGCTGCCAACCCAAATAAAATGCTGAACACTGAAATTATGTTAATTGCTCTACAACTGAAGGGTGTGGATATGAGACGCTGGCATGAGGCATCTCTCTTTTGGCAAGCGATGAATTATAACAGCAGAGTGGGTCATGAGTGTAATTTCCTTCATGCTCTTCATTCTGCCAGCTTGCCAGCCAATTTACCCAGTGTGAGGATGTGTAAGACATGCGGGGGCAAGATCAGAGCCAAGTGGGAGCACTGAGCTGCTCTCCTCTGCGCCTCCGTCTGCGCTGAATCCTGCAGCTCTACGGCTGCTTCCTTCAGCTGCCTCCCCGACCACTGGACCTGCAACAAAGTGCACACTTATGCTTTGAATATGAAAAGTGGAGGCACATAAATTTGCATACTGGCACACAAAAAGACACACTCAACTTAGAGAACAAAGGTATAAGCACACATGCACACACTCATACACAGAGATACGGTGACTTTGCAGTTTGCCCTAACCACAAACTTGCTTATACATGCAGTTTGCACAGCAGGGGATGAAAACCCTCTCTAGAATTACTTTCCAATGCTGTTTGCTTCAGCATTCATACATCCCCTTACTCATTCCCACATGTTCAAAGGGCTCAACCCCTTTGAATTTCCCCTCCTATGCTCAGAGGCCAGGCTAAGATATTTACAACCAAAACACCAAACACCCCAGCTCCGGCTGCTGACCTCGTAAGAGTTCGCTTCTGCAACTCTAAAGAGACACTGGAATAGACCTGAGTCCAGATCAGAGAGAATATCTTCCTCCCGCTGTCTCTGCTGCTGCCAAGAAGTGTTTCGCACACACACCTCTCTCTGCAGCGCCTCCACCTGGCACACAATAGCAGCAACAAAAGAAAGCAGAAGTTCGCTAAATTCCATGTAACTGAATTGGATGGGCTGCAAACTTAAATGCAAGAGGTTTAAACATAACATAACATAACATAACATAACATAACATAACATAACATAACATAACATAACATAACATAACATAACATAACTTAACATAACTTAGGATAACATAGCATAACATGACATAAAGATTTTAATCATTTTTATCAAGTTCACAAAAGTTCCTCCTGCTATGAAATAAACCTCAGGTAGAGAGCTGCATCACTTTTATTCTCTGTAGTCAAATGAAAGGTTTCTAATCATTTATGGTAAAACCTCTCTCAATTACTTTCCCACCTGCACACTATCAGTTTGATCCGCCACCGTTAGCCAGTAGGAAGCTGTGATAGGTACAACAATTTTTCTGGACACATCCAGCCTGACTCCAACCACCGGGGCCAACACCCCTGTCACCGGGTCAACAGTCTGAGATCCATACCGAATGGCCACCAGGCCTGTGAAGTGCAACAGCATATAGACACAGAAAAGGGTGCAACATGCTTTATTCTGTATTGTTTAATAGAATTTAAAAGCAGATTAGATGAATTGTCAGGTGACTGTGCAATTGTTTGTTTTTCACAGAACCTTTTCCTTCGGGGTCCTCCATGGTCCCTGCCAGCGGTGTTATAATCCCAGAGACAAGGTCAGTCTGACACCCCAGCACAGGTACACTAAGACCAGATCCCATGGGGTCAGGGTACTCCATCCCCAGCAGAGCTGGCACACACAGATCTGAACCCAAGAGAGGCATCTCTCCTGGTTTGAACAACATAGAAGTCAGAGGGTTAGAGTGGAGGAAACAAAATATGATATGGTGCTCAAATATTTATTTCCCAAAGTATTCCTGCAAGTTCTTATGGCCAACACATTTTTAACAAGGTAGAGAGGTGCAGAAGTAGGTCGATAAGACTTTTCTGAGTAGTTTAGAAAAGACTGGCAGTTTTGACATTCACTTTACTTTAGTGCTACTTTACTGTATTTGGTTAAGATCAAACAACCTCTAAACCAAAGTAAATGCAAAAATAAATACAGACAGAGTGAGGTACATGAGACAGGATTGTGGCTGCAAGGCACGTGTCGCAAAGCAGCAAATTAAACATTATAAGAAGCAAAACTAAGAAGCAGATAATCAAGCAGAGCACACATGACCACACATGACCACAGCAGCTGTATTATTCAGATTGGCAACGGCCTCGAGCAGAGCGACAATAATGCAGTACTGACGTAATTTGATTATTGATGTGTCAGGGGCTCAAACAACTAAAAAAAGATATAACCACGGTGCCTACGGTGCAATCAACTTTCACATTTACATAATGTAAATCCTGTGAGACTTATATTAAACTTGCCACTTTTTATGAGGTAAAGCATCTCTCAAACAGCATTGTGGGTAAAGTGCTGTACTGTATGATATGGCGGTGTGATGACTGCGAATTTGTGGCCTAAGTTAAAGGTTTTACTGTCTCTTTGAGCTTTGAGTATAATCTGTGTTTCCGGTATTCTACAATATGGATATGGGTTACATAACTGTAGCATATGTGTCATTGTAATGTGGTTATGTTGGACACGCAGGCCACATGCTTGGTTTCTGTGGAGAGCGGTTGCTTGCGACAAATAAAGGTCATGTGAAAAGTCTTTGAGGTATGAAAAATGTCATCATCCTTAGGCTTTTGAAACCTTTCCAAACCCAAACAAAATACATAAGTAATTATATGCCTAAAACTCTTGTGCTCTTGGTAGTAGAAGGCTCTTAAAGAAAACATTGTGACATCCAGAAGGAGCCGCAAAAAGTATATGTCTAAAGGTATTATATCTAAAATATGAAATGGTCTTACTTTCAAAAGCAGCAACAGCCTTCAGTATATGAATTTCTATTCACATATCACAATAAGAGGTGTAAAGAAGAAACAGATAAGCAAATACAAAGTAGTATGTTTTTCTACTCAGCAATGAGCAGATTAATGGCAGCGATGACAAGCAGAGATTAAAAAGAAAAGGGATCAAACACTTGCAAAAGTTTTAAGAGATCAGGAAGACAGATAGCTCAAAGAGAGCACCTCATTTACAGCCCCAAAGGGAGGACCATTAGAGTGCCGAAAAAGGAGATATTTTAAAAAGTGAGTTTGTGTTGTATAGCCCACAGGAGACTACTCAAATCCATGCACCCTCTCGCTCGCACTTCCTCACCCAGAGTCTTTCCATCCTGCTGGAGACCTGCAGCCCAGTCCAGCAGGAGACCCAACCTGGTCTGCAGCTGCAGCTGGCAGTGCAGGCTCCTTCCCCAGGCCTGCTGGAGCTCCTTGGTTGCGGCGAGGAGATGATCTTGCCGACCGCTCCCTCTCTCGCTACCCTGGTGGTGCTGCAGAGTTTGGTTTGATCCCCACTCCTCAGTGAGTGGCTTCAGGAGCTCCAACACTTTGAACATCACTGCCAGAACCTAATCGGGAAATGTTTCACTCTAGTCTTTTTTTTTGGTCAAATATCTAATGAATGAGTCTGTTATCTGCATCATAACATGTATACCTCTTTCATAGTATTCATTTATTAATACTATGTGTATCATTCCTCCAGAAAGATCTCCTAAATAGACCTTTTTTTTTTTTTTCAACTACTGTTTTCAAGATCAAGCATAAACTTTGAATCTCAACTTTTAACATAGAAGAAAAAATGGAAATTTTAATATCTACAATTTCTTCTCTCATCTAATCGAGCACCTTGCTGTCTAGCAGAGCCTGGTATCCTCCTGCATTAGGCAGCAGCTGCCCGGCCCGTACACTGGCCCCTCCTAGTCTCACCAGCCGCCCACTCAGAGGTTCGATGAAGGACTCGGCCAGGAGGACTCCACCTACTGGCTGCACGGCTCCTACACAGAACAAAGTGAACTCACTGAGGGTATATGGCCACCTCAACACAGGCTGTGCTGAAGACTCACCAGCATGCACTGTACCTGTTACAGGATCCAGACTGACCCCGACAGTGAGCACGACGTTGCCCGTCCTGGAATCCAGCATGGGATAGCCCATCTGTATGGGCTGCAGCAGGCGGGTGAGGGGACAGACATGCACCCCTCCCAGTGGGTAGACCAGTCCTGTCTCGGGGTGGATGGTTACAGCCAGAATGGGCACCGGGACCCCCGTGTCTGGGTCTGCCATGGGAGCTCCCAGCTGCAGCCTCTGGCCTGGTCTGAGGCCTCTGAGCCGGGTGTTGGGCAGAGGCTGGTCTGAGTGGCAGGAGGTTGGGTAAGGGATGAAAGGAAGGAGGGGACTGTCCCACTTATTGTTGTCTGCTGAGAATAGCACAGGTTAGTTGGTTAAAAAGATGGTAGAAATAGAAAGACCCTTGAAAACTTATTTTTAATGATATGCAGCTTCTTTCGTTATACCTACTTAACCACTATCTACTTCAGTTATTGATTTCCTCCTCTTTTACTAATAACCTTCAGTAAACCACAGAGAATGGGCATGAAAGTATTATATTAATTTCGTTTTGAAGTGATATTCCCACCAAGGACATATCTGAAAAACACAAATTATATGAATAATGTTTGTTCTAGACCTCTGGCCAGTCCGTCAACTACTCATTTTTCCCAATTTTGTGAGCATAGCACAAGTGAGCATTGTCAAGAAGAACAGAACAAAAACGTCATACCTTGTGAAAAACAAATGGAAGAAAAGAAGAGACATCTGTTTCCTCAGCTGAGGCCATTATTCAGGAGAAAGTGCTGCTGGTGTTGAACTTTATGTAAAATAATGAGTCTAGAAAGAAGATAATGGGCTGACAACAAAGCCGCAACTAATGTCTGTTATTTGAAGGTATAAGTGGTTGAAAGTGGAGTGGAGTGCTTTTGCTGCCATAAAAGTCCATTTGAGCTGCATTAGAAGCACCTAAATGTGATGTAATGTCATGTGTATTTGACTATTAGCCGCAGAGTAAAATGTGCATCACCAGTATTTTGCTTCCATCATTGAATGCGTTTTCCTCTGCAGTCTTAATTTAGTTTCAGCCACCCCTCATGTTACCTGTGCACGAGTCAGTTGTGAACACCAGTGTGGAGCTCGCAGGATCGTAGGACACGTTGCCGGCTATGGGCATAACTCTGCCGGTCTGTGGGTGGAGGAAGAACTCTGGTGGCACTGCCACGGTGTGCCCGCTGCTCAGCAGCATGTGGCTGTGAGCGTTTGGCCTTACGAGGCCTGTGACCAAATCACAATGAAGGGCCCGACAGACACGCAGGGACCCATCAGGACCTGGAGTGAGAGAGAGGAGAACGATCATTAAAATGTAAATGATTATGATGATTAAGTACGGTCACATGCTGGGTGGACAGCTTATCATGCAGATTTTTTCTTAAATGGATCGCTGTAGCGTAAAAACTTGAATCAATCATGCGTCCTTATCATTTAGGTACACCTCTAACTCCCTTACCAAAATTAAGTTTATTCAAGTGTACTATTAGTATACTTCTTTTGAACTTAAAATAAGAGAGTATACTTTCAGTTGACTTTTTATGTACTTATCAGAGATATACTTAACAAAAATATACTTAAGTCTACTTAGCTTATACTGACAAGTATACAAAAGTTTAAGTATATCTTTTGATCAAGATATACTTAAGAAAAGTATAATTAAGTACTCTTGCCTTATAGGCCTACAGAAAAGAATACTTGGCTTGTAGTTGTGCTTACTTTGATAAAGTAGCCTATTAAAGTGTGTGAGTTTGTAAAATGATCAAGTTTTTGTAATCTCATCACAAATCATCAAGTCAAAATAGCAAAAGGAGCAAGTATCTTTATGTAATACATACATCATTGGCTAAGTACTATAATTTAAAGTATCCAAAGTATACTTTCATGAACTAAAAAAAGTAGAGATGCTCACAAGTCATTTTTTGCAAGTCCAAGTCAAGCTTCAAGTCTCTTTGTTTATATTCCATTTTATGAGCTAATTGTTGTAGGAGAAAATGTTTTTACTGTTTTTTCTAGAATGAGAGAAAACTTGAAAATACAAAACTAACTGTATGGACCTGCATGGGTGTGAAGTAATGGAAAGTGTAGGTCTATCTGTTTTCAGAATAAAAAGGTGTGATTTTTTTAATTTGATTTTGTTGTTGCAGTTCACATTTTTAGCAACAGATAGAGCTGTTTCTTTAAGATTCAAGGACAGAGTTGTTGCTGCTGTTGGACTCACCAAAGATGTGGTCCTTGGTCAGCACAGCTCCAGTGTCAGGGCAGAGCAGCTTGGCCCCTGTACCCTCGCCCAGAAACGCCCAGGCCCCCTGACGCTGGCACTCTGCTGACACCAGCTCCCCCATCTCCTCCACCACGGACGTCAGCCTCTGGATCAGACTGAAGATGGGAAACGACAGATTGAGGATGTGAGGGGATTTACTCTGTTCTGATTGTTGTTTGTGACACGTTGCGAAGGATAAATGGAAGCTTTACGTTTGCTGGAGGTTGTTGTTGTTGTTATAAACTTTGGACAGTAGTCTGGTGCACTCTCTGAGCTGAGTGGTGAACACACTGTGGACCCTATGCTGGGCCTGCTGCTCTCTCCTCAGGACCTGGAGACACCAGAAAAACAGTCACACCTAATGAACCATATAACACAGTTAAAAATAATCATCTAGAGATGAAAAGTTGATTAACTGTTAATAAACAGAAAATTCATCAGCAACTATTTTGATAATCGGCTAATCATTTTAATCACTTTTCAAGCAAAAATACAAAACATTTTCTTTTCTAATAACATTTTTATGTCTTAGATTCTCATTTTTTTTTTTTTTTTTTTAACTTATATGATTTTCTTTTCTACATATTTAATTAGCATTGTTGGTGGGAGCTTGAGACCCAAGATTTTCATTGACAACAACTGCTTGAAACTTCCAGCTTCTAAATTATGAGGTTTTGCTGCTTTTCTTTGTCGTGTGTGAAAGAAAAACTAAATATCTTTGGGTTTTGGTCTGTTGCTTTAATAAAACTTGCAATTTGATGGCATCGCCCAGGGCATTTTCCACCATTTCAGACAGTCTGTAGACCAATTACTCAATTAATACCAAAAAAGAATTGTAAGTTGCAGCCCAAAAAAGATTGTTGTCTCTTAAAATCTGCGAAGAACACATAAATACACCCTCTCTTTCTCTTTATATGTCTCTGTCCTTGTAATTAGAATAAGTGGTTTTCAGAAGGAAATCAGGATTTTCCTAATTTTTATAATGAGATAATGGGAGATGAGGATGTCATGTAATGTAAACCTGCAGCTGACTGTCGAGCAGAGTCCTCAGCTGTGAGGCAAGAGTCTTCCGCCGCATCACCTCCCTCTCCACCTCCCTCCTCATCCTCTCGTAACCCTCCCCCATCCTCTCCTCAGTAATCAAGCGTGGGTGGAGTAGCTGCAGTTTCCCGAGCACTCCCTGATATAGCTCCTTTACCTGGATACACACAGACACACATATATGAGAACAAAATGACTGTAATGTCTTCATAAAATTGCAGTAATCAGATCACACATCCGTCCTCCCCCCCGGATGCAGCTGGCACGCAACTAACACTGGCAGGACATGCACGTCTGTGGGATGACACAGGGGTGTGAGGCGTGCCATCTCCCCTTACATCTTTATCACCTCAGCTGTCCTGAGGGCTGTAACAACAACCTCTGTCTCCCACACAGTGGCCAGCAATTTGGTGGTACAAACAAGAAGGTCACAGGAGACAGATGGGTGCAACAAAAAACACCCAATCTGTTTCAATACAGTTTAACTTTATGTGTGACGTGAGTGATTGGATTGAACCAGTGCTTGTCAGAAATGAGGGTGTGTGAAGTGGACTAACGGTCATGCTAAAATATTAGATGGGTTATATGAGAAGAGCACAGAAGCTGGTTAGCTTTATTTTAGCACAGACTGGAAACAGGGGACAACAGCTAACTTGACTCTGTCCGAAGGTGACAAAATCCGCCTACAAGCAACTCTAAAGATCACTAATTGCGTAAGAAAGGCACTACACTCGGCTAAGCAATATAGTCTGGCATGTAACCCAGTGGGAAACTCCCGCGTCAGAAAAGTGAAGCCAATGCAGATTTGCCTTAAACTTGCATTCTTTCTAACAGCCAGCAGGGGGCGACTCCTCTTGTTGCAAAAAGAAGTCTGATTATATAGAAGTCTATGAGAAAATGAGCCTACTTCTCACTTGATTTATTACCTCAGTAAACATTGTAAACATGAGTTTACGGTCTCAATCACTAGTTGCAAGTCTTCTTCAATACAGCATGATGCTCATTTAGTATTTATTATGCTGCTGGTGTAGCTTCATAGTGAGTGGTCTTGATCTTCTCTCCTAAATCTCAGCAGGAAAGCGAAGTGTATTTCCCAAAATTTTAAATTATTCCTTTAAAATATCAAAATCTTTGACATAAAGCAGATATTATCTAATAATTATTAAGAACAGAAAATCAGTTTATCAGGTTTTTGAATTACAGTGATGTGTATAGGATGTTTTTCCACTAAATAAAAGCTATATTATGAAAATTGTTGCCTGGGGCCTCTATACTGCATTATGTATTCAAAGACTATTCATAAAACAATAATGTGGGGATGTGTAATATAGGATATTAATGCCTACTTTTGTATATGAAACAGTCCAAAGGGGAATACTTTCTGGTGTCACAGGAAAAGGGAAGAACCCTCAGAATAAAGAATGAAATGCATCAGAGTGTATGTGACGGAAAAGAGGGAGTATATGTCAATCCTTTCACACACTGTATGCTTATTTTGCATTTAAACTAAGAGCTCCAGACCTCAGTGGTGAGCTGTCCCAGCCGCGTGGTGACAGACAGACTCTGTTTGAGCAGGAGGCTGTAGAAGGTGTTGCTGCTGAAGGCCTCCAGATCCACCTGGTGCTCATAATCCCAGAACTCCTCCGAGGTGTCGGCACAGACTGTCGAGAAAGTGAAACACAAAGAGATATACAGAGATCAGTAGAATAAAAAAAACATATCTCTGGAAGAACGGAGCATAATGTGCTGCCTGAGAAAGATCAGTTAACCATGAAACGCATCGCCCACCTATCTGCATGTTTTGGTACATTCTCTGAGGAAAGCACTCTAATGTCATTTTTTGGTGCGCACTTTTCTTAATGTATGCACATTAGAAGCTTTAATAAATCGTTTCACTCTTTACAGTACAAGCGAACAGCTTCCACTTGTATAGGGCATGTTGGAAGGCCCTTTTTTTTGGTCATAGCATTATATAAAGAACTGGCATAAGAGAGGAAATGTTATGTTCTTGTTCAAATAATAACCTCTGACTTCTTTGACCTCTGCTGTGTAGCAGGGTTAAATATTACTATAGTGGCAATTTTGTCATACGCGGGGATTTCCTGTAAGTCCTTTGACATTTGGACTGTTGTCCTTTTTACTGTTTGTCACTGAACGTGATCCCAGGAATGTGACAAGAGCCTTTTCAGCTGTAATTGGTTGGGTGGGAGCATCACCCAGTGGTCCCTGTCAGTGTTACATAAGAAGCCACAAGGGTCTTCAAAGACCAACACAGTGTGTTCATGTGTATATCTAAGTGTGTGTGTGTGTGTGTGTGTGTGTGTGTGTGTGTGTGTGTGTGTGTGTGTGTGTGTGTGTGTGTGTGTGTGTGTGTGTGTGTGTGTGTGTGGATGTGTGTGTGTGTGTTATGCGTGCACACTGTTTGTCCATTCATTGGCGTGTTGCAGATCATGTTAGAGTATGTAGCATATTGGCCTTTAGGCTCTCAAATGAATGAGCTGAAAGGTCATGTGTGTGTGTCTGTGTGTGTGTGTTCATGTGTGTGTTTTCACAGCTACAATATTGCACCTGGCTGAACGGAGTCTTGTGTCATTCGAGCTTGATGGTTTCGGTGAATCTTCCTCAGCGAGATCACCCTTGAACCTTTTGACGAGTAGTCGTCCATGTGGTAGGCCAACTGCAACAGGCGATACCGCGCTCTGACTGGCTCCTTCTCAGGCCATCCATATTCACGGAACAGGATCTAAATATGGGATAGATGGATGAATGTGAATAAGTGATACTTTGAACATGTGATAGTGTGTGTGTGTGTGTGTGTTTGTGTATGTACACTAACAGGCTCTTCTCATACACCGTTCATATCTATACCTACGAAAAGTAATGCACTGTAATTCTTATATCTATTTGTATGTACTCCACATAATTGTGAATCACGAAGTATAAAGAGCGACAAACACTGCGTAGGGAGGAGGTCCGATGTACGTATCCCGTGTGAAACCAGAAGTCAATGTCGATTTATTTGTCACGTAACTTACGTACTCAAGTTACGCCCCTTCCGGTGTTATTTTAACCCAAACTGCAATCTTTTTCTAAACCTAACTAATAGTTTTGTTGCCTAAACCTAACCAAGTTAGAAGATGGAAGTTTCTTTAGTTTAAATTGACACATGCATCACATGTTGCTGGACATTCGTAGGAAAACACACGAAAAATGAGGAATAACTTTTCGTAAGATATCATATGAACCGTTGTATGACGATACGTTGAGACTAACCAGCAGTGTAACACATAAACAGAGGATGACCACAGCTCCAAACAGCAGTCCTCCGGTCACCAGCCAGTCTGGCCTCAGTAACAGGTTGCGTCTCCTACTGATTCCCACCCTGGTCACGTGACGAGGGATGGTGGGGAAGAAGGGGCCGGGCTCATAACACTGGCCGCCTGCAGGCATCACCCGCACATACTGAGTAAGAAGAGTTAGAGAGCAGAAAGTGAGGGAATATTTGACAGTATTTTAACTATTCGGGTCATGTTATCAAAATGCATATTTCTATTAGGGGATGGACTTCAGCAAGAGTACAGACCCTTGTTTATGTCTTGCAATCTATGGATCAAGAACAGACCATGGTGTGCAAACTTGAAGATGCCCTGGGAAATGTTTGATCACTAGTGGTGCTGTTGAGCAATATTTTGATTATCTTCTATTTGTATCAAGTTCTAGTTCCAGCCATCCCTGTCTCCTACAAAACTCCATACAACTAAATTACAACTAAACTGCATTCTCAATTATGTGTCAAGGGAAACTTATTTTTTCATGGATTACCGTCTCAGTTTAAACCGTTTTATACAGTTTTAAACATGTGATTACGTTGTAAATTGAAACAAAACAAAAAAACACAACAACACTACAACACAGTGCGCTTGGTGGATCCTGTTGGGTCTCTAAACTATGGTGTACGGTCATAGACCTGCTCTATATATAAAGCGTCTTGAGATAACTTCTGTTGTGATTTGACGCTACACAAAAATAAATTGATTTGATTTGATTTGATACTTGGTTAGGTTTAGTAAAAACAGCCTAGTTTGGTTAAAATGACTACGTAAGTGAACGTTGACTTTTAGTTTCACACGGGACAGGAACAGCGGCCTCCTGGGGCAACGTCCTGTGTTTGTTTGACCCATCCATTTCCCCACCTGTCCGCCAGTAGTGGACTTTTTCACTTTTTATACACGTTATTATTCCATATAACTTTCATTAACAGTCCCTTGATATACTATTATTGATTATACTATACTACTATACTCATTTTACTACGTCACTTGCTACTGCCATCCGTGGATCAATACAAACGTATTTATGATACAACAAAAACAACTGTAATCTGCGACAAAATATGTTCCAAACATAATTGAGAGTGCAGTTTAGTTGTATATAATTTTTAGGAGAGGGCTGCTACCAGCAAATGCATGCAGACGCCCTTGCACACCATGGGTAAAGTGGTGACACACATTTCTGTCATTTGCACTTTTATCTTTCACAGAAAAAGTTCTTGTGTCGTTGTTAGGCATCAGCAAAGCAAAGCAGTTAGAAATACACAATGCAATTTGGTGAGGAATATTGGGCGTAAAAAAACTACTTTGTTCATAGGGAAAACTTCACAGTGTACCTTTAATGCTTATATAATTTTAAAATTTAGTCACCAAGTGTTTGTGCTCATGGCTGCTCAGTGTAAAAACGTATACTCCAGGCTGGCTAAAGACCAGTGCAAAGAAGCTGGGAGGAGTCCAAGACAGAGTCAGCTCTTCTTTTAGCTGCCTGAATGCGCCCCAGTCGAAATCGCTGTTTGTGTTGTACAAGTTGTTACTGAAAGACATGAAGTAAGGATTAAGATAAAGCAAGTCAAAACACAGATTCATAGCATTAAAAATGGATATGAGAAACTTCACTTACAGATCATACTGAGGATAGTGACGTGTGTCGACAGTGAACAGTATAACGTCGTCCAACTGGAGACACGTTGTGGGATTCAGAACTCCAGTTACACTTGTTTCTCTAACTTCTTCCTTCCCATCACTCTCGTTGGAATTAATTTCTCTTCCTCCACGACTGATATTTTCAACTCCGGTGACCTCCCACAGAACAACAGGATCTCTTTCTAAAAAAAAACGACAGCACAGGACCTTCATCTTGGATCATTTATTAGTATTTGTGTTTTAATGATCCAAGCATATTGTTTTGTCAGCTAATTAGGCTGTTATCATGCCATTAAATAGGCGTTATCAGTGGTTATGAGCTCCATAGATGTGGGTCAGGTATAAAAGAAGACAACAGCGACCTCTAGCGACCGTAATAATTATGACCGGAGCAGAAGAGGAAGTCAGGCGCTGTAGTACAGACAGTGTGAGACTCCAAATGGGCTGGAGGTTGGTGGCGGGGGCAATGGATAGGACACACCAAGGAGATTGGGGTTTGCATCTTGTGTTTTCCCTAAACTTAAGTAAGTGTTTTTGTTGCCTAAACCTAAATAAGCTTTTGCTTGTGTTTGTTTGTGTTTCCCTCAGTTTTATGTGTTAGAACGTGTTGCTTTTAAGTTTCACTTTCACTTTTACAACATAGTAGGCCCCTGCTGACCCATATCTATGGTGCTTATAGCGACCGATAACGCTTATTTAATGGCCTGATAACAGTTGAATCGGGTGGCTTTTGTTGTGACAAACCAGCTGAGCTCTGAGTGTCCCGCTGTGTGGTGATGGGAAACAGTTGCTGAAGCTCCTTTGGGAGGCCGCTGAGGAGGCCGAGGAAGCCTGCCTCTGCAATCAGACCACAAGGGAAAAAAAGATGTGGGAGACAAATGGAGAGAGAGAGACGAAGAGAGCGAGACAGCAAGCCACTTTGTGTGTCTCTACCTGTTGTCTGAACAATGTAGACAGCATGTGAGGAGTTGAGATGGCTGTTGCACAGAGGAGTCCCCTGGGAGTCCCACTGTTTAAAAAGCGTCTCCAGCACGCCGCCTGAGACGCCCGTCACCTGCACACACACACACATACACACACACAATAACAGCCAATAATAGGTCACTGCAACACAAGAGACGCTTGTCCTACGCTTTCACTGCTAGTGCGATACAGACAGCATTGTGTGAAGGTTTTGTATGCATTGTCTGACCAGGTAATGTAACTCAAACTATTCATTATGTTTATTCAATGGAAATACTGAGACGGAAGAACGCTTCTCGGCGCTGCTGGACACTGGTTCCCCTATGTTCGAACAAACCACAGTAAAAGTGCCCTCTTGGATGCCCCTATGGTAGATGAAACATGATAAAGTGCCCTCTAGGGTGCCCTTCCAGTGGAGAAAACATGATGAAGTGCCCTCTAGGGTGCCCTTTCAGTAGAGAAAACATGATGAAGTGCCCTCTAGGGTGCCCTTCCAGTGGAGAAAACATGATGACAGCCCGAGTCCGCCACAGCTTCTCAGATACAGTGGGTTTTAATTTTATTGACCCAAAATACTAGAAAGCATGCTTTCTAACTACATATCTTTTTTCCTTTTATGCGTGAATATGTCGCTGTGTGTTTTGTTTAATACAAATCTCCAGCTGCCTTTGCTCACCTGACTGTCATAGCTCCACACCAGCTCCATTTCTCCACTGGATTGGCAGTGGAGCTTCAGCTCAGTAGCTGGCCCTCTCCTACAAAGGCTTCCACAAGCAGCTCTTCCAGGAGGCTCTCTGCAAACACACAGACCCAGCTCTCCATCGAAACCCCGGTAGTCCTCCGCAGATTGACACACCTGCAGGAAAGTAACCAGTGCAAAGCTGAGATCAGGCTTTAATAGTCAACTTTAATGCTTTTTCAAACCAAGCAAATGTTACTTATTTTTTCTCTGCTTGGACCAGCTTTTGTCTGAGTGTTTTTTTATGTAAAAATTGTATAAAAAGCGACAGAATTATCAACGTATGCTCGGTTTAAGTGTGTAACTAGGTCTAAGGTCATTTGTACCAAAGACTGCTATGGAGGGCAGTGACAAAAATAAACACTGGGAAAACAGCGAAGGCCTCGCTTACCGGCAATCACGGGAAGCAGTTTATGGTTAAATATTAATTGGGACTAATACAAGCCTCTATAATCTATTGTCAGGTTCGTGGAGGAAAGGGCAAAGACATCTAGGTTGTACTCATTAGCCTTGACTATGAGTGTAGAGTATGTTTTGTCAGTGTGTTCTGTTTCCTGTGTGGTTTTGTGAAAGAAATGCCAATATTACCTTTGCTCTACTTTATCTATTTGTGATATAATTGCACAAAGTCTAACCTGCTGCCTGCAGTGAAGTGACCACTGATATCTGTCCAGACAGTCTCCGTACTGTGTTCGTGTTTTTCCGTCTCTGCAGACATCGTACAGTTTGTGTGCACACGCATCTCCGTTGTTGGTGGGTTTGTAGCCGATGGTGCAGTGGCAGCGCCCGTCACTGGTCTGCAGGAAAGGGTTCAAACATTGTGTTGTATTATGTATAATACTGCATGCAGTTCACAGTTTGTCTAGTTTCTTACCTAATTGGCTAATCTGGTCATTCATTCATTCATTCATTCATTCTTTCAGTCAATCACTGACAAAGCATATCAACTATATCTATCTGTCTTCCTTCCTTCCTTCTTTCCTTCATTGATTCCCTCATGTTTTTCCTTCCTTTCTCCCTTCCTTCCTTCCCTCCTTCCGTCCTTTCTTCCTTCCTTGCTCTTGTCATTGATTCCCTCATGTGTTTTGTTTCTTTTTCACTTCCTTCTTTCCTTCATTGACTCCTTCATCTGCTTTCCTTCCGTCCTTCATTCACTGATTCCCTCATGTTTATGTTTTTCCCTCCTTCGTTCCTTGCTTCCTTCCTTTCTTTCTTTCCCTCCCTTTTTCCTTCATTGATCCCCTCATGTTTTTCCCTGCTTCCTTCCTTCCCTCCTTCCTTCATTGATTCCTTCAACTTTTTCCAATTCTTCTTTCCTTCCTTCATTGACTCCTTCATATGCTTTCCTTCATTCTTTCATTCATGTTTTTCCCTCCTTCCTTCCTTCCTTCCTTCCTCATGTCATGTGTTTCCTTCCCTCTTCACTTCCTTCCTCCTTCCTTGCTGTAATTCCCTCATCTGTTTTTCCTTCCTTTCTTCCTTCCCTCATTCCTTCATTGATTCCTTCTTCTTGTTGCTATCCTTCCTTTCTTCCTTCCTTCATTGACTGCTTCACCTGCTTTACATCCTTCATTCATTCATTGATTCCCTCATGTTTCCCTTCCTCCTTCCTTCCTTTCTCTCCTTCTTTCTTTCCTTCATTGATTCCCTCAAGTTTTCCTTCCTTCCTTCCTTCCTTCCTTCCTTCCTTCCTTCCTTCCATCGCTCTATTCATTAATCCGTCGTTAGTTCTCGCTAACGCCCATGCATCAGTGAGAGAAATAAATCTCATTCTCCTTATTCTGAGCTGATGAGTGGGCTCAACACCCGTGCAAGCTGCAACAGACTATACTGTAGGAAACAAGACCCTACTGCGAGGGAACTTGATCTAGAGCTCTTTCAGCTTGAAGCTACAGATTGTTCAGTCTAGAGTTTCCTCTCAGTGATGAAATTACTCTCATACATACAGTAGTGTGCACGATGTATCCCAGGACTCAAGAGTGACACAAAGAAAAACATATTGAGAAATTAGACTTCTTCTTCGGATTTATATGTTGATATGAAAACAGTCACATAAACACACAAGGGGGAACACACATGCTGCAGGACTGGGTTGATCCTACTATCATGTGAAAACACGTTGTCACCTGGAAACTCTGTCCCTCTCCCGGGCAGACGCAGGTGTCCTGACCAGACAGAGGCTGCTGAGCCACAGAGCCACAGGGCAGGGAGGCAGACAGGCCTGGTCTAGGACAGTAATGGTGAGGAGGACACTTCAGACAGCTGTCTATGGACACAGCACCAGCAGTTGACCCATAGGTGCCCTTGGGACAGGGGACTGGCGTGAAGCTCCCCAAAGGGCAGTAAAAGCCTATTAGAAATAAATAAATACAAAGAAGTACACAGGTTAATGGTAAAGTCACTGTTGTTTGTCACCAAAACCACTGAGAGAAAGCATCAGAAGAAGTTTATGCAACTATTTGTGAAACTCCCAAAAAAATGATGCATCAAATACCCGCTAAGTTTAGGTCCTGTTTTCTAAAAATCATTGTGTGCAGTCAGGACAGCGTACCTGGCTGGCAGGGTGTCCTCTCCTGGAACTGTTGACTCAAGTTGTTTCCATGAACCAGAGGAAGGAGGACAGCACTCAGCCACCACACACACCTGAAACTATTGCATCTGCACGTCCTTAGCATGGTTAATGTGTCCACCTGCTGAAGTAAAGGACTGGTGCACAAGTAGTCCAGCTCTTATCCAGACTCAGGGAGACATTTTTAAGTCTTCATCCAGGATCTGTAAAAAGCCTCTTGGTTGCCAGCCTTGTTTTGGTCATAGCCAAGAAAGTAAAGATGCTGTAGCAACTTTCACTCCCGTGATCCTGTCTGCTGTCCTGCACACATGACCTGATCTGTGTGTTGGTAGACAGAGCTGCGAGGTATGCTAGTTAGTCTGCATAACTTTCAATGGCCTGCTGAATGATTTATGAGGCCTGTGAGGTAAGGTGACAGTGAGAGTGGAAAGGAGCGAGGGGAAACAGAGAGTACGGCTGCCTGGTGCTGCCGGGTCACATTACTGCATTTGTTCTTCTCAGTTCTACCATGAAACTGATTAAAGATTTTGCATCCAATGTACATCAACGCAGCTTTGCTTTAGAGGAGTCTACTTAGCACTGTGTGCGTCGCGGCAGCTGCTGAATTCACATTGAAATTCACATATCAAGCTCAGATGTCTGCTCAGATAACATACCTGATTTTTTGCAAGCCAGCTGCAACTTTAAACTTCTCTTCACATATGGAATATTATTACTGTGGTGCATTTGTTTGTACACTTGATAATAAGATTATGGGTGGCTGTGGCTCCATGGGTTGCGCTGGTTTACCTTTGACAACAAGGTTGGAAGTTCGATCCCCATCTCCTACTGTCTGCATGTCGTAGTGTCCTTGAGCGAGATACTGAAGCCCAAGTTGCTCTCTAGCCCACTGCTCCTCAAATGCTTAGAATCGTTTAAATGTAGGGGAAACATTTTATGTATGTACCTGTATGCATATGATGATTCTAATAAAATTTAAGTTTTAAAGGTTTGTCTGTGTGGCCCACAACTGACGGGTCATTTCATCAATAAATGTCTGTTTTATCTCAAAGCATTATAGCTCACAAAAATGCTTTATGTGCATTTATTTATGAAAGTGACCTGCATCTGCAAAAATCATGTTACTTCATTTGGTTAAAAAAAAAAAAGAAAATTATGGAAACCTTTGACCTGCATACGGTTCCTCTGCACACCTGTGTGTGCAAAAATCAAGGTAATATTTTTAACCTTTGCTCCATATTCAAATCAAGCAGGAGGCCCAGCCCTAGCTGCAGACAGTAGTCAATAGTGCTGTTTTTCATGTACCGTAACCAAAGTCTTACTCTCATTATTGTTATTGTATTGAAATAAATGTTGGACTTTGGATGAGTGGAATAACTTACATATTTCATCACAGTAGCCATGGACTATGATCCTACAATGACGTCTCCTAACTTACCTATCTGAACAGGACTCAACTTTCACCCACATATCCATGTCACTGGCACCAAAACCCTCCACATCACATTCACAAATTAAAGTTAATACGATTAGAGACAGGAAATCATTGGAAATATGAAACCATTCTATGCATTTTGCAAACTCTGACTTGTAAATTGACTTCTTTCTTGTTTTGTTGGTAAAAAATAACACAGAAAAACACAGAGTTTAGCACAATCAGCAGTGTTTACTTGTGCTGTTTGGAGCCACTCTGTCTCGACTTACCATAAACATTGATTTGTAAACTGTTGTTTGTCATGCATCCAAAACAAAGCCTTCGTAATCAAGGCTCCATGAGCTGATACAAAATGGGACACGCTGAATTCTTACACAATTTAAAACATACAAAAAATTTTAAAAAGTACTTCAAATCTTGCATAATGTTTAAAAAGCCACAACATGCACTGTGGATCAAACAAGCGACCCCGTTGTAAATATTAATATGATTCTGGTTTTTGGCAAAGTGGCTCTTTGACATAAAGCCAGAAATCCGGCCACACTTTTTATCTGATTGTGCGCACACAAACTTGAACCTGTTGAACCTTTTTGGGGTCGCTCCAATGAACTTCTACCTCATTTTCACTCTTTTCTTCGGATTACTTAAGAGCTTTGTTGAGTTGGCCGTGATCTTTCTGTAGCTATCATTATTATGACAGTATTCTTATCTTAATGCAGTATTTTTATTGTTATTCTATCACACTTCTTATCATGGTACTTCTCCTTTTGACACACTTTCTTAAAGTGATGCATCCTTATTGACGAGACACAATGTCCTTAAATCAATGCTGCAAGAATGCTGTTAAGTTTTATGAAGGTTGGACGCTATTGGTATGGCCTCACTCTGTGTGTGTGTGTGTGTGTGTGTATGTTGTGTTCTGTCATCAGTATGAACCTCCACGTGTTGACTGTTGACACAGCAGAGTTTGGGCAGCCGCTCTGATAACAAGGACCTTTATAAGTCGGATGAGAGGAGAAGTCACTCTGCAGACCCCTGATGTTCAGGTAAAGGCCAGCCACCTTCTCACATATTGATCTTCTTCTTGTCTTAGAACAAGAAGGGGATGTATGTAAAAGGAATTATAGATAATTTATTCATTTGGACATTTTCAGTATTCAGTCATTTCTTTGTTCTAATATGAAATTCTTACATATTTCTTTTCATCTGTCCCTCCACAGAAAGATAAACATGCATCTAAAAGTTGTGATCTTCGCTTTGTCATTTTTGACAACTTCAGGTATACATTGATCCTCAAATGCTGTTTAATACCCTTTATTTTGCAAAGTATTTTTTTTTTTCATGTATGTATTTTTTGTCTGTAGCATATCCACTCCGCCGTAACACCAGGGAGGCAACCTGGACTAATTCAAAGTCCAACCAGGCTCATGAAAAGACAGAACTCACGAAGGATGTGGAGTAAGTTGACTAAACCTGAAATAAATGTGCATCTCATGGTGAAATATTGAAAGTGTTTTTATTATCTAATTTTTTTGTCTCTCTTTGCTCAGTAATATCTACAAGAGCCACATAGACAGCAGTGACCTTTACGACCCAGAAGATCACAGCAAAAACCCCGTGGCAGAAGAGATGCAACGAAAACTCAACATGGAGTCGGAGCGCCTGCGTGCCCGTCTACGCCAAGAGCTGGCCGAACTGCGAGAGAGGCTGTCCCCGTCTCCGGCCCACCTCGGCTCCACCCTGGCCAGCATGAGGGAGCGCTTGGCTCCTCTCACCCAGCAGCTCCAGAGCTCTCTCAGCAGCAACACCCAAGACCTGTGCGGCCAGCTGAGCCTCTACCTGCAGGGCCTGGAGACAGCGGAGGTCCAGGCGGAGGCCGGTCCGGCTCTGTACCAGGAAGCCTTCCACTGGATAAGTCAAACCCTGGAGCACAGCAGCTCCAAGGTGGCTGACTTCGTCAGCGACTTCCACGCTAAAACCATCGGGGAGATGGAACATCTGAAAGAGATCAGCGCTGGTGAGCAAGAGGCAGCCAAGTCAGAGCACTGGCAGGAAATCAGCTCCAGGTTGGGACAGGAGGTGAGCTCACTGAGGATGGAGGTGCAGAACAGGGTGGCGGCGCTCAAAGCAGAGCTCGCTGCTCTGCTAGAAAGTGCACAGCCCAGTAAGGCTGAAGTGACAGCCAGTATGGAGCGGTTCTGTCAAAATGCAGCACTGCAGAGCCAAGTGTTTCAGGCCCGCATGGAGAGGCTGTTTGAGGGGCTGGAGGAGGAGCTGGAGGTCCAGGTAGACTCCAGCCTGTCTCCTTCTTCTTCTTCTTCGTCCTCGTCGTCCATGCAGCCAGTTGGCTATTTGCAGGAGGACTTCTCAGTTAAGCTCTCCGCTCTGATCCAAGACATTCTGCACTCAGTGTAGTGACAGAGACAACTGTACATTTTTTTTTTTTTTAAAACTACCCGTTTACCTATTAAAGTGTTTCATTTGACCTGTATTCTCATCCATGAATTTGGTTTGTTGTTTGCCATTGTACCAGCAAAGTAAGTAGCCTGTAAATATTGAGTGTTTGGTTTTGAATTATGTATTTGTTTCATTCTGAACTGTGAATGAGTGTGTAAATGTCAGTATAATGTTTGCTGTGCCATGATATCAACCACAGTGCAGCGTTGACCTGATTTCAAACTTTATTTTGAATATGCACAAAATAGATCTGAATTATACAGCAGCTTATAATGTGGTCAAAAAGATATCTTTGTATATATGTAAATAACTGTTTTAAGCAATGAGATTATATGCATGATACCCCAAAACTGGGAAGCCTGTCAGTGTAAAAACGTGCAGGCATTTATCAAAGCAAATGTATAATAACATATTAAAATGAATCTGTTCTTTATTGGCTTACATAGTTAATGTTTCTTTTTTTAGACAGTTCAGGTTTGACTGTTCCTTCACAACCATCACATGCAGCAGGTATATACAGAAGAGGTTATATAAGATAGCAGTGTTCATTTCCATGTTCACCTGACAAGAACAGTTGATTCTTACTGACAAATCGCAACATCTTACAATAAACACACAGTAACAATATGGTATGAGGCGACGAGTTGATCCGGTTGTTCTGTCAGTTAAAGGAGTGAGGTAATCCTCCCGCCCAATAAAACTTCTTCAGGGCGAACCAGCCGCCCAGAACCAGCAAGGCAGCAGCAGCCGAGCCAAACAACACCCCCACCACCAGGCCCGTCACGTCCACGTTATCCCTCTCTGATGCCACGTCATTACCTGATGCACGCAGGGGGGGGGTTAATTGAGATTGATTTATGGGTTTGTTGTAACATCTTCTAAGTTATTAAAATGTATTTCTGATGACGAATGTGATCAAAGTATACTCACTATAGGCAGCTGCATATGGCTTGTCTTTAGTAGGGGAAGATAAGAAGGAGAGTCAGTTGAAAAGGTCAACTTTTTATCACGGTTCACTATGGTGGTGTTTTTTCTGGGTCTTACCTTCTCCGGCGGCAGTGTAAAGAGGTCCGACTGTAACAGTGGCTGATTCCCTGCTTTCTTCTCCAAAAGCGGCCACAGATCTTTTTCTTCTTTTATTAGTACAGGCCTGAAAAACAACAAACATCCAGTTGGGTTTAGTATAATATTTGTTATTTGATGTAAAATGATGGCTTCTATATATACATTTTCAGTTTATGAAATACTTTGTGATTTGTTTCTTTTATTTTATGATAAAATCAAAAAATGAACCAACCATGAACCACAAAAACCCTGGTTCAAATCCCCCTCTAAAACATTTATTGCAGCCATTTCCCATCTCTCTCCTTATATCTCCTGTCACATCCCTACACTGTCAGCTATCTAATAAGGTCATAAAATGCTCCCAAAATACTTATTTTTAGCAATGTTATCAGTAGCAACTGTCTCAGGTTTCTTAAAGGTAGGGTTGGTAATGCTGTTCAAATACATTTTTTCTTTATATTAGTTGCCGTCTATCGGACTGACAGCGCATAACCCTCTGGGGGCAAGGGGCTATATTTCTGGGGTTCCGGTGTAGCCAGCGGATATCCGGGCCAAGACTTGCTTTTCCGTGCACTGCTCATTGTTTAAGGTCCAATTAGCAACTTGAGATGCGAGACTGGAGTTGGAGTTGAGAGACGACGTGTATAAACGGAATGTTTCACAAGTAACCAGTTTACAAGCTAATTTTAAACCAATAAAAAGCTAAATCATCATCAGACGATAGCCGATGTGTTCCCAGATTGCATTCCGCCTCTTCTGCTCTACACACGGACCTTTTATCTGCATTCAACCAAAGCCCGCTCGAACGTGATTGGTCAATACTATTCAGATTACAAACGAAAACCAGAACACTTCCGATACCAAAATCTTGTCTCTTATAGATTCTACATGTGAATGCAGAATCTGTTTATAGAGATTATATACATAGTGATATAGGCTATGAATCATTCAAAAGTAATTTGTTCTTGACTTCTCAACTTACAGACAGCAGCTCTTGACATTTGCTGGGCTCACAGAGTCTCATTATGCAGTGCAGATAGATGCTGGACTTTGCCTGGTCGCGGTGCTGAACAAAGCGGAAGGCCTCGAAGTTAAACCGGGCAACCATGGATAGGCCATTGCTTGTCACAGTTGTCCTTTGGTTCACATTGCAGCTAGTGGAAAGCAGAATTATTTTTATATAGTTTATATAAAAACTCCATGTTTACTATGTGTATATTTGTTTGTCCATACCCGGTGAAGAAGTTGTGCTGCTCACTATGCGTCATGTTGTAAGGAGTGGGAGTGGCAAAGCAGTGATCCAACAGTAAGTGGAAACTGAAAAGAGGACAGTGGGCCAATGAGTTACTGTTTGCTACAAGAAAACACTGCAAATTCACTATAAACATCCACTAATCCAAATGGGCTTTTGTACTTACTTTCCTGTAAGGTTAACAGCCTTGACCTCCACGTGGATCCTGGTTCGGAGCACAATTCCTTTTGGAGGTACCACTAATGGGTTGCTATAGTCAGAGTCCTGGGAGAAATAAGACACCAGAGTGAAATAAGTCAAGAGCAATATAGCTCCATAGTATAATATGTATAAAGGGAACTGAATGCCAACTTACATTATAAACACTCATTTTCAATGTGTCAATGAAGGACCCATTATTATCGCTGGTCGCCACGGAAACTGAGGAGCTAAAAAGTCATGGAAAAGACAATTACTATAAAAAGCAATAGGGTAAATTTACAACTATATAATCATTACAGAAATATCCCTTTTGCACAACATAGGGTCTATTTTAAGATAGAGAGTAACTCACGCCACAATCTGTGTGTTGTTGATGAGGTACTCCAGCGGGTAGCGGCAGGAGAAGTGATAGTAGAGGTCTGTGGAGTAGCTGATCACCCCCTGGTCAGATTTGGGCGTGTTAATGAACCCGGTGATGATAACTGACTGGATGGTCAAGAAGCTGCTGAATGGACCTGTGGGGTCCGGGGTCTCATCCACAATCTAAACAAGAACAATCATTACATGACCTTCTGCTTTACTGCCACACAACAGGAAAATCACTGGAACCATTTGTCCAGTAATGTACCCGATTCGACTGTTATCAGGCCATTGAATAGAAGTTAAGGGAAAAATACTGTGTTTTAGCTTAAAATAACTACGAACACAAAGACAACTACATGTTTGTTGGTTACACACGGGATGCAAACTCCAGCCTCCTGGCTGAAAACCCTACGTTTAGTGTCCCATCCGTCATCCCTGACCTCTGCCCTTTATGGAGTTTCACACTGTCTATACTACAGCGCCTGACCTCTGCTTCAGCTCCTGTCATAATTACTACAGAGGTCACTGTCATGTTCTTTTTATACCTTCTTTTGGTGATCTATCATGTGAATAGATGATAAAACCTACTATTGAGTGTAGTAGGCCCCTATTGGCCCACATCTATGGTGCTTATAGCGAACGATAACGCCTGTTTAATGGCCTGACACCAGTCTAATCGGCTGAGTAATTCAACATTATTCATCATCCTCTACTAGATACAGTCTGACCTGCAGAGACTGGCGGCAGGGGTTACTCTGGCTATGGTTGACAGGAAGCAGGTAACGGATGACTGGAGGGTCCACACTGGTGTCGATGGAGCCCTGGCACTCCGTGGTGTTGTGGTTCCCGTTCATAGCCAGGTCTGTGGTGTTGAAGCCGGCCCACTGAGCCGTGCACAGGTTGATCTCCAGGGTGATTGTACTGGTGCCACAGTCAACCATCATGTCCGCATTGTCTATGAAATAAGGAGAAGGAGAAACGAAGGAAGAGGTTTTAATATTGTGAGTTTTGTTATTGGAATCAGAGGGAAAATTAATATGATGATCCAGTTGCTGCTGCAGAGACAGAGATGAGAAAAAGTCCCTCACATTAAGCAGGGAAAAAAGGTAAAGTGTGCACTGATTTGTGCAAAATGCTCATATAAAACAAAAGCATCTGGCTCAGTGAGAGTCAACTTACCTGGGATCCTCTCATACTCAGACGAGCAGTTGTAGAGACACAGAGTCGGCTGTAGGAGCACAGCCAGCAGAGGGAGACAAAGATAGAGAGTCATGCTGTCTGGAGGAAGCTGATTGATAAATCCTGTTTTAAAATGGAGAAAAAAAAACAATATCAACAATAATAAAAAACAACAAAATGACACTAGATTAACATTATCAATTGAGTTAGAGCAGTACAATTGTATGTGACTATAATTTTCAATATCAAATTGTGCAGGAAATGTAGTTTAGCCGAGCTGAAACTGTTGATGTTTTCCCCAAAGTGTTGCAATTTAAAATCAATGAATTTCAAATGAGACAGTCTTACCTTAGCTGGTACCTGAGCAGGTGTCTGAGTAGTCGTGCAGTGTGGCTTTTATAGTATTTGACAGCCTCAAGACACCTAAAACCATACAGGTGTGACTCTCAAACCCTCCCTTTAACTAATTATAGACCCCTACATGCACACACACACACACACACACACACACACACACACACACACTTTCTCCACGTTTCTATACCGTGACTTCTCGTGTAGACGGCAGCAGCAGCTCCTGGCAGGGTTCCCTGTCAGATCTAAATCCAGCAGATTAATCTGTCAGTGGGATTTGACACAGATCTCTCGGGTAACTACAACTGCTGTTTCAGGTTTCCCTCCATCAAAAATGATTATTGAAGGTGAAAGTTACAGTTGTTGGCCAGCTGTACTGAGGCAAATGAGGTTTAAACTCGGATGCAATGTACATATTTATTGGTAAATAAACCTCTTGTACTGCAGGGAAAGAACTGCATTTTGAAACTATCAACATAATAATTGGCCATGATCGGATTTAATCCACATTTCATATACATGTCACCAAATTCAGGGAACTTTACAGAATGATGTTGCTAAAAACATTCAGAATAAATTCCTTTTATAGGCTAATTCTGATTTCTTCCTTTATCAATAACTGAGATGCTGTACTGCATTACACATAAGTTATTTATTCAGAATCAACAACTCTCAAAAGAACAGAAGTACATTTCCCAAAAACATTGTTTACCGAGATCACGGTCCGGAATAAAGGATTCATCTTTTTGAGAATGGACACCTTGAAAGGTGATCATGTTTGTTGCCACAAGCAATGAAGTCCTCCGCCAACCAGGATTGACCTTTATTCATTTCCCTTGCATGTCAAACCCTCTCCTCTATTGTCTCCATAGACTTGCATTGCAGGTAGTCTCCATAGCTATCAGCCAAAACCGCTGCTGCTCAACTGAGACGCCCCATTGTTCCTCAGAAACATAGAATGAAAAGGAGAATCAGTGTTGTTGCTAAAGTGCCCATGGTCAGAGAAGACATTTGTCACACTATCCACAGATGCGTCACTCTTTTACAATCTCTTAAATCCTCCAAGAACACCTGTTTAGAAACAACTCATCGGCCATTCTTCTTCACTCTAATCCCACTCTCCATTTCATTCCCCTGTAATCCCTCTGACTGCAGAGTCAGAGAGGTTAAAAATGGATGGAGATGTCTGCAATGGGTCTGGATAAACCATATCTAACCCATAAATTAAATAATCATGCAAACTGCTAATAGCACATTATAGTTTACAGCTTACTGTATGTCATCGCTCCCCAATGAATACTATGTATCTCCAATTTTAGGGATTTTTATTGATAAACGGGAGAATTATTTGTTCCTTTATGGGCTGAGAAAATGTCCCTACTTCAGATAAGCTAAATAAATCTCTTTTTTTAAACAACAAATTTGTAATATATATGAACCATACAGTGACTATTATCTGTAGGGAGGCTAAAGTTAGATGCACCAGACTGCGATAATGATTCACATCTAGTTCTTTTCACCAAAAGCTATAATGGTTACTGATATATTTCACATTAGAAAACAATGAAAATAAGGCCCAGGGCAGGACACAAACTTAGTTCTGGAAGAAAGAGGATACACTGGGAAGATGGAGGAGACACGGTACTGTTCTCTGGCATGTACAATGAAGATGATCATTAGAGTAGCTAATGACCCCTTAGTATGTGAATATAGCATCATAGTCACATTGACAACTGAGTAAATGTGTTTAAAAACGGTTCCAACACTCCAAAACTACAAAGGAGTTGTTGTCTATTCTGCCTACAAGAAAAGGGTGTACATTGTTTACTTGTGTAGAGATAATTTGCTTAGATACATTTCCACTTATGACATAATGCAGTCATATTCTTAATAATCTGTTCATTCAGTGGTGGAAGAAGCATCCAGATGTTTAAGTAAAAGCACCAAAACAGCACTGTATAAATACTTCACTACAGGTAAAAGTAAAAGTTATGCATTCAAAATTGTACTTAGCCCATAAGTAAAAGTATTGAACTATTAAAAGAACTAAATAACTAAAATTATTAAAAACTTGTAATGTAGAACAACGTGACTAATACATTATTATAAACGACAAAATTAGATTGTTAATACTGATGCATGAATGTATAAAAAACATTTACTGTTGTAGCTATTGCAGCTATATAAAGTTAGGTATTTCAGTCCAGTGGTTCCCAACCTAGGGGTCGGGTCCCTCTAAAGAGTCACAAGACAAATCGGAGGGGTCATGAGATGATTAATTGGAGAGGAAGGAAGAAAAAATAAGTTCTGCTACTCAAATTCAATCAATTATTTTCTGGAAATACTGTATCATTTGAACAGTAATATAAATGAAACCACCTGAGAAGTTTAGTGGGGAAATATCACTTTGGTGGAACAAATATTGTATTATTATATTCATAAGTTGAGTGTGTTTTTTAATGTGAAATCTTAAAAGTAATCAGTAGTAACTCCAGCTGTCAGTTAAACATAGAGCAGTAAAAGAACAATAATTCCCTCTAAAATATCATGGAGTAGAAATAAGTATAGCATAGAAGTAGCAAGTAAAGTAACATTAACTGTATGTAAGTAAATACTTGAGTAAATGTTCTTTTATTACTTGTCACCACAGGTGTCATTGGACAATAACAGATTCATTTCTAAAGTGAATGGGAGTTGCTGCTCTGATTTTATTTCAACAGTAGTTTGGTGTCATCTGCTGGACAAAATTAGACAGTGTGCATCTGATGGACTCGTGATTCACCAGTGGTGAGGAGAGCAACAAGCCAAGAGACACAACTTCCTCCTCAGTGAACAGACAGCACAGTGACAGCCATTGTTTAGTTGGTTCTCGGAAAAACGCCATTCATCCATTCCAGTAAACACAAGAAATAAAAATAATCAGGAATTAACAAAGACACCAAGATAAAGTCATCTACAGTAAAAACAAAGTTGTGTTCTGCACCACCAAGGCAACTGGGCAAAGTGGGCAACCAAACCAGTTGGGCCGAAAGTGGCAATATACCATCTTACAATATAGTATCAACTTATGTGATAATGGCTTTAAGGTGGATCCTGATATTGAGGTTTTGGAGGAGGGTCTCTGTGGCAAAATCTCGTTTTTAGAAGCTTTATTTTTCCAGTTTTGTGCTAACATTTTGAACTTTTCTAAATTAAATTACCATGCAGCTTATCTAGGTCCAGCTAGTAGTCTGGCATAGAAAAACTGCACACATTGCACAGAGGGTGGGAGAAACAAGCGTTAATGGTGGCCCCCTAGCAGGTTAATCTGACGGTATTCCCGAAGGTGAAATGTTTATCTAAACGTCCCACATAAGTATAATAAGTTTGTTCAAACATTTTTTTTTTTTTTGAAGATTGGCCATTCTGGTCGTTGCTGTCTAGTGTATAAAAGAAAAAAGAAAGAAAGAAAGAAAGTGTCTTGTATACTCAAATATAAAAATCAATCAATATACAATTTTTTAAAATGCTCATGCTGCATGCAAAATGTAACAACACCTATAGGCTACATACAGTCCAACATTAAAGTCCTGTGGTACATTCCTGTTTGGCACAAATAATCTTTGAGGCTAAACTGTGGCACACAGTTCTTCATCACGTGACTAACATTTGCATGCATTGACCAATAATTAAACTTTTTGGGGCATTTCTGCTTTATTTAATAGTGAGACAGACAGGAAAGACGGAGGAGAGAGAGGGGATGACATGCAACAAAGGGCCGTGGGCCGTACTCCAACCCAGGCCGCTGCAGTAACTACTCAGCCTTTATGGTACTCCCCTTACCCGTCGAGCTACCAGGGCACCCCATCAAACAAACTTCAGAGAATTCGAAAGACCAAAACAAGGAAAAATCATTCCAGGTCACGCATGACAAGCATCCGGAGGCAGAGAGAAACCGATGGAGAGATGGCCTGAAGCCAGGTAGTAAACAACAGACAGCCTGTGATTGTCTGTCCTCTCTCAGCTCTCCACGGAGAGGAGCTGCTGATGGTTATTACTCTGCTTCCAAGGTCATCTGTTGATGGGTGTTGTTAAAAATCACACAAGAGGAGGATAAACTGCAGGCTGTGGTGAGGTTAAAGCCGACTTCTGTGTTGCCAGTCTAGTGTGTCTCCAACATCCGTCAAATATTCACTCCATCATCATGTAAAGATACAATGACATGGGCTGCAGATAAAGGCCTGTAATAAACAAAGAGGACAGCATAGCAGATCGTCCCTGTTTTTTGCCCTCTGTTTTTGTTGTTGTTGTTGTTTTTTACTATTTCCCTGCCATATATATTTTCCCAGTGTTGTGTTCAAGTGTGTTTAAGTTGTGGCGTGTATCTTTTGTAAAGATAAAGTAGTCATTTTTTAGTTTTAATGGTAGAGTCTAAATACTGTACTGATACAAGCGCTTCATTTCGGTGGGGAAAAGTGAGATTTAGTGAAACAGGTGTATAGTTTGGGAAGAGGACCACACTCCCTATGTGGATATGAAGGGCTCATTCTAAGCTAACGAAAACACAACGATTCTTAGTTTCAGGTGATTATACACTAATGAAAACATAATTATGAATATTATATTCCATTTCTGCTATTAAATGCCCCTAAAACTGCAACAGAGCTAATAAGTAGATGGGTGACAAATGAAAAGGCCACATAGCGTATGATTCACATCATTTTCATACTTATGAAACCATTCAGTGACCCTTTGTGCACCATGTGAAAGGGTTGTCATCCTGGAAGAGACAACTCCCATGACACACGACACATAGTAGGATAAAGGAGATCACTATCCATAACTTTGCTTCTGTCCCTTTATAACACAGTGGTGGGCAAATAGTGGCACGTGGGCCAAATCTGGCCCTGTGCCTTCATAGTTTGCATCAAAACCATTACGTACTCCATTTAAATCCCAGTAAATATGGCCTAACATCTAATATTGAAGAGAATCATACCCCATTTGCTGCTATTTGAACAGCACAGTGCTGAAATTAAATCCAATAAACTCACTGCATGAATAACACAGATTAAAACTACAAACAACTACATTTACATGAAACAACAAGTACACGGAGTGCTGATGACAACAACAACTTTCATTCAACCAGAACTGGAGCAAGCCAACATTGAACCTGTCAGTCTCTCAGCCTTTTGGGGGATTAAACCGTGTAAAATTATTTATTTTTGTTGCGTAATCCCTACGACTGCTCCAGACTCTCACAATTGCTCATTTTCTGGAAATGAAACTGCAATGCCTGGAAACCAAAACCATAGCAATGAACAGGAAGTTTGGCTCTCCAAAAAAAATCCTTTCCTCTTCCTCCTCTGCATGCTTTCCTGTTCCAATCTCTCTCTCCCTATCTCACTTTTTGTCCTTACTCTGTCTCTCATGGTGTTTTCACAGTGAGTCACTTTCCTTTTAAACACTTACACTTGCTTTCATGGGAGATGTTTTTCTATAATCACCGGCCACATCAGAAATGTGGTCGACAAACTGAATCACATCATAATATGAGATCAGTGTGTTTATATCAGACAAAGAAAAGGAAAGACTGAGTTGTACTTTTAACACGCACCATTTACAATTTGAAGTCAACCTTGTTTCTCTTTCTGCTTTCTCGCTTCATTTTCTCCTCTGAGCTGTATGTTTCCCCAGACAGCACTCAATCTGTGTGTGTGTGTGTGTGTGTGTGTGTGGTGGAAAAAGACTGAGAGATGCTCATTCTTTATGTTAATACAGGGAGCATGATGCATAGTTTGCACAAAGACCTCTATTCATCCCCATGATAATGACATTACTATATGTGGAATGGGATTTTTGCTAATTTATAAAAGACACAGGCTTAACAAAATGCACAAATTCTCAACCTTAGTGCTTTGAGTTTACATCTAGAGGGGAAGGAATTCACTGAAAAGCAACAATAGCCTACTTTTTTTCTTTTTTCCAAAGCAAAAAAATCTTGGACTATCTCCCTCCTGATGTTTTTTCCCCCCTCAGCCATACGCCATATGCACGCCTCCACTAGTCTGACTGGACAGACCTCTCTGCTGCCTCTCTGTCATTATAGTCTGTTTATCATCAGGGTTGGAGAATCTGAAGTTGAACTACTACTTTAATTTAGGACTAATCGTGCAACACACTCGGGGTGAAATATGTAGAAATGGATTTTATGAAGCTGTTTGGCACCGTGATCGCCGTGTTGTTCCACCCTGGATCCACGTCTAAAATAAATGGTAAGAAAGTGACTTCGGAGGAGCGAAAACTCCCTTTTTAAACTCCACTGCGACAATGCAATAGGCTTATTGCTGTGTATTTTATTTTAAAAGTAATACTTCGACTTGTTTGTTTGTTTGTACCGACAAAAAAGTTTAAAAAAAATAAGTTTGCATGCAACTGAACGAGGCTGTGCATTTGTTTTTGTGGATTAATGTAACGAGGTTGATCCCACAACCAGTGTAAATAAGCCTGAAGCGTATATAACCTACATACAGCATGAAGGCTGCACTGTAATGATAAACAGACTGCAGTCACACAGCAGCACGTGATGTGGTGGAAAATGAACATCAACTGGGTGTATGCGATTCAGATCACCGATCTGAAGTCAGCAGGTCGCATAGTTTTCCATAACTCTACACTGTAAACGATTGCTGTTAATTTACAGCATGATTTCAACAGTATTAACCTGTTATTGCTAAAAACAGTGCTTTTAAATTACGCTCATAGGCCGTTTTTCAACTGAACTATAATGCATTCTTAAAAAACATCACTTTACTGCTGATCAACTGTCTAAAGTATCATCAGTAACGGTTTCATGCAGTATTTCTTTAATTCTGGGACCTGATCTGCACATGTGAGGCTTGTACATTGTACATGATTGTAAAATCAGTGAATTAGCTCTGTTCTTCCCTCACATGTTGTTATGGTTTACATTCTGTGCTTGTAGCAGCTATAGACAGACATTAAAGGGAAAGTGTCAACAAGTCTATTATAGCCTTTTTCCTAACAAGTGCCTTTAATTGTATTTAGTGTGACTATTCCTATGTCTGTAACCTGCTAAGTCTATTCATCTAGGCAAAAAATTATGTTTATTAAAATGTATGTAAAAAATACAACCTAAATAGTGCATTATCAGTAAGATAATGTAAAAGAAAGGTGAAAAACAGCTATATAATGTATCGTTAAACAGTAAATTAACTGTAAAATACTGTGAAAATAATAAAAAAAAACAGTTCAAACTGTATTTTTCATTAACAGTACAAGGCTGTAAATTTCAGCGACAGTATAATAATGTTAATTTTACAGTAACATAAAGACAACCCTGCTGCCAGTTCTTAACAGTGTAGGCAGGCTGTGATGATAACAACAGCATTTATATCAGTGTCGCTGGTGGAAATGTTTCTAGGTAGGGCTGTGTCACATCCAATCAATTTCAGCAAACATCCCAGTATGATTTAATGAAAAAAAGTGAAGGTATCAAAAACACATTACTACTTTGCAGTTAAAAAATCAACAATTATTTTATTCCAACAGGAGCAGTAAAGAATGCTTAGAAAAACACAACAGTATAACATGTACTCAGTGGTGAAAAGTAACTAAGTACATTTAATCAAGTACTGTACTTAAGTACAATTTTGAGGTACTTTACTTGAGTATTTCCATGTTCTGATACTTTCTACTTCTACTCCACGACATCTCAGAGGGAAATATTGTACTTTTTACTCCACTACATTGATTTAATAACTTTAGTTACTTTACAGATTCAGATTATTATTACAAATTATAAATCAACTAATACATTCTGATGTATTATTATAGATTAAACTACCCAGCAGTTTATAAAGTCATTAAAATGAGATCCACCTTAACCAGCTGCAACATTAAAGTGATGAACACATTAATGCATCAATAAGTATAATTCAATAATATACATTATTCTGAATAATGTGTACTTTTATGTTTGGTACTTTAAGTATATTCATATGCTAATATTTTTGCACTTTTACTTAAGAAGGATTTTGAATGAAGGACCCTTACTTGTATTTCTACATGCTAGTATTGCTACTTTTACTGAAGTACAAGATCTGAGTACTTCCACCACTGCATAGGTTTAGTTAGTACACATATACATTGTATATGTGTACTAACTAGACCTACCCCATTATGCAACAGATGCACATCCATCTATAGCACTATGTTTCTATTATGTATAAATTTAAAAATAAATGTGATAGAAGCATTTCAAGGAGATAAGATGTCTGCGATTTTTGTCAGTATTGTATCGCTTGTACATGTTTTCAACTCCTACAACCTGTAATGTGTGTCACATGTATAGACATGACGTTGTATTAAAGCTGCAGTGGGTAGAATTGGAGCAAATATGATTTTAAAAAGTCTATTTTTATAAAACGGTCTCTATATCCTGACAGTAGTGCATGAGACAGCGAATCTGAAAAAAATCATGGGCCTCTGTGTCCTCCGGTGCTCCTAATGGCATCTGCAAGATTTCACAGACAAGGAAAACAACCAATCGGAGCCGAGCTGGAGCCTGCCGTCTCTGAGCAGCTGTCAATCACTCACGAACTCCGATCAAATGGGCAAACTAGGCAGCGCTGATCAAATATGAATTGATATTCTGTTACTGTAATGCTTATTTCTCACCTCAAATGTTTGCAGAAACATCTTGTAGTGTACTGTTTAGCTGTAAAATGAGAAAGTTTGTAACTTGGCAGCCATGTTGAGAACAGTTGAGGAAATAACAAGCACCACCCACCAGCCGGAGCAAATGGGTCACAAGCAGTAAAAAGGTTGGGAACTACTGATTTGATCTATTGTCTCTCTGTTTATTAGTTGGCGTATTGATAATAATAATAATAATAATAATAATAATAATAATAATCATAATAATAATCATAATAAATTACCTTTAAGTGATGTGCCATCAGCGCCTTTAGACAATCAAGATTCATTGTGTAAAACCATAATTAACATACTTCAATCAATAATAAAGCTCCTCATTATGCCACCGCAGCAAGTCACTGCATCTCAGACGTGCTCAGACTCACATATTTCAAATCGGTCACAGTGCACCACAGCATCCAAACTATTTTGAAATGCACAAGTGGCACAAATCTAGAAAAAACAAACATCTTTTTTTAAGTCCTTAAAAATATAGGTTTTACTCTGTAATTTCATATGGTTTACCCTACCCACGTTGCAGGAAAATGTGGGAAGACTTTTGCAAAAACAAATTCTGGTTCCTAATTTGTCCGTGATTCTGTAGGTTGTTTATAATCTTCTTGCCACAGAAAACAAAAAAATGTATCATCTTGTTTTCTCCCTGATGCTGACCGCATCGTCCAGGCCAAAGGATCTGTCGGCGCGGGACAGAGCGCCCATGCTACAAGGTGTCCTACATCCAGGACAGCAGGCGGAGGCTGACCTTTGAGGATGCCAGGCAGGCCTGTAGGTCGGATGGAGGTGACTTGCTCAGCATTGAGACAGAGAGCGAGCAGCGACTGATGGAGAGGTTCATACAGCAGCTGCAGGCTGGAGATGGAGACTTCTGGATCGGGCTTCGCCGCAGCCCTCAGCGCCACAGGGCAGGGACAACAAACCCAGGTTGCCCTTCGCAGTACTTTTGGCTGGATGGAAGCAAGGCCAAGTACAGGTCTTTCTCCTTTTTTATCATTTCACTCTATGTATGAATGTTTCGGCTGCGTCAGTGAAAAAAGTATGCAGGATCTCAAGGGATCAAATGATGCTTGTGTGGGAGTGATGGATATACAATCCTTTGCAAGAATTTGGGAATAAGAAATATGAAGTAAAACTGCATGCTATAATGTAAATTGTCCAATATAAATGCGATAAACTCGTGCATCTTATTTGCTGTAGGAATTGGCACTGGGACGAGCCATCGTGTGGCGTTGAAATGTGTGCGGTTCTGTATCACCAGCCCAACGCACCGCCCGACGAGGAAGGTCATTTCCTGTTCCAGTGGAACGATGACAACTGCAACTCCAAGAACAACTTTGTCTGCAAATACCCAGAAGGTGAGCCAGTAGATCACAGACACTGTGCTGGTCTACCTTGCTGCGCACTACTGGGAATTATTGACATTTGACACTCTTTGGTTTTATTTGGTTCTTGAATCCACAAAATCAGAATTTTATCTTCCAAAAAAACATTACTGAAACGGGGCCACCGCTGTCAACCACTAGCTCTTAACAACTAATGTGCAATATTAATGTTGGTTTCCTGGATTACTGCTCATGCTCTCTGGAAACCCCAAAATATATACAGTATTTGCCTGTGTTAAAGGTATACCCAATATCTTAAAGGTGCTCATTCATATCCAGACTATTAATATAGCAGCAAACAGCCATTTGCTATATAAAGATATAGAGGAGTAATGTCTACCTGAGCTGAGAATGAAGTCACACTCCCTCTTTGTGTGTTGTAATCTGCGCATCTCCGTGCTTTGTTGAAATAATTGGCCATCCGCACATGCTTTTAGTGCATGTTCGTGCATGTGAGCGTGCCCCACTGGCTAGCTCACAGCCGCCGCTCTACGCTGCTCTCATATGGCGGTTACAACTGATAACACCGTACCAACCGAGGGCGCCGTTTACTAAAGCGTAGCATCCACCCTCTGGTTCCCCCCCTAGGTTAACACTTAGCTTTATAAGCAGTGTTACCTTTGTTTTCACTGTTAGCACTCTTAGCACCGGTAGCTACAAGCCACTGGCTCAGATGTCGCCATGTTGAGAGCCGTGCGGAGGCAATAGATATGCCCCTAATCTCGCATTTAGCACCTTTAAATTATTAATCAGTTCTAAGTCCTTCAAGGGACTTTCAAACTGTGAACCATCCCTTCGATAAATCTGTGTGCACACTTTGTGGTTATATTTATGTAACAACCTAAAGCTTTTTTTTTTTTTATACTTAAAACAGTTTACTCCTCTGGAGATTTTTCTGGGCTCATTTTACTTTGTTAATTAATTTTGACTTCCATTTTCTAACGATTCTTCCTGCTGTTTATCTTTTCTTTTCTTTCTATTTCGGATGGGATACAGTTCTTGAATGCGTGCCTTTATGTACTTCATCTTTTTTAATGAGCTGAGTGAAGTAGCATTGATTACATCATCAACTTACTTTTCTCTGTCTTTTGCAGAAAAAGTACCAGAGGAACGGAACACAGCACATGCAGGTACAACATGTACTTAACTACCCCACACGTGCTGTACATACTGTCCTTGTATGCATGATGTTTCTGTGGGGTATAAAGATAACAATTGACTGCGCATGTGTTTATACTTAGATCAAGAAAGGTCATCACTACTTTAAATGTCATCTTCCCTTTTATGTAAATAAAGACCTCTAGTGGTCAAAATGTATAAGGTTTGGGTTGTTTATGTTATATAATCTGCAGGTCACATGTAGTACAGTACAGTACAGTACAGTACAGTACAGTACAGTACATGTATGATGTATTCAGCTTTGTAGCAAATATCTTTCTGTTTTTATTAAGGATAGGTGTTATTCAGGAAAAAAAATTCAAAACACATTCAAACCTTATACAACACATGTATTCACTTACATTCTGAAAAACTTCCAACATGCATCTTAAGCTATAAATGTGCATATAGATGCATGTGATCACATCATCTACCGATAAGGACATTTAAACAGGGAAATTCAAACAGTTAGGGAAAATACATGGTATTTGTTATACATGATGCATTTAATATTTGAATTCATACTCTCACATGTTTTGCTTATTGTTTCTTTTCAGTTGTAGAAATCTGCGACGGTTTGATAAACAACGTCATGTGTCATATTTGTTCTTGTAATATTCAACTGATGATGTTAACTTGTTTTCTGATTGCTCCAGTTCCATCTGTGAGGCCAAACGTGTTAACAACTACAGAAAGTGATGAGAGGATAAAAATGAGACTACCTGAGTCATCAGGTAAGAAAATAAAAATAAAACATATACTTTATTCTTGATACTTAGAATAAAAAGCACTTTATGTTTTCAGGGAAACTACTAAAAAATACTGCTTTGAGTAGTAACAGAATGGTGACGTGCCCAAACTATTCAAGGATTAAGGTCTATGTTGTAAAGTCATCTTAAAAGAAGTTATGCCAAGTCATATTCTTTCCTTTGCAGTATCTCTCTCAGACGACACCCTGTACGTTTCCTACATCCTTTATGCAACTATTCCTGCTCTCCTGCTGCTGCTGTTTGCAGCTGCTGGGTTCTTCTGTTACAAACACCATGCTAAGAGGTAAAAGCAGAAAAGTATAAGCTGTTGTACTAAAATGACAATACCATGTACTTATCTGTTGTTTTTCAAATATATATAACATTGCGTTTCTGTATGCAGAGTAATAAAATGACTTATTAAGAAGCATTTTAATGCACATCAATGCAGCTCTTCTCCAAGTATTTACTCAGTTTTGGCCAGTGTGTACACAATATACCTGATATATACTTCTTGTATCTTTGTTTGTGGTTCGACACATAGGGAAAATATGTTTTCTCACTTTATGTTGTCTCACTGATGAGCAGCTTGTCGTGATGATCCCACTGCGCTCTTTAATGTCATTTCTTCCATATTCAGGAGGAAGACAGAAACAGAAAGCTGCCCCGGCAGATCAAAACCGTGGATGTCAACAACAGCTTCACCTTATGCCATACAAGGACCTTACGCCTTTAGTGACATCACTAAACTGACTCATCCCACTCTGGACGGCAGCATGCCGGGAAGCGTCATGACAAAGCATCCCTGTGCTCCTTCCCAGGGCTCCCAGTGTGACGAATATGAGAATGTGACATGTACGGCCAGGGAGAGCGGCTTTGTGACCAATGACATCTACGAGACCTGCAAAGCTCAGAGCCGGCAGACTGGTTGGGTGGAAAATGAGATCTATGGATAATACTGTTGATACATATCTGGTTTCTGCGAGTGTCCTTCAACCTCATAGCTGTCGAATATGACCCGGCTAGACAGAGGAACATAATGTTCTCCATCCCTTTCTTCTTGCACACCCTACTGGTTGCTTGTGTGGTGCAGGATTACTACACCACCCTTTGACCTATGTTCCAATAATTTATCTCTCGTGTGTATCTCCAGTGTTGCATCCTTAGCACGTCAGATAAATGCTGGAACAACGCCCATTTTCAAAATTCATACATGTTATTTCTATGGTCTTAGACAGTCCAAATAATATTAGTAAACATGAACAGCTCTCTCCCAAATCCAAAAACTAGAGTGCTAAAACTCAATTTTGTGATGTCATAGGGAATAAAGTGTGGAGCCGCTCCATAGACAATGAATGGGAGACTGATTTCGTGGACCCACAGAAGGTTTGTTTTATTTTTTATACCCAAATGAGCTTTATTCTATTGTAGTGTTATCAGTTGTGAAACAGAAAATGTCCCCATATACTCAGAACATTCCTCTGGGTGCTCTCAGTGTCATCTATAACATCTCTCCCCATTCATTGTCTATGGAGCAGCTCCACACTTTATACCCTATGACATCACAAAATTGAGTTTTAGCACTCAAGTTTTTGGATTTGGGAGAGAGTTGTTCATGTTTACAAATATTTTTTGGACTGTCTTAGACCATAGGAATAACATGTATGAATTTTGAAAATGGGCATATAGTTCCCATTTAAAGCAGGGTTTCCCAAAGTTTTGTCACCTGTGATTTAGGCCCCGAACTTCCCAGAACCCCACCGATAATCTGTGCACGGCACACCTTTGGATTCAAGAGTACTAGATGAGTCATCTAAAAATACTGATACTGTATATTTCAAATCTTTATAATTGTTATTATTAAACAAGACTGCAGCCATGCTATGTTGATGACATGTTGCTCTTTAACAGGTATAATGTTTACCACCATCATAGTTTTTGTGTGTTCGCATGCTAATGTTTGCTAATTAGCACTAAACACAAAGTACAGCTGATGCCGAAGGGAATGTCATGTAATTTTGCAGATATTTGGTTATAAACCAAAGTATTAAATAGATGAAAACTTAGGGTATCCAATCCAATAGTTGTTGAGACACTTCTCGCAAAGCCACAAATGTCAACCTTATGGTGGTGTTGCTATAATATATTATTATACTTATAATATATTAATCTGGACAAATACTCTGACAAATTATGTAACTTCAAAGCAGCACGAAGGCTTTGGTTTCAAAGAGACATCAATGAACTCAAATAAGCATTACTGAGTCAGGTCAGGTTAGCGGTGCAGCAGTGCTGCTATATTCGGCGCGGTGGATTTCACATTTAACCCCTGGGAATAAGTGCAAGTTTTGAGGACTCACGCAAGGTTACTCATCATGTAAACAATCCCGAATTAAACTGCTCAGCCGTTTTCCAATCACGTCACCAGATATTATGAGACACGAGGACAAAAAGATCCTGTTGTCTCTCTACAGCGGCGGAGTTGACCCTTTCTCTAGAGCCGGAGAGTGCCGTCAGCCCAGTGTAAGGCTTCCTGTTTGTACTCTGATGTCAGGGAACAGGACAGTACATGCGGAAACACTGATGACAGAACTCTGCTGACCCCAGTAAACCTCAAAGCTGTGGTGGCCTTTTCCCCCGACTCCACCTGACTGTGAGGGAAACTCAACCCTACCACTGATCTGACAATACAGAGACTTATAGGAGTTTTGTCATGGATTCATTCATCAAGCATATGCCTACCTTGTAAATCTGTAAAATAATCATGGATATACATTACTGATCACAAATGCCTGTGTTATTTCTGAGTGGGCTGCTGGGCCTTGGAAAGATGTAGCAATCCCAGTAAGGAGAGGCTGAGTGTGTTCTTGGAGAATGTTAGACAGGAAATGCCAAAAGCACATCTGGAACTCTTACATTCAGGAAGTGTATGCGTGACAGCGGAGGCCTTCGGAGCGCTGCTCTGCCTGCCCGCTTACTAATCCACTGCTGTGTGTTATAGACTGTCACTGCATGAGCTGACGAGAACAACTGCCGGGTGTGAATGTGAGCTGCAAACATGACGTGATCTGTGGGTGTCAAATAAAGTTTGGTTACAAGATGTTGTGGTTGCGTTCTTTATTTAATAATAATATGAGTAATGTGTTTGTATTCGTATAAGTGTGTAGGGGAGTGTCTGTGTGACATTAGATGTGTGAGAATGCAAAATGCCTGTTACTTAAGTATAAATACTGATTTACTGAGAACAGCGTTTCACTTCTGTGTTGTGTTGGTCAGATAATAAAGACGCCGTGACACCAGGAGCTCTTTATAGTTGTAGTAGTAGTAGTTTTAAATGCCAGTTCATTGAAATCAATATACTGGCAGGTTGGGATAGACATTATAACATTTAGAAAACAAAAAAATAAACAAAACAATATGAGAAATAATGGGATGGATTAGGATAATAAATCAGCCAAAAGAAATGACAACCACCTCTCCCACAGGATAATTGTACAAAAGGGGAGAGGGGATTTATAGTAGGGAGTTTGGAGGTTCTCCCAGTCAAAATAAAGTGTAACCAGATCAATTTTGTGTAATTATAACAACCAGAGAACAAGATATAGAGGTATATAATGACCCTTGCTTCATTTTCCTATGTTTGCCAACAGATGGCGCTGTTATGTAGCTGACCAAAGTGTCTTTGTGCCTGATAAAATGTTTAGTTTCACATGAGGTCCTGCCATGTTACATTATATAATGTTATATATATTATAATGTATGGGATTTTTTAATGGCAGTTTTTCTGGATTATATCACAAAAAAGTAAAAACGATATTTTATAAAATATTTCTCTTTTAAATGTTAAATGGGGGTGTAGTTGTATGTATGCACGTTGAATGCATTTAACCCCTTTTTCACCTGCCATGTTACATAATATAATGTTATATATTATAATGTATGGGATTTGTCTGATGTTGAATGAATTTAACCCTTTCACAAAAAAGTAAAAAAAAAAAAATGCTGTGATATTTTTTATATAATATTTTTTCTTTTAAATGTTAAATCCTTGCATATTATTTTTTTCCATTCATTCTTGCAGAGCACATTATTACTATGGGGGTGCAGTGCATCAGGCTTATGTTGAATGCATTTAACCCCTTTTCACCTATATAAAGTATAAAGTATATAAACATAAAAAAAAAAAGCTTATTAAAACACCTATAGGAGGCAAAAAAACTTCAAAGTTACCTATATATGCGTGCAATCAGGCAGAGGGCAAAGCAGAGCAAAGCAAAAACAAGATCTTCAGAATAGCAATTTTACCGGTTGACGTAAGAGGTTGGGTCTGGTTGTCCTGGCAACCAATTGGCACTGAAGTGTGGTGGAGCAGAGCCTCGTTGGCCCCGCCCCCTGTACAAATACCCCTATGGCTTTGACGTCAATACACGTCAACCGGAGAGAACATGATGCCTCTCTCTCTCTCTCCCTCTCCCTCTCTCTCTCTCTCTCTCTGTCTGCAAGTCAACTCGTGTGTGTGCTATGCTGAGCTCTGGTAGCTGATAGACGTATAGCTGAAATATTATAGCTCTATTGTACTGGTGTGTGACAGCAAATGGCCTGTTTTGTATCGCCGCTGTGACGTTGGAGAGAGAGAGAGTGTCGCCACGGTAACTAGTTTTAATGGACATGCCTGGAGCTGTGGCGGTGGCGGCAGGAGGAGAAGAAGCGGCGGCTTCGGCGGGTGGTTTGTTTTCCTCTCGTCTTTATCTGTAAAGCTGCTGGAGCAAAAAAAAAACAAAAAACGCTTTTGCTCGTCTACCTCCTCTACTTGGTCCCCAGTGAGAACAGCATGGTCATGGCTGACACTAGTGTCCAGAAACCGCTGCTCCGAGGTCCCGTCCGAGTGGGCTTCTACGACATCGAGCGCACTTTAGGAAAGGGCAATTTCGCCGTCGTGAAGCTGGCTCGACACCGCATAACCAAGACCGAGGTGAGTGTATAAACTAGTTAGCCTACAAGCTAACTTATGCTACTGTTCCGCTGAGGAGTTACATAACTTTTTATGAACTAGTTGACACCCCCAGATGCCGAAATGCTGTCCACATGGTGCACTAAATAGAAACTTGGGATCAGGTAACTGTGGTTACTTGGCTTGCTCCAGTGCAGTGCAGAGCAACAGCTGGTGAATACCTGCAGGTACAGGACTCACTGCATGTTTTTCACCCCCTCTTCCTCCCATCAGCTACTGCCAGTAAGAGGTCTGACCACCAGTGCTGCTGGGAAACTGTAAACATGCTTTCTTTCCTGTGCCAGATCAGCATCATACACCTGCACACTCCTTTTTGGTAATGACCCCAGACAGTGACACAGTGTTCCCACTCTCTAGTAGTCTGGCTGGCTGTAAACATCAGCAGTATCTGGGGCATGCATGTATGTATGTATGCCATGCAGCATGGGGGTCGGTGGTCCCACATTATGTAATCCAAATAATGATTTTGTGGGTTTTCTTGTGCCAGCAGTGCCCGAGAGCTCTCTGTGTGTGAGGAGCAGGATTTGCCAGCCAGAAGAGCTCTGTAATTGGAAAGCAAAGTGTGTTCTGCATGCATGCATGCAAGCAGACTGCAATCCACTGACTGGCTCTGGGGTCTCCACTTAGTTTGATATGTTAAAAAACACTGCACACTCTGGGGGCGATGCAGCGTGAGCGCTGAAGGAACAGGGCTTGGATTTGTCTAATAGTTTTATTATGTCATCTCTCTACAGAGAGGCCTTTCTTGATCGGTACCACTGAGTGCCATGGCTTTTCTATTGTAATGACAGACACACAGGGAGTTAAAGAGTGTCCAGTCTGTGTGTGAAGAAGACAGAGGGAGTGATTTGAAAAATAGTCACAGTTGCACACTTTGATCTTTGACCTCACAGAGCCTCCAACTGTTTGTATGTGAGCAATCGTGCTGTACAGAAAAACAAAGATTTGCATCATCCAGATGAAGCCAATTGTAGGTTTAATGAATAACAAAGGCTAGGGATTCACACCGATACTGGATCGGATATCGGGCCACTGACTCAAATAGCTGGATTGGGTATCGGTGATAATAGGGCTGATCTATTCAATTCAATTCTATGTTTATATACTATATACATTATATACTGGAATTTGAATTATTGTTCAAGTTTTGACCAATTTGTTGCTGCATTAAAAAGGTTAACAGTTGAATTGTAATTCCTGTTGATTTTGAAGATTTTTTTTACCAAGTTGTTGGTGTACGATTTATTATTTTAATGATAAATAACAATTCAGTAAATTTATATCGGTGTATTTATTTGTTACATTTTGTTTTACAAAGTTAGGAAAGCAATGTTTAAGTCAAGCCTGATGTTGCCTTACACATAAAATAATGATCCCAGTCACTTCCACACAGTGACGCATACAGCTCATTAATTAAACACTGGTATCAGATCAGTTCTCGGTATCGGCCGATACCCAAAGCCCAGGTATCATTATCGCTATCGGGACTGAAAAAGTCGGATCGGTGCATCCCTAAATAAGGCAGGGCTGTCATCGCGTTAATCTGGTTATTAGAGCCTGTGAAGTGGTGGCGCAGAGTTAGTCTAGCCAGGTAATCTGCAACCGTGTGACACTGATGTGAATGCAGGTTTTAATTTCAGGCAAACACTACACCAGGTGATTTCACTAAGTGGCTGCACCTCTCACCTCAGCCGGTGTGGTATTTGGGTTGGATGAAAAACATGCATGTTGTTGCTGGTTTTCAGGCCACTGGTTTTCCTAGAGGTCACCCAGCCAGCCAGCTCTGGTCGCTACAGAGAGAGCCACTGCAGCTGCTTGGCTCTGCCAGGCCCATGACCAGAGCGAGGCTGTTTGTTGAAGTGGCCAAGGTCAGCTGGAGAGGCAGCCCATCAACTTTAATGTGATGCCATCTGCCTTGTGAATTTGTCAGGGCAAATGAGATGTTATCTGGGAGTGTGTGTGTAAAGAAAAGCAGAGTTTAATGACGCATGAAACAGCAGATTTGATGCGCATATTCCTAGACAGGTGTACCTGTGTGCATAACCTACTTTTTCTACTCATGGCTCCTGCGTGTTATACTGACCCATTCATCCCATTATGTACATACTGCAGCTTGTGGGTTCACATAGTGCTGGCTCATTCCCATGTGGGTCCTGCCTGTCAGCTCAGTGGGTCGTACATTTATCCGTCTCTGATCGCAGCATTGTCCTGCCTTTTCTGCTCTCATTACTTAATGTATGAGCTAAATCTCCCCTAACTCATTGTCCTCAAATGACCTTGTGCCAACAGAGTACACCAGACGTCATTATGTGTGTGTGTGTGTGTGTGTGTTAGTGTTGTTGACAATGTAATCAGTTGGTTGGCTCAGATCTTTTCATGCTAAGTACCCTGTAATCCAGTAGGCCAGCGATTTTATATTTCATGCCCTAGAGGTCTCGACTTGTAGCTCGAGTGCCATTAAAAGATTTAGATTTCTTCATAAGATTTGATGCCAGATTGCATACCTGCCTGTACTGTGGGTAGGGAGGTGATAATGGAGAGTGTTAAACACATCGAAACACCCATTACCGCATCAGTAAGTGCTAACTACAGATATGCTAAATAGGATTAAACTGTGTGTCAGTGGGATGGAGGAGTCTGACTTCACTTTAAGATTACAACCAAACATAAGGCTTTGACACTGCAGGAATACCAAACAATACAGGGTAATCTAACAGAAACCGTTGGACTTGGCTCACAACACGATGTGACGTCAGTTGCCAGGCAAATACACGCAATCACAAATTCCTGCCAAAATACTTTGAAACATGAACAGGGTAGTTCTGCTGTTTATCTGATTATCGTCAAGATGGAGCATGAAATGATTGTCACTGGTTTCCAGAGGACAAACCTGGGTCACAGACAGTAATATAAAGTGCTTTGTAATGTTTTGGCTTCCGATAAACCTTCAAACTCATGGATCTATTAATGAAACCCGCCTTCCTGGATCCTGTTTTATTATCTCACATAAGGTCTGCAGATAACAATTATTTTCAATATTGATTTCCCAATTTCCCAAAAGCCCAAGTGGACATACTCAAATAAGTTGATTTCGCCGACCAAAGCCAAAGATTTTATAGAAGAAAACCGTCAAATATTTACATGTACAAATTTGGAACCAGATGCTTTTGGGGGGCATTTTTGCTTTAAAAAATGTATCAAAATAGTTGCAGATTAATTTTTCTGTTAATCAACTAATCCATTAAACGACTGATCATTTCAGCTCAAGTCTCACTGTCACCTGAAACAACACAGCCCCTTACAGTTTAAAGCTGCAACAGTTAATCGATTTATCGATTAGTTATCAACTATTAAATTAATCGGCAACTATTTTGATAATCGATTAACTGGTTTGAGTAATAGTAAGTTTTTTTTAAGATAAAAAGTAAAAATTCTCAGATTTCAGCTTCTTAGATGTGAATATTTTCTGGTTTCTTTACTCCTCTGTGACAGTAAACTGAATATCTTTGAGTTGTGGACAAAACAAGACATTTGAGGATGTCATCTTGGGCTTTGGGAAACAGATCGACATTTTTCACCATTTTTTGTCATTTTATAGATCAAACAACGAATCGATTAATCAAGAAAATAATCGACAGATTAATCAGCAATGAAAATAAATAATTGTTAGTTGCAGCCCTAGTCTGAATGGTCCAAAAGCCAAAGATGTTCAGTTTATCATAGAAGACAAAGAAAACCAGCAAATATTTACAGTAAAAAAGCTGGAACCAGATACTTGTTTTGGCATTTTTGCTTTTAAAAAAATCTATCAAAGTAGTTGGTGATACATTTTCTGTTGATCAACTAATCGATTAAATGACTGATCATTTCAGCTCAAGTCTCTCTCAGCACCTGAAACAACACAGCCCCTTACAGTTCTTTTAACGCAGTCCTGTTTTCGGTCTCTCAGTAAGAGTTTTCTAACTTCATCTAACAGTGGTGCAATTGCTGAGAGGGGAACCGGGGTCTCCTGTTGTTTACTCCTCCAGCTTGGCTCCCAGACGCTTGGAAACACTTCAGATCACACTGATGAAATGTTGTTTATGAGACAGTCTGAAGGAGAGATGTTAATATTACCTTGTTACCCACCGGACATCATTAATCAAAGCCAAAGAGTGTTGAAGTTGTGAGTGTGCGATTTACACATGTACGTGTTAATGTGTATGTGTGTGTGTATCCAACGAGGCCCGTGTTTGCCTCTGCTGTACCTTCATGTGATATTTCATCTCGGCCCCAATTTTTAAGAGTGTTTATGAAGGTCTTCAGCACGAGCTGTATTTAAGTATTTATCTTGCGTCTCAGACGCAGTTCTCTGAAAAGAACACACTGTCTCCTTTTTGCTTCTTGGAGAATATTAAATTGCTGTCTCTACTAGTGTATATGTGAGTGTGTTTCTTGTTAACCATCAACTCTTGTGAGCCCTAACAATGATTCTATTGTATACTGTTGAGAAACTGACGGTTGTATTGTTCTGCAGGTGGCCATCAAGATCATCGACAAGACCCAACTGGATGCTGTCAATCTGGAGAAGATCTACAGAGAAGTTCAGATCATGAAGATGCTGGACCATCCCCACATCATCAAGCTGTACCAGGTGAGCCTCTATCTTCAGTTATCTACAGTCGTTCAATGTCTTTTGACTACCTAAGATGCAAGATGTGGACAAAATTAATATTTTTAGTGGTGCTGATTTCCTCTCTTTTACTGATTTAGACAACAGTACATCAGGATTTTATCGGGGTTGTTGTGTATTTTTTAATCCATCTGTAATCTGTCTATCTTTGTAAATTGTTATTCCCCATGTTGTAACATTGTGTGAAGATATTTCTTGATTTCTTCTTGTTTTTTGCCTCTTGTCAATCAAGAGATTTTCAGGAGATTTATTTATGTCTCGGGTGCTTCGATCTAACTTTTTCTTTGACACTTCCCATCACAACTGCTTGCAGTCTGTCACTGTAATTGTAGCAGTGATGTTGGAAGAATGTCACCACACTGTATATATTTACTCTAAACTAATTTGTTTAACACACACACACACACACAACCTTGACACTTATAAAAAGTTTTTTTTTAATTTAATAAAAGCTGTAATGTCTCTTCCATAAGTCTGAATAAGGGCTGGGCAATATGGCCAAATCTTCTATTATAATATAAGTCATTTCTAGGGCTGTGAATAGATTAAATATTTGATCTCAACTCATCGCATGATTGTTCATAGTTAATCGTTGATTAATTGCAAATTAATTGCACATTTTGTATCTGTTCAAAATGTGCCTTGAAGGGAGATTTGTTAAGTATTTAATACTTTTATCAACAAGGGAGTAGGCAAATATGCTTGCTTTATGCAAATGTATATATGTATTTTTTTATTAAAAATCAATTAACCAGAAACCTTCACAGGTACCTGGTTTGTAATTTGTGGTTTCTAACAATGTTGTGGACAGAAAGAAAGCAGCCGTTCATTGGAAATATACAGCAGTAAAGACATTGTCATTTTGTCATTGAAACTATCCTGAGCTAATCTTGGGTTTGACGTGGTTGCTCGGTCAGTCAGCCATGTTTATTAATTTGAAAATAATTGCCCAGAATTCATTGAAAAGTAGTCTGATTTAAGACAGGTTTAACTAGACAGGGTTGTGCAACAGATTAATCTGAAGTCTGAGTTACATGTAAGCCAGTCTATCTTTGTGAAACCAGCCCCTGGTCAAAGAAGGCCCCTCGGCAGGGGCGATAATGTAATATGTAATAAACATTGCAGCGGGGGCCAATGTAACATCTGTTGAGGGGGCCTTGAATCAGCCGAGCCTCTCTGGCTAATCTGTGAACAAATCAGTTTCGTGGAGCAGAATTCTCCGCTGCTCCTTGTTGATCTTCTCTCTTGGTTCTTTAGCAGTCGGGGTGTTGAAGCGCAGGACCAATCCAGGTCATTTTCTAATGCATTAGCAAACAACTGCTGCCTAGCAGAACCTGCCACCCCTGGATAGTTTAAGATATGAGAGCATAGGTAATGACTGACTAACATTTGGCACTGTATGCATCTGTGTGTGCTCTGCACCATGTGAAGGTGCTTCTGGTATGAAACTAAATGATGTCATAGTGGTTGAAGATTATATAAAATAAATGTTTTATTATTGTACTGGGACATCAGGCTCTATTTTAGGCTGAGTTTTAAAATCAGATTTTGGTCTTTTTCACATCCACAGTTTTTATTGACTTACAAAAATCTAATTTAAACCAGAATGGATTCATTGCTTGTTGAAAACAATTATTAATTCTTGTCAGTGCCCCTGACCTTATGGGACCTCCAAAAAGTATTTATTTGAATGTGGGGACACAGTGTTGTGTTTATTTGCACAATGATTTAGCTAAAAAGAAGCGGTCTGCAGTTTCCTAGAAGTTTCTTTTAAGGATGTTGTATTATCTGATGTGTATTGAACTTAAGGGCTCTATTTTTGTAGCTCGACAACAACTACTACAAGCAATGTTACAGCAAGAACAGGGTCCTTTGGTATTTCTCTGCTTATTACAAGCTGATGGGAGTTCCATGCAGATGAATTAGTGCAAAGCAAGTTTTTGCCACATGTTGAGGTTGGTTATCTGAGCACTAGGTCAGTTTTATGAGTTTCACTAATTTAATAATTTGGTGATTCTAGAAGTAAAGAGCAAACTTAATAGTTGACAGAAATCACAGCATCTGCAGACTAATGCTGAATCAAGTGCGGTAACATTAATATTCAGTTCATAGTTACAAAATCACACAGTTAATGGTGAATTCTGGTCTTGTTCTCATTCACATAGGGCCTTTCTCAGGGAAGACATTTTGTCAAGTCATAGAAGGAAAACCACAAGCTGTGTTGTCATACTAACATGCTACCCATAAGAGTATGTGGTGCGTTCCAACTGCGTAGTGTGTGAATTTTGTGTATGTGAGAAATGCCCGATGTATACTAGATTAGCAAGAATTTCTGAGTGAGACGTGAGTTTACTGGACATAATCAACCATCCCAAAATGCATTGCTGCTCTTCAGACTGTCCAGTGGCAGACTGCGAAGGTTTAAATAATTAACTGTTGTATAAAATAACTTCAAATGATGGCGAGTGACATTAAGGTACAGTTAAGAGGAAAAGCATAGAAGCTCACATATCAACCCTATCTCCTTTTTCCTGGATCACGGTCGCACTTTTAAGCAGTTTTAAACACGTGGTTAATGTTGTAAATTGAAACAAAACACTAAAAAACGCAACAAAAATACTTGGTTAAATCATCATGATTAAACTAAGTGAACGCAGACTTTCAGTTTCATACAGGACATGAACACCAGTCTTCTGGGCAAAAGTCCGGTCACTGTTAGTCCATCCACCACCCCAACCTCCTCCGTACGCGGACCTCCGGAGACCATCATTACAAACGTATTTGTGATACGTCTTAACAAACTTAATCTGCAACAACATATGTCCCTCGAAACGTAATTCACAATGCAGTTTTGTTGCATGGCAATGTATTTTTTAGGGGAACAGGCTACACATATATAATGTACTGTACTGTAGAAAACATTTAATAATTCTAATTTGCCTTAAAATAATACTGGAAAATATTAAGTTGAGTAGAAGAGGTAATGTTGATTTACATCTGTGATAAAAAAAAAAAATTGAATTCAACAAATCAATTCAATTCATCAAATTTTCATCTGGTATGTGATGCAGAGAAGACATATTGCTTGAGTTTACTTCAGTGTGAACAGTCTGCTGGTAATGTCACACTTAATTGTTAATTTAGTATGCAATTTCAAACAGACCCATAGTCTCTGTCTCTTATCCGAAAATATATTGTACACAATGACTTTCTTTCCAATCTGTAAACTGAAAAGATCTATCTCTATCATGGTTAATTTTGAAAATTTATTTTTAATTGTGAGATGATTTCATGCAGCAGAAATGTGCTTTAATTTCTTAAAGCCAAGAATAAAATAATCTGGCTGTGTGGGGGTCTTTACACTGGTGCTATTGAAATAGATATGATATGTGCTAAAAGCATTTTTTAATAGAAATAAATCCCATAAATGTCACTTCCCTCATGCGACTGTGTCCTGTTTCACACCATGAGGTCCGCTGTCTGGCACAAAATAGCCTAACCGCCAATAACTCCAAGATTTTGGTGATTCAGTTGTATTACATAAGCCTTCGAGTTCCCGTTAGTTTGTTTAGGGAAAGTAAATGAGTGTTCGTCATCATTACACAACCATGTGGCACCGTTCCAGCTCTCTGCTGTGTTATTTTGGTGTGAATCATTATTTCCAACGGCCCATCCATCCAATCAGCTTGGGTCAATTAGTGATTTCCTTTCTAGTTTCATAAACTGCGGCCCAAAGGGAACTCACACAGACAACCCAACTGTGGTCCCCACTCTAGTTTGTCATGTGTTGTGTGGCCTCTTCGCTATTGACCCCAGTGTGCTGTCATTTTCTTCATCTTTTAGGCTTCTTTTGCATCTCACCATCCTCTGACAACAGTCAAAAAATTACCACTGGATATTGTTTTAATTATTATAATTAAATTACAAAACCACTCTCTGTCTATCAGTACTTCCGTTACAAAACAAGTGCTCCATTTGAACATCAATCATGTTACAGGAAATGCTTGAATAAATTGAGGATATTGGATGAATCATGACCCTAATTCGATATCCTCAACACAACAATTAATACCCACGCTGTTAAAACCATTAAAACAATTACGTTTAGATTCATAAATTATTCAATTCCAGTCTTGTATTAAAAAATTAAACAGTCTAGCAATACAGCATGTGATTCACCACGGGGACTACAGCTGCTCTTCCTCATGGCCTCATATTCAGAAGGGATCAGTCAAAAATGTTTAGACAGTTGAAGAATGTTTAGATGGTTTTCAAACCTTCTCATCGGCAGTGTCAGACGCCATGAAGAGCTAAACACAAAGTGCAGCTTGCATCTCTTGGTATCTGGAATTCAGACTGTGAATTCACTTCTATTACGATTTATTACATGACAGAGATCTGGCTTCAGTTATTTCTCCCATAGCAGTTATTCACAACCGCCATAGCAGTTATTCACAACTGCTATGGGGGAAAGGCTATATACTGTATACTGTGTATTTAATGTATTATCTCCGCTGTATTGAAGTGGTGTAGTGTTGATTATCGATGGTGCAGGAAGGCTTTTACTGTTAAGCAGCTGCAGGCATCCTGTTTACCCTACAGTACTTCACTTCATACAAACGCATGAGACATCATATTGGCTTGATATCTGGCTTTGCAAGTAGAGCTTGGTATCAATACCTTTTTTGGTACCAACGGAAATTCGTCCGTAGCACAGAGTATTGACTGAATTGACTGAACCGTCATGTATCAAAAATCTGGCGGCGAATCTGTAAAATTAAGCTTGTCTCATTTGTTGATAGGACAGTTCCTGATTAAAATGATAATTATTTCAATTTAATGTATTTTATTTTGGCAAAATTTGTGTGCAGCTGCTTGTGTTTTGACTACATTTAACATTTGTGAACTTTGGCTTCTTTTGTTGAATGGAAAAAGTGTCTTGAAGAAAATGTTTTTGATTTCCGAAGTAATATATCAAAAAAGTGTTTTTGGTATCTGTGATGTAGAACATCAACCTGCAAAAGGATTGCACAAAACTGACTCAGTTACATATTGATGTTGTCCCTGAATAAAGTAAAACTAAATAAAAAGTTCACACAATTCTGATTAAGATGATGATCGTCGCCGGAGCTTTCTCTGACGACTTTACTGCACTGGCGTGCGTATGCTTGCAGCTGAGCTCGCCGCATCTCCCCGCCCCCCAGGAGCGCTCTCTTTCAAGTCGTCCCGAACTTTTTTGGACTTAAATCCTTTCTCAGAACACCGAGTTTGCTTTTTTTTTATCTTTATTTAACTATTCTTGGACGCGTCTTAGGATTTTCCACCCTAGCTTCCACCATACTCCTAGCTGCTGCTCCATCACGGTCTACCTGCGTTTTCTTTTTAGTAGTTTATCAATTCGTGGCACTACTGTACACAGTTTGAAAAAAACTACAACCGCCATAGTTCATGTAGGTTACGGACATAACAGTGACCGTCTGTGGGCAACACCAAAATAATGTTTCCCAGCGATCAGTATTTAATGAATTCTTTTAGGCTATAACTCATTAAAACTCAAGTTTAGACAAATTTTTTGGGACAAACGGGACAAGATTCGGGATTCGGGACGACTGCCCATTATTCAGGATTGTCCCGAATCTTTCGGGTCATCTGGTCACCCTAGATGATAAAGCTGAAAATGCTGCCCAAATTAACTGCTGTGTCTCCCTGACTTTTGCCCAACGCTTTCCAGAACGGTATATAAAACATGTGAAGGAACAGCTAATAGATCCACGACAGACGACATGAGCTAGTGAGCATGCAGCTGACTGTAAGAACAACAAACAGTAGAAAGATATCCACCATAAATTGAAAATATAGCTCTCTCGTGGTGGATATTTTATCTTGTCAAACACAGGCGTAACTTATAACATTAATAATGGCTGCATTCCACTCAGGTGTGCCGGTGCCAGGGCCCTGCTATTGTTGATGCTGGTTTACTGGCACTCCTGAATGAACCAGAGCCATCGGTAATACTATTAGTTACACCTGTGCTTTTCCTGCTGTGACAAGTCAAAATGTCCGCTGTGAGAAAGGTTTATTTCCCAGATTAGATGCTGTATTGGCTCATAATGCGACTTGTTTTGATTGATGAATTAAACTCGGGTATACAGTAGGTGCTCAGTATCGTTCAATCAGTTGTATTAGAGAGGACAAAATGTGTTTATTACACAACCAGGGCCAACCAAAAAAAAAAAAAGCTGGCTTTCATTTCCTAAATCCATGAATCGGTCAGTGTAACAGATGGAAAATTGATCATAAACAATGAGCGTGGGATTTCTAGTGTGAACGTCTGGCTCGCTGTGTCTGATTCATCCTCCCCTCTCCATCTGATTCTCCCCTCCGCATTTAATTCTATTCATCTCCTGAGTGTTTCTGCTTCTAAATCGGTTCTCCTCCTCCTACACAACACAGCGCCGTGTGAGGGCTGAAAGGTTTTAAGTACCATTCAGATATACTCGGCAACACCAACCGTCCACCTCCATTCCCTTACATGGATGCCATATTTAGACCCTAGGCCATTCATGCATTTTGTTTTTGCTCTGTGGATGCCAGACGAACCACGGAGAAAACCATGTGGATAATTGTGTAATATTTGGGTCATTTGTATCTGTTGTTACAGTTTTCTTTTTCCTAATTCTTTCTTGTTGCAGGAGACTGTTAAATGATCTGATGATATTGCTATTGAAAAGTGGTCGACTGTATGTATTCACTCTCCCACTCTTCTCTCCCCCTCCCTCGGCCCCCTGTTCCTTCGTCCTCTCCCTCTCTCAGGTGATGGAGACGAAGAACATGCTTTACTTAGTCACGGAGTATGCCAAGAATGGGGAGATCTTCGGTGAGTGATCTTTTCAAGTACAAGATCAATCTGACCTCATCTGTATCTTAAAAACCATTGCCCCACCCAGTTCATACACATCTTCCCCATATCAGTTGCACAAAAATCTGCACTGTTGCGTCAGTAATGTTTTTGACAAACAAGGAAGTATCAAAGTCTTATTGAGTTTGCGTTGCTCTCACTCTTATCCCGGCCTCAATCTCAAAGGTCACATGGTTGTAGGAATGATCCTGATGTGGCCCTGGTCATGTGCTGCTAGTGATTGCAGCGCTAAATGTGCTGACACCGCTCACTTGTCGTATAAAATGACATCACTGAGGGCCTGTGAAGGCCGCAGAGAGGCAGCCTCAAAGAGAAAAAGATTGATTTATTGCCGTTTGTGGGGCAGAATCACTTTCTGCTCGCTGGTTTACTACTCAGATTATGCAAGTCTACTTTCTACATGCCGGCCAACAACGTCATTCCTCCATTTTCACTGACCGTTACATGACACTTGGAATTAATTCAGAACACTGTCTGTTGAACTTTTGCTCTACTTTTAACTTAAACTTTGAGCTGTTTCAGAGCAGATCTGCAAAAAGTAGCAATAAAAAAGGCCCGTCTTTTAAGCCACCATTTCACAAACGCATTTCCTTGGTCAGGTACAGCTGTTAGTTTAGTTTAGTTTACTTTTATTTGGACTATGCAAACAGCATTATAACCGATAACAGAAGTGAAACATGTGACAGAGTCAAGAAACTGTAGGTTTATAAAATGGACCTTTCCCCAAGTCAAGAGTTTAAATAATATGTGAGAAAAACATGAATTTACAAAATAAAATACACACAAAGACAAATAACAAGAAGGAAATCCTCACATTGCAAAGCTGGAACAAGGGAATGTTTGACAGTTTTGCTCAAGAAATGACTAACATGATTACTCAATTATTTAAATGTTTGCCAGATAATTTGCTGTTGATCAACATATCGATTAATCATCTAAAGAGGTTGGGTCAAGAGGAGAACACCACGAAACAAGCTGACAGCATGAAAACTTTATTCTTCATTTTCCAAAATGTAATGGACACATAAAACGGTATTCTGAAATTCACAATATCAACAGTGAACACTCCAAAGGCAGTCGCCAAATAGATGTCACATAAACAAAGCATCTACGATTTATTCTGGCTGCCTGAAGGTCTTTCATAATGATTTTTAAAAAGGACCAGATGTTGCAGTTTTGACGGAAGCAGATCACAGAGAAAAAATCACACCGTGCCTTGTTAATTTTGGACCTTTGGGACAGAAAAAAGAATTCCTTCGGTTTAGACAATAATTTCCAGTTAGTCATTTACCAGGTTTTTAAGAGACAAAATCGAACCTATAAGGAAGCAGGAAATATAAACATAATACATGTATCCAAGTGGACAATCTGAACTAAGGTACAATAATGACTTTTTACCATAGAAGTGGTTTTACACACTGCTTTAGAGTAGAGCACAAATAAAGACACATGCACTGGAAAGGACAGACAAGTCAGAATAGTACATGAAGATAAGAAATTATCTTAGTCTGCCATAGCACCACATGTGCTTTATCGCTACTTCACACTCACGTCATACGCACTCAATGTACAATGTGTGCACTCTGCGATCTCAATCCAGTTTATTGGACATTAGCCCAAAGAGAGCGTGTTTATTGCACTTTTTAAAAATTATGAATATTTATTAAATATCTCAGGATTTCGTTTTCAAAAGCAAGGGCGCATTTATAGCACTTTTAAAAAATTATTAATATTTATCAAATATGTCAGGATTACGTTTTTCAAAAGCTGGCTCTGAACATGCAGACATGAACTAAACCATACATGCAAATATTTCAAGAATTTATAACAAGTATAGACTTGTCTGATGTGGATAACCTGCAAGTGGATCATGATCTACATAGATTATTGGCCTCACCTATTCGTCAGTCTGAGAATGTTTGCACTCAGCCTACTTCCAGACACAGTAGCCGAGAGGATTACTCTGGCATAGTGTACAGTAAACTTAATAGTCGTGTCTGTCTGTCTGTCTGTCTGACTGTGTGTGTGTGTGTGTGTGTGCATTTGGTTTGTGTCTATGTGTGTGTCTTTGTAATTCTGAGGCCAGTGTTCCACTTGTGATGTTGACTCAGCAGCAGCAACTCCTGCTCCTGTGACCTAGAGAGAGCTGTGAAGCAGACACAAGAAAAAAATGAATGAGAAAAGAGCGTGGTTAAAAATAAGAAGGAAGTACAGAAGTGCACCGAGATGAAACGGAAAGACTCATCTGTATCTGTACATGTGTTACAGCCACTACAGCTAATTGTGGTTAGACCAAGCAGCAGCTTCTGTTTGCCTCACTGTACAGTACACTCTTAAAGGGATATAAGAAACAAAGCACCGACACTCACAGATAAATGGTCTTTTTTTGTTTATCGTGGGGGAAAACAAATGCGTTTCAGCTAGAAGCCATCATCAGTGTTCTAGCTGAAATATGTTCGTTTTTTGCCCACAATAACCAAAGAAAGACCCTTTATCTCTGAGTGCCGGTGCTTTGTTTCTTCTGCCACTTTGCACTATATCTTACAGGAATAGTTCAACATTGTTGTTAAATGCTTATTTGCTTTCATGCAGAGAATTAAATGAGAAAATCGATACTATTCTCATATTTGTCTGATAAATATGAAGCTACATCCAGGAAAAGCTAGTTTAGCTTAGCATAAACACTGGAAGTAGTAGGAAACAGCTAGCCTGACTCAGTCCACAGAAAAACTGTCGCTAAGGTTCTCTATATATCATTGCCGAGCCGGCCATGCGTGCCTTTTAGTGCATGTGCTCGCATGTGAGCGTGCCCCACTGGCTAGCTCAAGGCCGCCGCTCTGCACTGCTCTCTTTAGGCGGTTACATTTGATAACGTCATCGCGGAAGCGTAGCGCCCACCCTCCTTTTCCCCCTCAGGTAAACACTGTTAGCTTTGTCAGCACTGTTGCTGTTGTTAGCACTGTTAGTGCCGTTAGCTGTGAGCCAATGGCTCAGCCGTCGGCATGTTGAGAGCCATGCGAAGTCAATAAAAATACAGTAGTGTCTAGAAGGGAACCAGCAAACAAGGGAAACTCTCGCGAGATTAAGGTTAGGCATTGATCTTAAATGGTTAAGGTTAGGCAATGACCTTGAATGGTTAAGGTAAGGTATTGACCTTGAATAGTTAAGGTTAGGATAGGTCGTCGGGCAGTGGGTCTCACAAGAGTTTTTGCAGATCTCAGATCACATTTCGTAATTTGCGGGTTCCCTTCTAGACACAAACTAAAAATACTCCCAATCTAGCACCTTTAACAGACATTTATGAGAGCTTTATTGAGATTCTCATTTAACTTTAGGCAAGAAAGTGTATTTCCCAAAATGTCAGACTATTCCTTTGAACCAGTCATCATTGGTCAACCTCATTTTCCATACCCCATAGATTTTCTCATGGATGATCTCACGGTATTATAAAACCATTGTGTCCTGATTCATCAGACCCCTCTGCCCTGATTGCACAATGTAATGTAGTTATGTAAGACGTTTATATGTCATCATCAGCTGCAGCAGTAGCAGCTTTGACTAAGCCGGGCAGACAGCGGCTGGTAGCTGCTGCTCTAAATGAGTATTACAGTATTCAATCTCACAAAATTGAACAATCATTTCTGATTTCCAAAATTTCTGGAGATGTCCTTCGGTCATGATGCACTCAGAGAAATGGATAAGCTGCCGAGCCAGATCTCCAGCCTCTTCCTCCACTATCGCCCTCCAGAGAGTTGCCTCCGCTTTTCTGACGTGATGAATTTCTCAGGTCTGCTCCTGGCCATAGGTTACAAAGAGCGGAAGATGTGTGAAGTTGTTGTGGATGCTCAGCATCCTACTCTGTTACAGCGAATCAGTGAGACAATGGATGAGCCACCGATTCTCTCTTCAGACCAAACCGTAAATGGGGTTGTGGAGGAGCAGGAGGGGTAGCGTATGTGTGTGCGTCTGGAGCCGCACAGACAAAGAAGCGGAGCTGGGTTTGGCACAAGGAGGCGGAGAGTGATGGGTTCATTCTCGCAAAAGGGGTGGGTGGGCACAGTAATGGGCACAGCAGAGGCATCCATGCCAGCTTGTTGACGTGCCTTTGTGTCTGTCTGTCTGTCAGTCAGCCTGCCGCTCCACAGCCTGCCTCAACACCGCAGTATGGATCAAACCTGGAAATTGGGTCAACCACAAATAAATCGTAGTTGCAGAGAGGAGAGCAGAGGCAGGAGGGGAGAGGAAGCAGAAGAGAATAGAGGCGAGAGCAGGGGACATCCATTTGAATTTGGAAGGTGATGGGAAAATGTAGGGCATGCATATTTAAGAAAGCACTGCTGGAGAGAGGGGAGTATTATAGCTGGCAGTGAGTAGAATCACTCATGCAGATCTCTTGTCTGACTGATGGAGAGGGAATGAGACAAGGAGACTTCAAAAGAAATACTCAGGCTGATTTTTGAGACACATTCTTATTTACTTAGGCTGTCAATTTCTATTTCGTCATAAACCATCCTTCATATTTTTACCGGGTGAGTTTTCGGCACATCTGTCAGCCGCCAGGGCGTGGCTGCTTTGACTTTGATGACCAGTATAGATGAAATGTATGACTAACCAAATTCCTGAGGATAAAGTTAATATCTACCTTTCTTGGTGATGCTTGAAGGGAGCAGATTACCTCCCTTGTTAATATTTACATAATGGGTTTTCAGTTGAGTGACATGCAGCATCTTACATGGCAGCTTTCAAGGATCCACCTGCTGAAGGAAAATGTTGTGCCAGAATAAACCTGACAGGTCTTTCTATGTTTGAGCTGAGGTAATTGTGCTCATCTTCCTCAGTGATAGCAGACATTTGGAAACAGGGTAGTAGTAGTAATAAATAAATCAGAACATGTTTAAACAATGTGATGTTTTTTCAGATGTCTGCACCTGCACAAAACATCAATCCTACAGTATAATAGGTAAACTGAACTGAATAGGTAAACAGAGCTATAGCCAACCAAAACTTTTGTCTTAACATGCCATTTAATTCTCTATTAATATTTCTTAACCACCTCCCTTGTTACTTTACTGGCTTATGGTTGTCTTCTGCATTCACATCATATTGTATGAAGCTGAATACCAAAGAAAATGAATCGGCGGGCGTTGACATTAATCATCCAGTAATGGAAAGCTAGCAAGTTTCATGTCCTCTACATGATCTTATATGTTAAACATCTTCAAGCGTCAGAACACAGAAAGTGTGTTTATTAAGTGGAGTATCTTTAATACTAAAGTATACTACTTGAAGGTTGGGAGTGTACGGTCCTGCCTTCACTCACTGTTGTACTATTACACTCAAACTAGACATAATGGGATATAACATACGTTGATAGAGTCTTATTTTCACTTAGAAAAATATGCTCTGACACCTATTGAGGACAGAAGTCGGTCCCTCTGTGAGTTTTTAGTGTCCAACAAATATGTTTGATTAGTACTATGATTTATTTTATAGGTCATTTATATGCCTGCCTCCTCAAATACCCTAAATATAAAGCAACATGCAAAATATTAACCCCTAAATGCACTATTATTCCCAGTATTTATTCCTGAGTTTAATCCAAAATAAACCTTGACTTCCAAAAGTGGCACTCGGAGAACTGGGGATACCAAGCTTGCAGCGGCACAGATGTCACTCACAAAAATGCCCCTGAACTGAGCCCATGAGGTAGCTATACCCCTGGTGGAATCAGCCCACAGCCCCCGCAGAAGCTGCAATCCACCTCTTACATGACACAAAATGACTGGTTACCCTTCCAAAATCCCTTAGTCCTGTCCGAATAGATGAGACCAAGTGAATTAAGTCGCCTATTGCTCTCTTTGGCTAAAGGCGGGGTGTAAAAGGCTAGCAGCTCCAGTGTAGGACAGCTATAAAAAGACTCACTGACCTGCCACTTAGGGTGTAAGATCACCTTCCCATAGTCAGGGGTGCATGCACAGACAAAGCATATAATTCCCTTATCTGTTTGGCTGATGTCAATGCCAGCAACAGGATAGTTTTAAGAGAAAGCGCCTTTAAGTTTGCACACTCCAAGGGCTCAAAAGACAACCTTAGAGTCCCTAGAAGGAACTTAAGGTGTACGTGCAGGCTGCAGGCCCACAGGCTCCCTTCATAAACCTCAATATCAGGGAGTGTTGACGTACTGGCGTATTACCAAAGTCCACATGGCTGAATTTGCAGCCAAATAATAGTGGAAAGCCCGACCCTTGTCTGGCAAATCCTGTTTGAAGCATCATAATCATTAAAGATCAGTGACAGAACTCTGAATCTCTCAAACACGCAGCACTTGTCATCTTGCGATGAGGGCCAGTTGATAGCCAACCTGACTGTTTCCTGCTTGCACACCTCATCCAGATCAACCTCACGGGGTGCAGGCTGTGCCTCCCTGCTGAAGGAACTGCCGGGCTTATCCCTGGTTTTGGAGGCTGCAACAGGACTGGCATCTGTAAGTGATGACTGGGCATGCTTTACTCCCATACATGCAATGCAGAGGGGGTGAGGGTCCTTCCACCGAGATGGTAAAACCAAAAGCAGCTGGGCAAGGGCGTGACACAACATCCTTAACCTTACCACCAACATTCCCCTGAGAGGATACAGTGGTCGCCATTGTAGCAAATGAGGAACCTTGACAGCTAGCAGTAGCTACGAACACACAAGCTCACCTTGACGTGTTGGCTTGTCAGTTAAAGCAGTATGAACCAGATATAAGTCCACCGCTAGGAAAATAAATGTATATCCCGACACCAGTTCAGCTGCGTCGGTGAACAGTTAAGTGGAAAATCCAGAAGTCAGGACAGCTGAGGACCTCAAATGATCCTCACAGGGAAGAAAGCAAGAATTTGGTATTTGGGGCAACATAACCCATGAGTTCTAGGAAAAACAAATTGTTTTTTTATTTGAATACCTCTTGAATGAAGACTTATCCCATGGAAGATCTTTGGCAGGATATAACTTGGATGAAAGGGCAGTGTTCAGCTCCAACTGGCTCCAGCCCAATTTAACCCCCCGAGGGTGTCGGTATTAAATCAGCACCAACATCTATCAACGCGTTCATAGACGTGACTTTAATGTGGCTGCTGTATTTAAGTGGTTTGGGTATCAGTTACTGATGTGGAAACAGAGTGTGTGTTTGCCCCTTGTCCTCTACACACACACACACACACTCCCCATGCCTGCCCAACGGTGTTATCTGAAGTCCAGCCAGAGGTCTGGCCAACAAGCCAGTTTGTACCCATGATGTTTGTCCCCTCCAAACCTGAGCAGCTGTTAAGAGACTTCGGTCATCACCCAGCTCTCAGCAGAAGTGGAACACAGTGGTTGTTGAGCTGTTCCCTAATACCCCCATGATTCATACTTGTTCTGCTCGTTTTCCCAGAATGCCTCTCTGCATGCCTCACTGTGCTGAGGTCCTGGCCCTCGCCAACATTGTATCAGTGGATTACTCATCCCTCCACTGGGGCAACATACCGCATCGTGTGCATTTGTGTGTATGTGTGTTGCTGCGCAGTGTTGATTGCTCAACAGTAATGGCTTGTTTTTCAAGTGCTACTGTAGAATAAGCTTCAGCAACACAGTGCTGCTGTTCATAAAGAATTAAGATTAGTTGTGTTGTTAAGCATTTGGTTTGTTGAGCATTTCAGTGTTTAAAGTGTTAAGTCAGTCAAGCAGGATTCTTTTTAGAGCTGAAACCAGTCATTGATTAATTATGTAGTCAATAGACAGAAAATCAATCGGCAACAGTTACACATATCAGTACCCTTAAAGTGATACCAATACCATGAGTACTTCATTTGATGCCCATCATGTGAATGGAAGCTGTGTGTGTCCCACTGGCTAGCTCACAAAGCTGTTTGTTCCCTCCACTCCCCAGCTCAAAGCCGCTCCAGGCCGCTCCAGGCCGCTCCACTCAAATCGCTTCAAAAACTAAAAGAAAGATGCGTTGTATTTTATTTAGGGCTGTAGGCTACCAAATGTCATTTTTTTTAACACTTGAAGCTTCTATTGAGGTTTTCGGATGAAGCTTCGAATGTCTTATCATCATATTTTATGATGACATCACCCTGAAAAAATCCCTCGAAGAAAATTATTACATGAGCCAAAGTAATTTTTTTATTAAATCAACTTTCTTAATAAATAACTTGTCAGTTTCGTTTGATTGCTGCTAGACCGCTCCGTTAATACAGGGGCGTCCTTTGTGTGCGGCAAGTGGGAGATAAGATAGTATTTTTACCGCAGTGAAAATGTTTTCGAATGGCTAAAAGCCAAAGAATATGGATTAAAGCAGAATATTTTCGTTAGATAAAAACAACAAACAATCATTTTGGAAAAGATTACATCTATCTTTTTTTAATGAATGTTGACTTTTGGACTTGTGTGTGTTTGGATCACACGAGCTGAAACAATCCTACGCAGCCGCTGTGTGCAATACACAGATACGTTCTGTGTCGGGCTCGCTCGGGCATGCTTCGAACTCATGGTGTGAGCGGTACCGGAGTGAAATTGGAGCGGGAGATAAAGCGACGCTACAACTTTTTTTTTTAAATCTACTCTGCACTACATCCAAAATCCTTCCGCTCACGTTCACTGCTCGCTTGCGCTCCACTCCACTTGCATGCTTTGACAAATTTATTTCTAGATCTGGGCACAAAAATGATTGATTGCAGGTATTGTTTGACTGGAGAAGTTTCGATACTTCTTAGTACTGCGTCATTTCGGTAATAATGAATTAATCTGTTAAGTTTTTAAGCCAAAAGGCCATTAATGTACTGGTTCTTGCTTTGTTGTCATCTATAGTAGTAAACTGAATACCATTGGGTTATGAACTGTTAAATTGGACCAAACAATCAGTATGAATTGGGATGGCCATTTTCTTCACTTTAAAGACCAAATGATTAATCAAGAAAATGATTTGCAGTTAAATTGATAATGAAACCTAGTTGCAGCCCTAGATGAACTCCATGATGTTCCCCTATAAGAGAAAAAATGCCTGTTTAAGTGTGTTAATGTTTTAGTCAGATGCAGTCAGACAACAGGATCAGGCAATGCTCGAATCGAACTAGTTTGTGCAAATTGTTGCCGTTTGACTGTCCAACAAGTGTATCGGTTGAAGCATATTGAGACCAAGAAAGGGAGAGGTTTGATCCCAGAACGGTCCTGTTCTCCTCACAGGTGCATACTTGGACCTCCTCGACACATTCCCCTCCCCAGTGTGTTTTTTGATTAGCAGCGTTGCATGAAAGCTGCCCTGGTCACTGAATTGCGTCTTCTGTGGAATTTGCCAGCCACTATCTAATCAGGTTTTCTCACTCTTGTCAGATGTTAGCAATCAACCATGCTGCTGACGACAGAGCAGCATCATCTCCCTGAACCTTAATAGTGCAGCTTATGGCCTTTAGTCATTTTTATTGTACAGTCTTTGTCCCAACACGCAGGTGACCCTTTGGCCAACCCTGAGTTGAAACAATACAGAGTTGTTAAGATGAGGTGTTTACGACGTGATGCATTTCGCTGGCCTCAGGACATATGCTGCTCTACTTTAAATAGCCTATTTCATGTTGCGTTGATGGCACTATGTTTTTGATGTTAGTTGGCTGTGAAATTGGCTTAGTATGTCTTCTCTGTGCATCTTGACAGGGGCCTAGTTTTAAAAATTCTGTCAGTGATCTTATCTTAACATAAATTTGTGTCCACCAGGGAAATCAAAGCAATACTATGTGTTAAAAAAAAAAAAGGGAAAAGATATATGGTATTTCTAACAAATGCAAAGACGATGCAAAAAGTTGTTTTTAATATCTCGAGCAATTTAAGCTGCAGGTCCCCATCTGCTTTGTGATTATAAAAATGCTCCTTTGTGAGACTGACCTTGTGGATCTTCAGATAATTGCATTCCTTTATATTTTGCACACTCTGTTTGCTCGTATAGGAAGTTTTGTTGGCTGGGTTTGTTGTGGTTGTTGTGCATTGTCGTCAGGTTTGGTCCGTGGTCTGTCTCCATGCCAGCTGGAAGCAAAGCCAACACAGAGTGCGCTGTCTTGTTTGCCACAGAGTGTGAATTGAGGAGTTAGCAAGCTATCTGGACGGAGAGGTGTGAAGAGGAACCCTGCCGACAGCAACAAACACCACACTTCCCAAAGTTCACAGGGCTGCAAAAAATCATACATCCTGTAGAATAGTCTGTCAGCCAACATTGCGAAAATTAGTGAGTGTGAAAGGTTAGAAAAAACAGTGAGAGCAGACAATGAGAGAAAGGTCAGAGATCTGGATACTTGGAGAAAGAAGACAGTAAAATAAATGACTTTAGCCCCCCGCAGACTGCATAGACTTTCATGTGTCTTTCTAAACAACCACAAACTCAGTCTCTCTTAAAGTGTAACTTCGGTATTTTTCAACCTTTTGTGTCTAAGTGACTAATGGGGACAAAATTATTTGAAATCGGTCCAGTATTGAAGGATAAAACCGCAGACTGCAGCTGCGACACAACAAACTGCCCGGCTGGCACTCACGTTTCCTCCGTTTTCTTCTGGCAACACGTCACCTTGCGATATTTCAGAACGAGACTTCTCCTTGAGTGAAACTCTTTCCATAATGTCAGACACTTGTAATAACAATCAGAAGAAGAATAAATACTTTATTGATCCCAGATGAGAAATTCAATTAATTCAGAGCCTGTTATGGCAAAAAACAAGCACTTTTAGTGGACGTAAATGGCAGTGCCAGCTTGCCCCAATAGCACCATATTGTAGCCCGTGAGCAGCTGCCGTCTACAGCGCTCTCCCTCAACACTGGACCAATTTCAGAAGGTGTTGTCCCTATTAGTCAGTTAGACACAAAAACATGGGAAAATAGGATCCAGGTTGAAAAATACCGAAGTTACCCTTTAATGCTCTGTGCACAGCTTTTGCTCAGCAGATAAACAGATAAATCCGATACTTTTGTTTCTCATTGGGAACCCAGGTTTGTATTTACGCTGGTGTCTTGATTTCACCCACTAATTGTCGAGTGTGTTTGTAAGTCTGTGTGTGTGCACTGCAATCAGACACTGCCTACCTCCCACTAACCCCTCAACTCCACACCCAGTTCCAAATAATGTGGACATAATGTAGCAGAAGAGCAGTTCTCAGAAATCTCATCCTCCCCTCTCCTCCTCCGGCTATGACAACACAGTTCCTCCACTGTCAACCGCTGCCTACTCACACATGCACACACACACGGGGTTAGCACAGGGTTTCCGAAGAAAAATTACGTCGTACATCTTGCACTGAATCACCTTTAAAGCATGTTGTAATGTAGAGCAGCTGTAAACTGCTATTGGCACCAGGTCTACACCTCATCAAAAGTAAATTATTCTTCCAACCATCAACCACCAACACTTTGTACAGTTGAAAAGAATGCAGGGGTGTTTCATTCCACCAAGAGACGTCTTGTATTTGAAAGACCCGAAGCAGCATCATGTTATATAAGTCAGTATATAATACTATCTGCATATACTTCTAACAAGACACATCACCTCTCTCCTCTGTCTTTGTTTTTCTCTCTCTCTCTGGCTGCAGACTACCTGGCGAAGCACGGCCGCCTCAGTGAGCTGGAGGCCAGGAGGAAGTTCTGGCAGATCCTGTCAGCGGTGGAGTATTGTCACAACCGCAACATCGTCCACAGGGACCTGAAGGCGGAGAATCTGCTGCTGGACGGCCACATGAACATCAAGATTGCAGGTACCATAATAACGACGTAATGCAGGAGAACCCATAAACTCATTGATGGATGAGAAACACAGCTGTCGGCATGGAATTGTTTAGTTTTGATCCATTGCCTGCCATGATCTCAGTGCCGGCGTAGCTCAGAAATGTCTTAACTACCTGCCCGGGCCATTTGCACAGTGTTGAGAAGTGGTCAGAGGTTGCTCGCGAGATAGCTGTTAGCTGAAAGATGCCAGGACAGACGTCTTAAAAGTCTCAGCAAGAATCAAAAGGCTTGTGCCACCTTTTCTAAACTTATGATCAGAGGAGATCAAACATCTCTCCCCAGTGACCCCTAGCTTTAATTTTGAAGTGGAAACATTAAAGATGGTGGACGAAAAGAGGAATAGACCCGGAGGTAGAGATTTGAGACTAAGCTGGAGGTCTGTAGTACAAGCTTCAAAGTGTGATTATAAAGCAACTGGCATTTAGAGGTAGCTAGTGAGAATGTCACCCTACCGCTGTTTCCCGGAGTGGAGGAGGGGGAATGGGAGGGAAGAGTTTGGGTTTAATTGGAGGAGGAGAGGAGGTGATAAATTCGATTTGCTACTTTGGAGACAGAGTAGCGTGCGAGAGGACGAAGGGAGAATGATGAGAAACGATGCATAGCAGGGTGGCATGGCTGCAGCTGTGACAATGCTCTGAAAGAGGCCGAGGTTTATCTTAGGCTTTAGTCAGAGCTGATACTGAAATCCACCCAAGGTGAGTTGATCGCATGAGGACGGCTAAAAATACAGGTGTGAAAAGATACCAGACACACTGAGTGTGAACGTGTGCTACGGGGAAAATGGCCTCTAGTCTTTGAAGGACTACATGTCATGGACTCCAAATAGTAGAATAAAATCATTGTTTATTGGTGTGATAAATGTTAGTTCATGGGGGTAAAATGACAGACGAGCATCTCAGTTAACCTTCATACAAATCTGTCTTTTCTTTGTTCTAAAAGGTCAAATCAAATAAGGACAAATTAGACAGAGCTATAAAATAATTGGTAGAGAACCAAGTGTTTCAGCCGCATCATTACTCGCATCATCCTGTCCGCTGTTTCTCAGAAGGGTCCAACATGATAACCTGGGGATGTTATTACCCCAGCAGTAATTTTCATAAACATGTCTGACTCACAGCCGATTGTCCGCACGGCAGATTAGATTTGAAGCAGGAAAACAATGAACAGAACATTACCTGGCTTGTGATTAGAGAAAACGTCTCTGGGGAGGACATCAGCAGCAAGGTACATTTTGTACTTCCCTTACCCACAACGCACTCTGACAAGTTGGGTAAAGGGGACATGAAGTTTAGATTTGTACAGTACATGAGGAAGACAGTGCATCTAAAGAACTAATGGTTATTTTTCATTATCAATGAATCTGATTATTTTAGACCTTAAAGATGCTCTGTGGAGGGTTTTTTAAAACAAAATGCCAAATGTTTTCAAACAAGGGTTATGTTTACATTGTTTACATTAATGTTTACTAGCAAGAAGTCTTCTTTCCTGCCTTTGCTGGTGCGTTTCTGCATATCTTGGCGCATTACTGCCATCTGTAGATCAGTGGAATAGAGTAATACAGCTGGCAGGACCGTTTATCGCATCACCCACGTGCATGTGCGTACGACAAACAAAACAGAGATCCACTCACGCGCTACTGGTGGTAAAGAATCCACAGATTACCTTTAAATGCCAATTGGGTAGAGCTGCACCTAACAACAAGAAATGAGTGATTGAACTGTACGATTATATTCTTTCAGTCTATAAAATGTCAGAAAAATCACAGTTTCACCAAATCACCATCACAGTTTTCCAGAGCCAGAAGTGACATCCTCAGACTGCTTGTTTGTTGGTTGCTTGTCCAACTTACAGGGTTGAATAGACGGCCCCTGGGCTGTGAACCGTATCTGCTTTTTTCCCTCATGCTCTGTGCATTGTGTATGCATTTTGTGTGTATTAAGTACAAATTGATTTAGTGAAAAACACCACGTAAGCACAATAGAAACTAAAATAATAAAGGCCTTAAAGCTAAAACCGCAGTAAATTCCTTTGAGAAATGCATATGCATGTCCAGACAGAGTACCTATGCGTCTGGGTTTTTCCTGCCTTTCAGTGATGTCGCCGTGCTCTCTAAAGGCCACCTATGGTCAGTCTGTATGAAGCTTAACCAGGCAGCGGTCAGTCAAAGAAAGGTCATGCTCATGGTGGCTGCAGAGGATTGGGAAAGTGGCAGCGGGGGGTGCCCTTCATGTTTTCACTTCAAACAGCCCCATTACGTTCGAGTTGACAGATTGAAGGGGATGGAAAGAGAGGAGGAGAAATAACAAAAACAAAAGCGAGTTGCTGGATTAGAGGAGAGGAGGCAGCCTTTGTGGCTCAACAGGAAAGTATGTTTTGGGTTGTGTTGAGTTTCTATGGTTAAAAAAAAAAAAAAGAAAGCATAAAGGGTTTAGGATGACCACTTTAAAGAACTAAATCCATTAGTCATACATCTCACATCGCCAGACTGTTAACGGGCATTTATAGGTTCATTAATTATTATTAGTATCCACAGAGTGATGTCATTGGAAGGGCACCAAACCCTAAAAGTGTTTCATGCTCAATTAAATGATGTAAAAAAATACAAACAATCTCCAGATCAAGGACACCTGTTGGAGAAACGGTTTCTAATTCGTTTTTGTATACACATTGTATTCTATAGTAATAGAAACAAATGGAAACCACTACAGGGTTGGACAATATGACAATGTACAATATGCTGTAATAGATAGACAATTGTGTGCTGGTATGTCTTTTTCCTCGCAGCTATTCCTTTATTATATCAGATTTGGTTATTATGGTCTATGTTGCAAATCAGTGAGCAGGACTGGTTTCTTTATTTGATTTACAGGGTTTTGCAACAACCTTGATTTATCAGGTATTCACTTTATTGAATTACCTTTTAACAAACATTCCCATTGAGCTTCAAAGTCCATTCTTGACCTTGGAAAGAGCAGTTGACAGAACAATCTCATCCTCAAGGTCCATTTAGTATCTCTTTTGGAGCTTTTGATCATATTTCATGATCTTTAAGGCCCCTCAAACTTGGTTTCAAATCTTAAATATTTCTATGTGTCATTAAATACCAATCAAAGTTAAAATTCGGGGGGGAAAAAAACTACTTTGGTGTTTGAGTTTAACACTGAAAAACTGATAATCTGCTTCATCAGGACTGTGTGGATGTGTTTTGGGGATTGATCAGATTTGACGGTGACAAAACAATCAACCAACTGTCATCAGATTCTGATTCAACTGTTGCTAAATCCTGATTGGTGCTCAGAGGTACATGACATCACCTATTTCCAACTGAGCCACGCCCCCTTCAAACCATTTAGAAGAGCACAGAGAAAAACATGCATATAGATGTTTCTCATGTGAAACTACCAAAACTGTTCGGACTTTTGCAAGAACTTGTTCATCTTGGACTCATTTGCTCGTGGTAAAAAGCTGATTTAGAAAATAGGTTTTCCTTTAAATCTCTAAACCGTTATTCATATCTATCTATAAACAGATTGTCTAATAAATATATCACAAATAGTAATGTACAATCATAGATAGCATATTCGATGTTGCCCACTCCTAGCAAACATTATAACCAGATATCTACAAATTTTAAGACTGCAGAGAAGAAGAAGAAAAAAACAGCCCCTGCAAACACGTGACAATGAATGTGATCATGGTTGTGCAAGAGCAAAAGAAGCAAAAAGAGAAGAGTCGTCAAGTCATTAAAATAACTTAACATAACTTCCGTTGTACAGGAATATATATCTAAAGTTTGCTAACATCAGCCACCATTATTTACTGGTCATACCAGACTCCAAGTACGGCTGTATCGGCAAAACTTCTGAGTGGATTTGATTGAGAAAGTTTGTGTTTTATTATGCCTCAGCGCCGGCGACAGCCATGGCCGGATGCATTATGTTTTCGGGTTGTCTGTCCGTACGTCTGTACATACGTCTGCAGGTTCGTAAGTCAGTCCGATCCATTTCCTCAAGACAGCCTTGAGCGAATTTCTTCAAATTTGGTACAAATGTCCTCTTGGACCCAAGGATGAACTGATTACAATTTTGGTGGTCAAAAGTCACTGTGACCTAAAAAAAAAAAAAAGTTTTTGGCCATAATTCAAGAATTAATTTGCTAATTCTGACAATTTCACACAAATGTCTAATAAGATAAAATGATGGAGTGATGACATTTTGAAAAAGACATGGATATAAACCACGAGGCGCTAATTCTAGTTCCTCATGAATTGCTAATTCTTCTTTCAGAAGTTAGTGTCACTTTAATCAGTGAAATGTCCTTTTTCATAAGAGTGAAAGAGGCTGAGGTTTAGGGAACCTGAAGCATACGAGGAGAAAGACGAGGAGAGAGAAAAAGTTTTTTAGGTGATAACAAGTGTGAGAAAAGAGGCGAGAAGAGTGAATCGAGGGCAGAGCTTCCTGAGTCGCATCCATAACTACATCAATGCTCATACCTTATTAGAAATGACACGGTAACATTTGTGACTGCTGGATACTGTCCTCGTACTGCGGTGTGATGATATCACTCATACACTCGTCATATCCACACACACACACACAGTTCAATAAGACGTTAGAAGCAGTATGACATGTTTAGGCTAATATTATGCTAATACATTTGTGTGCGACATACACACACGCTCCCCCACCCCACCCTTCTTGCTGAGCTACGAGTGCTGTTAGTCGCCTGCAGCGTGCCGGAGCGCTTGACGTCAACCAGTCTGCTCAGTATTCAGCTCCATGAAATGGGTCACAGCTTCTGACGATAAACCAACTGCACTGCTCCGCTCTGCTCTGCCTGCATCTCACATCTCACCTTCACAGCAGCATCAGACAGTAAACATACTTGTAATAAACCCCACTGTGGCGCTCTGCTTTGCCCTCCACTTTATGTCAACCACACCTGCTGCCAACTGCACTGCAGTAATTAAATGGATTCAATACATGCACTCGCAAACACTTGTCAAACCTGCCTTTTCCTTTTCCCTCTCACACCTGATTCCTACATGTATTTTCCAGTGAACTAGACTTCTCTGCACCTTTGTCTATATTGCTTTAACTGACAGGTGTTTCTATTGTTTCGTCCATCCCATTTATGTCAATGAGGGTAGACTAAATAACAGAAACACGCCTCTGTATAATGCAGTGCAATTACACTGCTGACTCCAAAATTACATTAATGGTGACTCAACACCTCTCTAAAAAAGCTTCCACTAAATCGTAACCTAATGACCTTCAAAAAGGGAGGACTTATTGTGTGACTGTTGTATTAGACTGCATTATCATTAAGCATTAGTGAGGCGTATCTAATGAAGTGGCCACTAAGTGTATATTTGTAAGCTGAGTATCTTTGGTTTTTGGTCTGGATTTGCTTTGTTCGTCGCACAAAACAAGACATTTGAAGAGGACAGAGTTTTTCACTCTTTTCTGGCATTTTATAGACTACACAATTAACCCTCTGAGACCCGCGAGACATATGGCGATCTCAACCGACGTTACTGTCTTTATGGCTTGTGTCTTTCACAAGCCATAGCCCGTTTGGCTAGTCCGAATCAGAGTTAGATTTATTCTTTTGGTTAGTTTTCTGTTTAGTCTGGTTCGGTTTCACAGTGCACAAATTAAAGTGGACCAAATAAAAAAAAGTAAGTTGCTAAGGGGCGTGTATGAAGGAGCAAATTATTTTTTTTCATCTCAAGAGCTGCCACTTCTATGCAGGGAATCGCGGACTTTGATAGTTGTTTCACTTTGACTCTGCACTGACTGTGGGTATGAATCCCTTCTCCTCCAGTTTATCGTGGATGACTCATTGTATTTGCAGACTTTATTTAACATATCCTGTATGTTCTCTTCGGCCCAGATGTCAAGCAAAGTCTGTCCTCTCCCACTCATGTTAACCTGTCATTTACCTCTGTCCATCTCAACAAATGCCCGCACAGGCAGCTTGCATTTTGGTTTGCCTCGAAATGTTCCGAAATTGCTTGCGAGAGGTGGTTTCGGTCGGTTTGCTTTGGTCCGCATCGGAGTACGATTACTGCATTCACAACCTCCCAAACAAACAGCACCAGAGTGGGATTAAAGCAGACCAAATGTTGGCTTGTGAAAGCGCCTTAAGAGGCTGTTGAAACTAGAAAACCTAAGGAATCAATTGATACCAACCGTGTCATGTTAGCTTGTCGGGAAGGACGCTAATTAAACGCTCAAACTTAGGCTAAATTTTGGTGAGGGAAAACTGGCATTGCGATTTTCAAAGGGGTCCCTTGATCTCTGACCTCAAGATATGTGGATGAAAATGGGTTCTATGGGTACCCACGAGTCTCCCCTTTACAGACATTTACAGACCACTTTATGCTAATCCCATGCAGTTATTTGAATGCAGTACAAATGTGTTATTTTCGTCTATTCTAAAAATGGTGTATTTGAATATTTCTGGAATTACATAAATTGGGTATGACTGGAAAGCTGACACTTGTGGATCCAATGAGTCCAAACTGTATTCATGTGTGATGATGTTAGTCCCCATAGTAGCCATTTCATATAGTGAGACCATTTTTTTAAAACTCGACATCACTGTGTTAATATAATTCGAGGATAACCGCAGCCTCATGAAACTCACTGACCCAGGGCTTTCAGAGGATGTACTTCCTGTCCCCGCCTAAAAAAGACAAAAATGTGTCTATGTTGGTTTCTTAGGGGCGATTATAAAATTATCTAAGGATTAATTTGATAATTGAAAGCTAATAAATGCAGCAATGTGAGCTGTTGTGTGGCTGCTAGCTGTGTGAGTAGGTTGTTGTTGTTGCTGAGCATCTTGATGCAGAGCAGAGCAAAGGAAAAGGAATTGGTTACACATTCAGCCTTTTACTCTCACACACTGCTTACTGTGTGTTTGTGTGTGTGAACCCACATCCCCTCCAGCCCCATTATGCAAGCCAGATCTCTTTTTTTATATCGGTGTTATTTATTTGTTTTTCAATAATTTTTTTCTGTTTATGTAACTGTTTCCAATTGTGGAAAAAGGATGGGGGCGGAGGGTTAAGTGAAGCTGATTGTCTGCTCCTGTAGCTGTCAGGTCCCATGACAGCATCACAGTGTCCCACTGATAAGGAACAAACTAAGCATGGAAGTTTTTTTCCGAATCTGTTATCTATCGATTCACTTCATTTGATTCATCAGTTAATATAAAATGTCACAAGTTGAAAATGTTCCATTTATAATTATAATGAGGGAGAGAAACCTGGTGCTTGAAGTGGAAAAAAATAAGTGACAGTACTTCCCTTCTTCACATTGGCGTGTGTGTTGGCCGCTGTCATCATTCATTATTACATTCTGAATTTCTACAGAAAATAAAAGATTCGAGGAAATATTGGGTCCTCCCCCAAGAAAATTTGAAGGTTTTTTACTTAAAAACTATGTAATTTCACATCATTTTGGACCATTATTATTACTATAGATAATGCCCAAAAAGCTTAAAGCGAAAACTTGCTTTAGTTAAATAATTATTTTATTATTTACACATATCACAGCCTTCGTCTGAACGTTTAATTCTTCTGGAAATATTTGCTCCCTAAAATCATATTCTGTTAATCACAAGAGCAGATTCAGAAAACTTTTAAATAACGTTTCATTAATTATATTTCTTCACAAATGAAAAAAAATAATAATGATGAGCAGTAATTAATTTACAAAAAATATGTGAATATTGTATCGATAAATTACAGTACCCTCGTTCTCACCCCCTGCCTCGTCCAGGTGCTCTGAGATTGTTTTAATGTTTATACAGCTTATGAGTCGCGGCGCAAAAATGCTGGCACTGCACCGTATTATTATTAAGTCTAATCAATTCATTATGAATTGCCCAGAGAACCTGATACGGAGAGAACAGAAAAGAGTACCGGCAGCTTGTTAGAAGTGCCGGTGTGCAAGAAAAAGTCACGGTATGCTAAGGAGTAAAATGTAGAAGTGCCGGCACTGCGTACCGGTGAGTACCGGCCCATTTCCAACACTGGAGAAAACCGTCAAAATCCTCATAAATGCTAAGGATTTTATTCTTGATAAATTACTAAGAATTATGAATCAATTATCAAAATAGTTATTAATTTTCTGTCGATGCACTAATGGATTAATCATCTCAGCACCAGAAGTAAGTCTTGTAAATGAAGAGCAGAGACAAAGGATCATTTACTGGAGAGGGTTTGAGAAAGCGGGAGGTGGGATGAGAGGAAGGGAGAATGATACGAACTAATACAAAAAAGGGGGGTTGGCTGAGTAATTGCAGGCACACAAGTTGGCTCAGTGTGATTTGGCAGATATCACTGCAGCTCTTAGTTGGATTTTAATGAAAGGCATAAGTGAACTTCTCTGCATTTTGTGTGTATTTCTGCAAGTGTACATCTTGTTCATCTGAAGAAATCAAATCAGAGTTTAGTCACTCTACAGACAACCAATCAGAGCACAGCATTGATGACCTCATGTCTCTCCTGGGGAGGTTACCTCATACAAAGACCAGTTTCCTCAACATACAAATATGTGGATTACATATTGCATTATGCAAAACCTGCAGACCCCATGGAGACACTTGTAAACTCTGAGTCTCAAGGCATAACCCACCTTTGTTCTGGACATCTTCTTTGTGCAGTTTGACCACATCAATCACCGCAGCTACAAATTACATGTTCACCATGTGCCTAACCTCTTCCCTTTTTACAGTCACAAGTAATACTTACTGGTACATGTTGACTTTGTGTACAGCAAAGGGCTTGAACAAGGAGTTCCCACTTTTATCAAACTTTAATGTTTGTTACCCCCCCCCTGCCGTTTTGTAGATTTTGGATTCGGGAACTTCTTCCAGCCCGGAGAGCCTCTGGCAACGTGGTGCGGCAGCCCGCCTTATGCTGCTCCAGAGGTGTTTGAGGGCCAACAGTATGAGGGTCCACAGCTTGACATCTGGGTAAGATGAGTGATTGCATGATGTAGACAATTGTGCAAATTGAGTGCAAATTTACTTTACTAAGCCAATGAAATCAGATGATGCAATTCATTTTTTATAATATTTAACATACTGTACATCTACTGTAACAATGGAAACAAAGTCTTGATGATTACAGCAGCTTTTTCTTTCGGTCATATGATGCTGATTGCCCAACCAGCTGTATATTGTGCGTTTGTGTTTCTGTGTGAAAGACTATGCATTTGTGTGTGTACAGTAATAATCTTATAACCTTATTTACATCCAGACACATCTGATTGATTTATCTACTGCCCTGACCTTGTTCTCTGTGTGTGTATCTCTTCATGTTCACAGAGTATGGGGGTGGTGCTGTATGTGCTGGTGTGTGGCGCGTTGCCCTTCGATGGGCCCACTCTGCCTGTGCTTCGACAGAGGGTCCTAGAAGGAAGGTTTCGCATCCCCTACTTCATGACTGAAGGTAAGAAAAGACACACAAAAGACACAAAATGAAATGGGAGAGTATGCCCACCAACTCCCACCTCTCGGTACCTCACATTTACTTGCATGCAGTGGATTTGTGAAACGCATCATAGGCTTTCTTATCACGATATGTAGTCTAACAGAGGCAAAAATGGCATTAGAATTCCAGTGACACTGCTGCTCAGATGAATAGATTATGCTTTCATATTTGAGTCACCATGCTGTTGAATGTTCGCTGCCATCGGTCAGGGGGTCATTTCATTAGCGAGAGAGCATCGCGCTCATTTGAAGGGGATACAGTAGAAGACACTCTGTCATTGTCCTCTGTAATGTGCATACGTGAGTCAGTGTATACGTGCGTGCATGAGAGTGAGTCAGGTTGGTCTCAGAGCAGTCCTGCTGTTAGCGGCTGTGCTAGCTAGCTGCCGGCAGATTAATTCCAGAGCTGGAGCTGTTTATGTAACCTGGGGAAAAGCCAGTGAAGCCTTCCAGCAGCTCGCCTGTCTGTCTCTCTGAGGAGTCTGTCTGTTTGTACGTCCGTCTGACTCACGCTCGCTATCTGTGAGACATCTTCCTGTCCGTCTGTGGCCCTGTCTGTTGCTCTTGTCTTGTTTCTCTGCGTCCCATCTGCACGTCTGCAGCGCTTTCACCACAGGGGGGGTGGTGAGAGAGTCGACCAGATTTGCTCAGGACCTTGAAACAATTAAGACGTAAGGGGAATGTAGGAGTGTAATGTCAGCTCCGTGGCCAGACTGACACTCAAAACCCGCATCCCCACCCCCAGTCCGGCCCCTGTTCCCTGAACAAGGAGAACAGAGTGTGCTGATTTCTTCATCCACAAACAGTCCATCTCATGTCCTCTTGTTCCTCTCACCGGTCAGCGCTGTAGTACACAGCACAGCTTAGCACCGCACAGTAAACTCTCACTGGAACATCTGTCAACACTTTGGTCTACTCCCAACTTACTGACTTAATAACAACAGTAGATGTTGTCTTGTGTCTCCCCTGCTGTTGCATATTGCACAGACCTGGTAGAGAGTCATACAGAATAGCCTTGAGTCGTGTCACCCAGAATCATTTGGTCTACAAAATGTCAGAATAAAATAGTAAAAAATGCCCATCACAGGTTCCCAGAGTCTAAGGTGATTACCTCAAATGCTTGTTTTGTCCGACCATCCCAAGATATTCAATTAACAATTACATAAAATGAGAAAAGCGGTGCATGATTGGGATGTTGTCTTTAAAAAAGGACTAAATAATTAATTGATTTGCAAAAAATAGCTTTCTGGTATTAACAACTGGATTTATCTGCTAATTGATTCGCCTCTAATTGACTCCCACTTGAAAATAAAAATGCACACTTTGCCCTGTGAAGCTCAGTTGCTTGTGTTACTGCTTGTGTGGCGTTTTTGTTTCTTCTGTCCTGCGTTGCAGAAGTACAGCTAGCCAATCACAGCTGTGAAAATGTTGAAAAAAGTGTTTTTGAAATATGATGAATTGCAGTTTGTGTTGCATTTCATTTATAAATGGCTGTATGTAGGGCACGGGTTTATAATAGTTTTGACTTATTGATTTAATTTTAGTGTAGTTTTAGTTAGTTTTCAGAGTGCGTTTGCTAGTTTTAGTTTAGTTTCAGTTTTTCAAATAATTAAATTTTTTATATATTTAGTTTTAGTTTCACAGTAGTTTTAGTTTGTTTTTGTTAGGGCCAGGTCTCAGAAGTATGTAGCTATATTCATACAAAATAAAATACATGGTTGGAGAATTGTGTAGGAATGGCCATAATGTTTGATGTATACTGTAATCTTTGCGCTGCTTTAGTGAAGCAATTGTGGCATTGAGCCATCTCCGGGAAGGTCAAGTCCCCTTCAATTTCCAGCCGTTCAGTGTCACGAGAGTTGACAGAAATTCATGCGGTCTCCTTTTTTCGGTAGCAATATATTATAACTAAAAAAATAAATAAAACTGAAATTAATTTATTTTATTTTTATCAGTTTTTTACCCAGGCAATATGGTTTCAGTTTAGTTTTAGTTTTTCTTAAAGGATTTAGTTTTATTTAGTTTGTTTACTAAAAATATTTTTCACTGCTTATTTTTGTTTTAGTTTACTATAATTACCCTGATGTAGAGAGATGCTCATGTTCACAGTCATGCGTTATGGTTACATTTTAAATGTCTGTATTTTTAAGCATGTGTGTCTGATAAAGTCAATGAAATAGATAGGATAAAGTCGGCCACAGTACCCGCTCTCTGCCCTCTGACTTCTTGCAACAGAGTGCTGTTCTCCTTAATAGGGGGACTTGGTGCAACTCTACACCACTGGGACATCGCAAGTGTTAACTGGGGTGGTGTGTGGTTATGTCATGGTGGTGTAATGTACTGGCTAAGAACAGTCAATGTGTCAATCAATCAGCCGGCTGGCGGTTATGCAGTCAGTGCCGGCCCTTTTACACAGTCCAACCTTCCCTGGTGGTTAGTAGCTTTGAAAAATGTGCTCAGCTTCAGCTGTTGCTATAAACACGGCTGTAGCAACGAGCAGAGCTTGAGTAACTTCTGGGTCAAACAAATTGTACAGTATTGTATTTGAAGCATGTTGTAACTTAGCAGCTGCTAAGATGCCACAGCACGGGGCAAAAGTGCAGTGAAGGGTACACTGGTTTTGTACATAATGGGGGAAATATTTAGTTGGCTGAACCAGCACGAGGTAGAAAAATGTGATGTAGATCAGCAGGGCAACTGGGAAGAATGTGAAGCAGGGAGTTACTGTTGGCAGCCATATCCATGGGCTTATGACCTGCAGAAGGTTGCTAATGTGCGCTACTTTAACTCTTCGTGAACTCTAAAATCGCTAAACGTTTAATAACATTTCCCATAAATGACTGGCCTGTGTTTCATTTTCAATCAATGGAAACTCACGGTAGAGATCATTCATTTCAAAAACATATTCCAATAAATAAAGTATTAAAGATCAAGGAAATAATGACCGACTGCAGGGTCTGATTGTTGAGAACACAACTGTTGTTGTTCAAGACTGCACCAGCGGGGTATATGGGTAAAGATGCTGTGTGGCGGGCAAGAATGCAGTAGAGGCGGTAGGGGTGCAGGCAGGCCAAAGCGGCACAGCCAGGGGAACTGTAATCCTGTTAAGAACCCAGCTGTGTCTGACGTCAATCTCATCTAGCCACTAACTAGAGGTGAGGAGCTCTCATTAGGAGGGGAGGGAAGTAGACAAGATTGTAGACTCAGAAGTGACGGTGGAGGAAATCAAGAAAAGAATTCAGCAGATTTTAAGCTCCTAAGTGTTATTTCTGCCCCACTTCGTGTGGGCTACTTTGACAAGGACATGACGCTTTGTGGCTTCATCATAGCTTATACAAGAAGTGCTCAGCGTTATCAAACATAAACAACCTCTTCCTCTTTCAAAGTGGTGATCCTAAAAAATTAAAGGCTATAAAAACCTTGTCACATCCTCTATGATTTATTCTCTTCCACCCCCTCGCAGACTGTGAGCACCTGATCCGCAGGATGTTGGTCCTGGACCCGTCGAAGCGTCTGTCTGTGGCCCAGATAAAGGAGCACAAGTGGATGGCTCTGTACGCTCCCGTACAGAGGCCCGTTCTGTACCAACAGCCTCTGTCTGCTGAGGGCGAGGCGGGTGTGGGAGAGTACAGCGAGCAGGTCCTGCGCCTGATGCATAGCCTCGGCATCGACCAGCACAAGACTATTGAGGTGAGGACTTAGCTGGCTTTATTTATTCAACAGGGGTATGGAGGGGTGAGGTTTAAATGTCAGAGCCTCTGACTGTGACAGAGGTAACAGTTTTACTATGTGCATCAAAGCAGAAGCGGGCTGTATTGCAGACGTCACTTCATTTCCATCTATTGCTCAGTAAGACATGGGGCTGCACAGATACTAAAATCAAACATATAAATTGCTACACTGGAGAAAAGAAAGCCATGCATTCTTCTGGTCTGCGTGCAAATCAGTCAGTGGGCCTCAAATAGACATCAAATAGTGCACACTTGTGCTTTGTCATGCAAGTACACATGGGAAAGTAAGTTCACAATCGAAGTTCTCCATATTAGATTTTTTTGGCATCTTTTACCTCAGTATTGTGTTGTAGGTGCAATGTTTTTTTTTTCTCAATAATATATATTTCTACTTTGAAAGAAGCTGCAATGATTGATCATTATGTGCAGTGATTTTCACTCCATTTACTTATTTCATTTTATTTATATTTGTTTTTCTTGTTTCCTGATAATAGATACAGTATGTATTTTATTAGTCCCAATGGGAAATTGCAGCATTACAGCAGCTAAACGAACATTAATCTCCATACAAACAACATACAAATATTGAAAATAACTATACTAACTTGTAATAATGGATTCAAATATGTTTTTAAAAAAAAACTGTAAATGGGGCATAATGGTTAATTTATTACTAAAATAATTTTTGCAATATTCAGCAAAAATATCACAATGATCATTATGTGAATGTTTGTTAACCCTGATTGTAAAATAAAAGGAAAATACATCCACTCCTTCATTAAACAGTATTTCTGTATTAGTGTAATGAAGAGGCTGTCATTTATATGCAGTATATTATATGTGCTGTCTATTGTATTTCTTATCTCTACTCTGCTCTTTAACTGCTGGGAAAAGAAATAAAGAATTATCTCAGTGTATCTTAAGAGCTGTCACCGTGAAGTCATCCAAAATGGAAGGTGTGCTTCAGTAATTACTTCAATTACAGTCGCCGCCATTTATGTTGTCTGTCATCCTCCAGTCTCTGCAGAACAAAAGCTACAACCACTTTGCTGCTATCTACTACCTGCTGGTGGAGCGGCTCAAGGCCCATCGCTGCAGCTTCCCCGTCGAACAGCGGCTCGACGCTCGCCAGCGGCGGCCCAGCACCATCGCCGAACAGACTGTCGTCAAGGTAGCCGCAGGGCGTTAGGGCGACGAGGGGGTTCTGAATAATGTGTACAGAGATTACCATCCACGCCTCTCTGATCAAAGCTCCGCTATTCACACCTGCACCCACGAACAAACAAACGGACGGACGCGACCCATTCATTTATTTATCCAGCCGGGTTCTGTCTTCTGGCTTTCTCCCAGTCTTTTCCGTCCAGCCTTGATCTTAATGCCTCAGTTACATTATTCATTATGTTCTTTTCTTTGCCCACCGTCTTTTCTCAGCGACACTTTGCAATTTCTTTCATTTCCCTCGCCATCTAGGATCTGGCCGTTTTGTCTCATTTGGATTACAAAGTGAAATTCACAACGGCTAGATTTAGTCGTAATGGCGTTATTATCAAGGATATTGTTAAGTGTTGGCCATGAATTGGAGAAGGTTTTTTGATGTGATGTCAAAGCCTCTGTTTTTTCTCTCTCTCTCCAGTCGACCAGTGGTTCAGCTCAGGTGGGTTTGCTCCCGCAGGGCGTTCGTCTGTTGCGCTCCCCTGCTGTGCCCCAAGCCTCCTCCGATGCCTTCACCTTCCCCCAGACTGCATGTACCCTGGAGCAGAATTTCATGGTGGAGGACGTCAACACACCCAAAGTAGGTCCAGTACCAGGGATACGGGTGTCTTTTGGTTTGTGTGTTTGTCCTCTGTCTGTCTGCATAAGACGGTGCGCATCCGGCTTTTCGGTTATGGTAGTTATTACAGTCATTATCAACTTCCGTGTATGTCCAGAAACATTATCCTGATAAGCTTGACAGTGATACACTTTGATAAGCATACCCACTCACTGTGAATCAGAAATGTCCATGTGTGTGTGTGTGTGTGTGTGTGTGTGTACACGCCAGACTCCTTTGAGGTTTTGAGCGTTGGCTTGCTCCGTCGACCTGCCAGAGTGCAGCTGACTTGTTCTGTTATGTAAGAACTCAGCCAGCTCTCACATCAGACAGGACAGCTGCCTGTCCTGCACGGCTTCTAGACAGACACACACACACACACACACACACACACACACACACACACAGGGCTCTCACTCTTCCTCTTTTTATTTGTGCCAACCAGCGACCTTTTCCTCCAGGCCTGTTGTTGTGCTGACCGACTATTACAGAACACAGACACCAGTGGTCTGAGTTGACGGCCTCACACACCTGCAGGGCTACACACACACACACACACACACACACACACACACACACACACACATAGATAAATGCAGCATTATTCTTCAAGATTTCTTTTCCATCCCACCCCCTCTCCTGGCTCCTATAAAGAGTGATGTGTACATTGTTTTATGTGTGTGTGTGTGTGTGTGTGCACCGCGTGTGTTTGGTAAGCAGCACAGAGACAGAGTGCGCGTTATCTGCGTGTATGGAGCCCGCTTATGTAAGCGGTCCTGTGATGACGATGTGACCTAATGCGAAGCTGAGTGAACACACATGGACAGGAAGCTGCTGCGCTACTCCAGTGATCTCGCCGCCGTGACCTCCTACCCATCAGCCAACAGCTCATCTTTTTTTTTTGGGGGGGGGTTTTGGCTTTCTTTTTCCTTCCTCCACATTCTTTTTCTTCTCCATTCAGCTTCTTCTCTCTCTCCTCTTCTTCAAGCTTTAACTTCACTCTCCCCTTATGACCCAGCGCCCCTTTTCATCGTCTATTTCTCAATGTCGTTTTCCCCTCTTGTCCTCAGTGTGTGTGTGTCGGTTGAGTAACAGCATTCCTATCCCAGCACACTACAGAAAACAGATGGGGAATTGGGCAAAGTTGCTCTTTCTAGACCAACACCAGGCTTTCCGGTTACAGCGGCCACTCATGCAGATGATCTTTGTCTGTGTCTGTGTGTGTGTCAGTCACACAGCACTTTCAGTCAAAGCTCACTTCCTGGCCCTGCATTCCTTTATCCCCACCCTCCACCTCTACGCCAACACACACAGGCCTGCATGCTGTAACAAACACACACACACTCCCAGTATGAGACCAACTGTGGCGAGTGGAGGGAAAACAGAGGGAGGAGAGTAACTAATGGAGCCCTCATTCTCAGTATGGTGGTTGCCTTTGTGTGTGTGTGCACCCCGTTTGTGTTTAAGATGTCTTATTTAAGATGCTTAAGATGCTGTTTTCTTCCTGCCACAGTCAGTTTTGAATGTATAGTTAACGTTCTGTCTTTCTGTCCCTTTTCATCTTCCCCCCTCATCTAGGTAAATGGCTGCCTGCTGGACCCCCTGCCTCCCACCACTGTCCTCCGCAAGTCCTCCACCTCGTCGCCTAGCAACATGATGGAGACGTCGATCGATGAAGGCATTGAGACCGAGGAGCCCGACACAGAGGATGATCCGCCCCACCTGCTCTCGGCCTATCAAACAGCTCGGTTCGGCCAACGGCGACACACCCTCTCTGAGGTGACCAATCAGCCGGGGCCTTCGAACCAAGGTATGATGTCACCTGATCAAGCACACCGCTTTAAAGTCTGACACATTCATGTAATGCTCAAACAAAGCTGTTTTAATATAAAGATTTTTGTCTCCCAGGTAAATTGTTCGCTCTAGGCCACAACCCCTCCATGGGCAGCATGGACTCGGACATGGGCTACGACATGGGCTCCGTGCACAGCGACTACGGCCTACTGGAGGATCCCCCCTCTCTCAGTGAAGTGGTATCAACCAACAGCTCTGCCCCTGGCGTCACAGCTACGCCTTTCATGAACGCTCGGCCCGCCAACCCAGCAATGGCCGTCCTGACTTCTCAGCACAGGGAGACACACAACCGCTCCCCCATCAGCTTCAGAGAAGGACGGCGTGCCTCCGACACCTCCCTCACCCAAGGTCAGAGCCATCAGTGTTCATTTGTCTTTTTTTTCCTCCATATCCATTTTTTCTTCTCTTTGGACCCTCCCTCAAATCACCCACTTCTCTATATACGCTCAGACTACAATGACATCATAATGGGGTTATGTGTCTTCCTCGATAAACCCAGGCTGTCCATTTTAGGGTCGATCTCAATATGCACAAGGCCATTCTGTCACCTTAATAGAACGTTTCACTGCTTGTGTTATGTGACATTGCATTTTCAGTGCAGTTAAATATATGAGATGACAAGAGGCTGCAAAGTACAACTGCATATGTAAAAAAGTTGTATTAAAGCCCTTTGTGACTCCTGTGTGAACTCTGATAAATTCCCTCAAGTGATGTCACTTGAGTCAGCATCGGTTGGGTCTAATGACTGCAAGTTTGAATATGAAAAAAATGAAAGAAGTGAGCTTTCCAGACCTTTTTAACCCACTCCTCAACTCTGCTTGATAGTTTCTAAAGGCTATATTAGCTTCCAGTAGCATACACACCCAATATCTCTGACTGAATTAGTGAAAATTTGAAACTGTGACACCCTAGTAGTGTGGCCATACAAAAGTGTCATAGTGTAGTTTATCATACAAAAATCAAAATATGTCATAGTGTAGTAGGTCATTAAAGGGACTATTTGTAACTTTGTACGTGCATAAATGTAGCGGGTCGTCACACATATGCACGCTCGCATATGCGCGTTCGCGTGTAGCCGCTGTACCCTCCTCCTCTGCCTGCTCGCCTTCACTCAGACAGCTCAGCTCGCTCCACCTCTAGACGTGAACGCGCGCTCACTACACACTGCAGAAGAGTTAGTTTAGCTCTGAGAATATCTAGTGAATGTACAGGGGACGTTTGTGCAGAAATAACTGCTGCAGCTCCTCCAGACCAACAGAGGTTTTCCGTGTCTTGTGAAGTGACGGAGCTCTACAGAGATTTACGTTGTCTTCTCGTTACTGACCGGGTGCCGGTGTCTCCTCTGCTCTCTCCGGCTGTGGGCGGAGAGAGCAGGGAGACACGCTGGAGAGCCCCGCTGCCTCAGCCTGCACTTAGGCAGGAAAAGCCAACACTAGGATCAGATCTAAATCATGTTCATGGAGAGACCTTCGTCTGGTCAGCTAACATTACTGCCAAGCAGCTGAAATATAGAGTGATATTGTGGTTTTAGCTGACTTGTGTCGCCTCACTGTTTAGAGTGATGCTCCTTCAGGTATATTGAGAGCGAGCAAGCGCGAGCCCGACGCTGACTTTCGTTGATTTCACAGCCACAGGTGTCGCTGTTAAGAAGCATTTCTGAAAGTTACAAATAGTCCCTTTAAAACTTTAAAAAAAATATATAGTCTATTTTTTTTTTTTAAATAATTCAAAATGTCATGGTATAAGTAGGTCATCAAAAAAAAGTTAAAATTGTCATAGTATAGTATGTCATTAAACATTCATTAAAAAATGTCATGGTATACGATAAGAAAATTGTTTTGAAAAAAAAGTCATGGTATTGTGGGTAATGTAGGCCGCAGGGTTTGATAGCTGTCCATCATGAGTCTGACTTCAATGTTATAGAAGTACACTGCTAAATCTATGCACTACTCGATAGTCCATAATGCAATACCGTCACAAGACATTTTGACATCTCTTATCATTACTACTCTTTCCCTATTGCTCTATCTACACAGCTGAGTGCAGCAAGTTCAGACATGCTCTTGAGAGATTTCTGAAAGATATTCTGTGACACATAGAAAAATCACTGTCTGAAGTGGAAGTGAACAAGACAGGTTGAAAGAAAGGCTTTTAGATCACAGATCAGTCGTATATACAGTAAGTGTCAATTAGATGCCAGATCCGACACGTCTCCTTAAAGCTCAGCCACTATGAGCTGCAGAGAGTTTGATGTATTAAGTGTCAATGTGCATATGTCTGAGGCTCTGGGAGCCACGGAGCACCAGTCAAGAGGAAGAGCATTGATTCTCATGACACAGACGCAACACCCCTGCTGCAGCTGCTCCCTCACACCCTTCTACACACACATACTGTATATATATATATATATATATATACATATACTGCCTTCCGGATAAAACTGCCTCATTCCCTCTCTCTCATTTGCTCTCCCATTTCCCCCGTCTCTTCCTCCTCTTCTCTTTCCTTCTCTCATCCTCTCCGGTCTCTCTGACGACTACGACGGTGATGATTCACGTTATGAATCACAGACGGATATTTTTGAAGGTTTCAGCCCACATACCTCACTCTCTTCCCCCTTCTCTTTCTCTCTCTGTATCCTTCTCTTTTAACGCGCTCTCCCGCTATACAAGCTCATGCTCTGTCTTGCTTTTCTTTCTCTTTTTCAAAGTTTCACTCTGTGGCTGGCAGGATTTGTCTCCACGCCACATCAGAGAGAAAGAGGAGCCAAAATATAAGAGGGAATGTTAAACAACCTCGATCTAACCATTTTTTTCCCCCCTTTACAGCTACATTATTCTGTGCTTGCTGCTGGTTGTAAATCACCTGTGCCTTAGCCAAGTAGAAACTATAATTATAGCTTAACAATGTTACTTCCCCAGCACTACATTGACAGTCTGCACTGTGCGCTCCCGGTTGGTATTTGCGGTTATTTATTTATTTATTTTTTTCCATAATCCTCTTTGGAGAGTGTTGATGCAGTGGATTCTCTTTGCGTCAGACTGCTGACTCCTGGTTTTAAATAACTCCCACCCTCTCGGTGAGTCAGGTCCTATCGTTCACAGCCACAGCTCGTCACCACTGGATTGGTCTTATCAGAGCTACTTGCTGTTGCGCACACACGCGTAGACCTGTCAAATGTACACACACACACACACACACACACACACCCACAGCGGCTCATGACGTACATCCAGCCACATTGTCCATATGGGCGATGAAAAGTGCTAAGCAGTCAGCCAGTCTTTTAACGTCAGTGAGGATTAAGCCTGACTCTCTGAGACGATGGAGCCTTTGACATCCTGTTGTGAAGAGAGACTATTGATTAGGGGTGTAAGAAGATATTGAATATCACGATATTATGTTTTGCGATATCGATTCTCAAAAGCACTGATGAATTTTAATAGTTTACATCCAAAGATTAACTCAGTCAATACTTTATTTCACTTTATTTACAAAGACATGCGCCCTCTCAGTGTATGTGCCATCTTAAAGTAGTGCTATCACGCTGGATGTTTCAGGGACTGTGATAAATGCAAATGCAGATCCCACTGGTCAGTCAACTTTTATTTTTACATATGGTGGTGTGTTAAAAAATCGCAATATATCGCCTTGCTTACAGTATCTCAATATATTGAATTGTAACCCCTGTATCGTGATACGTATCGTATCTCAGCCCTACTATTGATCAGCTGCAAGAATCAAAACTGACTTTGTATCGTGGGGATTTGTTCATCCTCGTAGGTCTGGTTGCGTTTCGGCAGCACCTCCAGAACTTGGCGAGGACCAAAGGCATCCTGGAGCTGAACAAAGTCCAGATGCTGGTGGAGCAGATGGGCTCCGGGGAAGGGGCCGCAATGGGGCCCCTGGGACCACAGCACCACATGCACAACCTCCTGGAGGTCAGTCCTACTGCATAATCACACACACACACACACACACACACACACACACACACACACACACACACACTTCACTCAAACCCATTCAAAATCTTTCTCTTCCCAAACCCGTTCTCAGTCCCTCTGCTATCCTCACCCCATGTTACCCAGAAATGAAAAAAAAAAAGAACAGGCACCCAGGCTGTTGTGTAACCCCAGGAGAGGCAGCCAACTGTGGCTTGTTTACTGTCTCCCGTCCCCCTGGGGCCTGGAGCCTGGAGCCTAGGCCAAAGTGAATGCATCCATTGTTGAAGTCAGTCAGACTTACCCATAGTAGTGACTGGCACTCAATAGGCCCGAGCTGCAATCACACACAAAGACGGGCACACATACACACAAAATGACACACACTGACACACTGCAAAGGAGAATCATTTGAGGAAAATTTCTGTAGGCTTTCCCTGTAAAAAAACAAAAACATAAAATCAATCGTAGAAGCAGACAAGATCTAGTTGCTTTCCTTTTGTCCATCTCTCATAATGCAATAACGCAGCTCTTTGTTGGTTATGATGATCTGGCCCCATCATCCTTTTCATTTGCTCTCATTTCATTTAACTACTGTGTAATCCCTGTGGTACATGCCATTTAGAGAAAGGCATCTGGCTGATCAGTCACCACACAGGCATTTGGGCAGGAGACAGCATGGATAATCCAGTTAGACCACACGATGAAGCACCCAGACCCTGACACAGCTTTATTAGCCGACAGGAGAGGGGGATCTGGGATGCGTGCGTCCACGTGCGTGTTTGTACGTGAGCATGAACAACCCCTGCTAATGCTTTATGTTTCTGATTGAAGGGCGAGGCTTCCAAGCAGCAGGAGGGCCTAGCTTTATACCAAGGTGGGCCGCAGCCGCCTCTCCTGTCCCGCAGACAGAGTTTAGAGACACAATACCTCACTCATAGACTACAGGTACAGTCTAACACCAACTACACTCACTCATACTGCATATATATATACTGTATATATAAGTTTATACCTGTCTTCCTCTCTCAAGCCAAAAGGCTGCTTTGCGTAACATTCAGTGATATCATTTGGAAATTTACGGATTATCAGCTCTGCCGTGATGCAACAATAATGAAACAGTTTGTAGCCATTGTTACCATGGTTATTATCCTGAACCCAGTCATCAGTCCCAATCTCTCTTCTGCCCCCAAAGGCCAACGTCTTGGCTAACAGTCCTGCTAGCTGCCAACTTTTCTGTAAGGACACTCGAAGTTTAGAGCAACATCTGCAGGAACACAGGTAAATCACACTGTAAATGTCCGCTCCACACATTTTATTTATATGTTTATAATATTTTTCAGTGCTTTTTTCTTCTTGTGTTCATTTAGCTGTGGTGACATTTCACTGCTGGGAGATTGTATTTAGAGCAACAACAAAAAAAAAAGCATTTGCTCAAATGTAAATAAATTCAAATAAGAAGTGTTATTTATACATTGTACTCCACTGACAGAACACACCCAGGAATGAAACGACGTGTCAGAGCTACAATTACCTTTCCTGATAATCAGACCGAAATGCCATTTTGTTTCACATCAGTCATTCAGCGTGACATTGCGTTCATGTTTGCTGATTTCTTTTTAGAAGGTGGGGTTATTTTGATTTTGTTTTGCAGTTAGTGGCAGTCAACATTTTTCACATAGGTCAATTTAAGAGTTGTTTCTGTATGGCTGCAACAATCTCATCCACGCCTTTTCACCATTTTTCTGACGCTATTTCTCATGGATGTAGCTTGTTAGCAAGCCAGCTATGTATGAGAGTGGTTGACTGTTTTTCCAACTGTCAGTGAGCACAACAAGCCTATTTGAATCGCTGAACAAATTGGTGATGTGGGCAGCGATTCGCTGGTCTGGGGACCGACGTTATGATTACCTCCACATGTGAAAAAACTTGCAGGAAATACCACGTTTGAATCCAGCGTTTAGTCCTTGTGTTGACTCAAAGTGTTGTCTTGCTCTAAGTGGGATATGCTGCGCTCCCCACAGACTGAACCAGAAGAGGATGTACCTGCAGCAGTCACAGGGTATGGGGCTGCAGACCTACTTCAACCAGATGCAGATAGCTGAAGGATCCTACCCAACGGGCGGCCCTGCTCTGGACCCGGCGGCGTCTCAAAGTTCCCCTCAGGGCCCCCCCATGTCAGCCGCCCACCAGCCTCAGCCCCAGCAGCAGGGCAGTCCTCAGGCCTCGCCTCCCTTCAGCCACCCCCATAGTCTGAGCCCCTTGATGGAACCGGGCGAGGGCCTGATTTATGATCCCTACATGAGCCACCACCACTACACCCAACACCTGCCCCCTGGATCTCACCTCCTCCACCAGCTCCACCACCCCATGCCTCTAGAAGCCTCTGCCAGCGGCATGGGCTTCAGCTACCCTTTAGGCTGTGAGCAGCAGATCCTGGGGCCTTCCTCTGAGGGTCTTCACCCAGAGCAGTATGAGTTCTCATTAGACCCCGCCTTGTTGCCCCAGCTTGCTCCAGGAGAGGCTGAGGCCAGAGCTGGGATTTTGGTTGGTCCGGGCCAGTCAGACGGCCTGGGTCTACCTGAGCTGCAGGGCTCCCTCCTGGACAGCGAGATGATGGAGACCGTGGACTCCCAGCATGGCTTCGTACTGGTCAACTAAAGCCAGCTGAGGGGGTTAATAGAAAGCAGTATTAAGCAATGAGAACCTATACAGCACTAAGAGCAGAGAGAATGGAGATATAAGTGGAGGCCACATGCGTAGCAACAGGGAAGGAAAAGTGTTAATTTTTGTACGACTAATACAAACTTAATTTCTTAGTTGTGACGAACCTCAGACAACCTTTCTACCACAAACCTCCCTCAGCCCACCTCCCTTTCTCCCTCTCCTCCTCTGTTCTCGTTCTCATCAGCTCTGTGAGGCAGCGACAGGTCCGATATGTGGCACAATGTGAGCTTCGCCCGTACTGACTTTGCGAGGCTGCTGTTGTCACGGACGTTGTGACACCTGAGAAGGACTGCACCGTGCAGCCTGGGGAAGGGGGGGGGGTGCTGCACATCCTGGAGGCTGCCAGAGTGCAGCACTTCAACCTAGAAATGGTTTGGAAGTGAACTAATTTAGGACTGACTGTCAGGCAACCATAAGGACAATGGCTGGCAGTGGTTTTTTTTGTATTTAAAATAGGACACCATCGACAACAATAGACTCTCAAAACACTTCTGTGGATTTTTTTTTTCTTTCTTTCGGTAGATAAAAAACAACTGAACAAGAGAAAATGGCCCTCATTTATCACGGTACCATGGATATCACCGCAAATTCAAGTGTTAAAAGTGTTTTATAGAACCGAATTTACACACCAATGTGAGCGCAACGGGCTGACAGGATGGCTGTATTCATGAGTGCACAGGGTTCAACACTAACATATACAGTACAACAGGTAACTTTTGTTTGTCATTTGCCGGAACAAATACCTTAAAACATGCAGATAGAAGCACCAGGTTGGGGAAGTTATGCACCATTTGTTGAGCTTGTGCTTTTTATCAGTGCTGAACTTTCTCCAAGCTATTTTTTTCTTGTTAATTAATGAATGAAAATAATAGATGCAACACAATTCTGTAGCTGCAGGCTTTTGTGTAGGCCACGTGACATAAATAATAGTGTTTTCTTTGTGTTTTTATAAATTGTAACTACTGATCCTGATTTATTTCTTACACTACTGAACTGCTTTGTTTCTCTCCACCTTTCCATCCGATCGCACACACTTGCCAGGTCTCGCTCTACTCAATAAGGCGAAATGGCCACACCTTTATTTAACAGTTGAATTGTGGGGTCATGCGTTTGCCTGATAAATGAGGGCTGATGTAATTAACGTGTGTTTGGTTGAGAAGTAGTGGTGTTTTAGACCGTCAATATTATTCTATTTTTGTGGCAATACTGAAGCAATATTAATCCTTAATGTTGAGGGATTATGAATGAAAGCCTCACCTGTACAGCCAACTCTGATTGGTTCCCGGGGACCTCTGAGTCGTCAGCAGTGACATCACTTGAGCTGATGATGTAACCAGGAGATAATCTCCCCCCTCGCTCGCCCTGGAAGTGCAGGGACAAGCCAGGAGACAGTTGTGTGTGTGTGTGTGTGTGTGTGTGTGTGTGTGTGTGTGTGTGTGTGTGTGTGTGTGTGTGAGAGAGTGAGTGAGTGAGTGTGATTACGTTTGTTTGCACAATTAAAATTTTCAGCATCCATTACATCCTTTGTCTGAAAAAGACAAACACTGTATTGACGTCTCCATTCAAAATAACACAAACTGTGCTTTCCCCCTCAGTGCACAGTCGTAGCTTTTAGATTAATTCTGGTTTACGTCCTCAATGCTCCAGTCATGCCTCTGTGTTGTTTTAATGATGAATCATGTTTATAATAACGGCCCCTTGAAGATTCCCTGCAGTTAGATTTCACGACAGAATGTTTTCCTCTCTGACATTGGGGCCGCTGTGAGACAAAGACCAGCAGATCATCAGTCACCTGACACTGGATTTTGACTACAGGCTCGCCACCGCTCTTTGACAGCGAACAAGATGAGAGATTTTTTCTTTTCTTTTTTTTTTTTTTACAGCACTTAGACTGTGTTCAATCTACTTGAAGCGCACAGATGTATCTTCTCTGACAGGTGATGATGATTTTTTTTTTTTTTTTTTAAACTACTTTTCATTGGAATAACAGGACAGTGAACAGCAGAAGTTTTAGATGAGATTATTGGACTGTGACCATCTGCCAGACTGAGTGACCTTCAGATGTTCGTGGGTTAAACTGTGCAAGTGCTTGTTTGTCAGGTTAGCCTTCAAAACAAGACAGACTTAACTTAAGACTTAAAGGAAAAATCCACCCTAAAATGCCTTTAACACTGTCTCACAACAGTTGACTAATGTGTGACTAATGATCAAATTATCTTCTGATTATACATCAATTAGTTGTTTGGTCTATAACGCGTTGGAAAAAATAGTGAAAAACGTCCATCACAGTGTCTCACGGCCCAAGTTGACAGTTTTGCCTGACAGTCCAAAATATTTTTTAGTTTAACATGTTTAGTTTTCTCTCAAATCTAAGAGAACTTTAAAAAGACTTAAAGGTGCAGTGTGTAGGATTTGACGGCATCTAGCGGTGAGGTTGCAGATTGCAACCAACTGAACTACGTTGGCCAACGCGAAAACGTGAATGGCCCTATGTAGAGCCAGTGTTTGGTTTGTGAAGAGGACCCGCTCAATATGTAGATATAAACAGCTCATTCTAAGGTAACGAAAACACAACAATTCCTGTTTTCAGGCGATTATAGACTACAGAAACTATACTTATTAATATTATATTCAATTTCTGCCAATAGATCCCCCTAAATGCTACACATTGTACCTTTAAACGATATGTTCAATATCAAAATGTTTGCTGAATAATTGACTACCTGTGTCAGCTCTACAACAGACCAACACTGTTGGTAATGCACATTTTTCCCAGTTTTCAGTGGTGTACCTTTTTAATCCTGATTTTAATCCATCAATATGACATCACATTGAGATATTTCTTGCATATATGAACATATCTATGGATTTGATCTCAGGATCTGAGAGCAAATGCTTAGTAAGTCACTGTCTCTGACGTTTACCAGTCAAAAGGGCACACATACTAATAACTCAACAACAATGGCCTCAAAAGACCAGAATGCACCGCAGCCACAAGACATGTTGCAAAACAGGTCCTGTGGTTGCGTTAATAGTTCCACCCTAAAATTTACAAATGCTGTTTATATGGTAATACACCCACATGTTATTGACAGTAATAAAGTCACACCCAGCTTGTGGGTCATGTTGAAAATGTCAAAAGAGAAGGAACTCGAGTGCGAGGCAGGTTCAACATGAAATAATAATTCTGTTTAATATTCAAATTGTCGCTACATGGCAGTGTAACCGGGTCAGAGGGTGGATTTCGCCTTTAAGTGAATATTTTGATGATTGTTTGCTTTCATTTTGTCACTGGTCAGGCTGAAAGAGCTACAGGGTTATCTGTGGAAGTTGATTACTGGAGCACTTTGACAACAAGGGGAAGAAGAGATGTAGCGAGAGAGGAGGAGGTGGGAAGAGGTTTGTATCGCTCTGCTGTTTCCTGGCAGATGAAACGAACCGCAATCTGTAGGAAACACTTTTCTCCTCTCTCTTCCCCACCAATAATGGACACAAAACCAATTTCTTTCAAAGAAAGACCAGACACAGTAACACTTTATCAGATTGTCGATTTTAATCCAAGAAAGAGAAACGCTCGTCAGTTTACGACGAGCGTTCTTTGTACAGATTAGTGGTGTAGTGAATCTTCAGTGCACCGAGGTGAATTTGTGTTGAACGTGAAAAAGTGTTCAGTGTGCCTTTTACTTTTTCGTATTTTCAAATCTAAATTAAGAGTTTGAAAAAGCACCATTATTTTCTGGTTGGACCCTTTTATCATTTATTTTCTTATGATTAAGTTTTTTTTTTTTTTTTTCGAAAATAAGTAGAGCCAGGTTTTACAAAGGTACAAAACCAAAGTCCCTCAGAAGTTTCCCTGTACGACCCACCGTGTGGAGTTTTGGAGCTTCTTTGTCAGCTTCTCTACCGTGCTTTTTTCTTGTTGGTCAATCAGTGTATGCCATTTAAAAGTATTATAGCAATATTTCTCTAGTTGAAGACTAAAGTCATGAAGATTCTAGTGGACGTGTTTCCAAGTATCATAATTTCACCGCCTGCTGATAAAACAAAATCATCAATCAATAGAAATCCAGTTTTATATTTACCTTCATTGATGTTGACCACACATAAGCTAACTTGCTGTTGAGATTAAAAAAGGTTTATTGAACATGAAAATATTGTGGGTGTTTTCTTTTGTGTGTGTCGACAAGTCACGTGATTTGTGTGTTGTGACTATATTTCAAAATGTTTGTTTTCATCCTGGTTATTGAAACGCGGTTACAGAGCTGACACTTAAGTATTTTCTACCACACACACTCTGCTACCTTCTCCACATAATCCAATTGTCCTGTAACTGCAAACTGCAGCCGTCTGATAGCGCCCCGGGGGTTGCATGATGTAGGCGTTGGTTAATGACCTGGAAAAATGAATCACACCAAGTGCTTCATATAAACTGTTGAGTCATAGCTGAACCTGAGGTCATTTCAACCAGAACTAAAGCTCCCGAGGCGGTCGATCCAACAGGAGCTCCAGGACGGGTTCTGTTGCGTTATTTAAATATTTATATTCTCTAAAGCTCGATTTTAACCACCAACTAAAACTTTTGTTGACAGGGTTAATGCCGTCACAGTCCTAGTCACTAATGTGTTGCATATTTCCAGTCACAGCTATAGAGTAGATGACAGATGTGTTGGGAAGCAAAGAAGACGACTTAATGCTCCATCCACACACTCTTTTTCCCGGCTGAATAGTCTGCCAGTGGCGGGGAGTGAGGCAGAGGGACCGTTAGACCCAGCCGGCCACCAGCACGCTGTTGGGTTCATTACGACGTGGTTTCATCTAACGTGGGGTGGAAAAACGATAGACGTGGCTGTGCTCTGATCATGGATGTTCTTATAATACATCCATGGCTCTAATGCCAGAAGTGGGTTTGAGTGCGTTCAGGCTAGATTGTCTATCCTGTCCTGGATAGCCCGTATGATGGTACTTCATTTTTATTTATTTTTTACTTGAATTTCTGGATCTGAATTAGTGAACATTGGAAAAAGTATATTCAAATTCAGCTTTTTGAAATTGCAAATCAATACATTTCATATTGTAATTCCAAAGAGTTGAATTCAGAACAGATAAACTCAGACACATGGTTTCAAAGTAAAATATTTCAATGCTACGAATTCAGTTGTGGTTAGATTTCAACATTAAGTATTCAGTGGCTGTTGAAATTCAAATACTTATGTCTCTTATTTGCTTCCACAGATGTGTAGTTCTCCACTCACAACAAAAAATAAATTGTCGAGAGGAAGTGTTTAAAAGATAATGTGGTTACCCGTCAGTAAATGACAGTGTACCTGGACAGAATTACCCCGAGGCAGTAACCTTTATCCAGCTGGTCTGACTAACGGGTGAGACAAAAGATATCATAGTATGCCAGTAAAAAAAATGGCAATAAAATGTCACAGTATAGTATATTAGGAAAAAAATAATTAAAGGATTTCATAGTATGATATGCCGAAAAAAATCTCATAAAAATTTCATAGTATTAGTATGTCATAAAAAATCATTAAAAATGTCATAGTATAGTATGCCATAAAAATATATAAAAACAATTGACAATTGCAGTAAAATAAATCTCGTAAAAAAAAATTTCATTGTATAGTATGCCATGAAAATGCCATATTATGATAGGCCATAAACATTTTTTTTTTTTAAAAAGTCATACTGTAGTATGCCATAAAACAACATTAAAAAATGTCTTTAAAAAATGACATAGTATGGACAAATAAAACCAAAACTATCTGCTTACAAGAGAGGTTTTTTTTAAATAATTTGAGTGAACTGACCCTTTTAAATTCTGTCTGTAGACTGAAATGCACCTTTCTGTGATAAAATAAAAATAATCACACTTCACCGTACACACATCAACCAGACCACAAACTTACACTTTCTTTTGCGTAACCAGATGTGAGCGTCTGCAGCGTTTTGCAGAACTCTTTTATACTCAGTGTTTACAGGCAGAAGGAGGGACTGAATAATTCATCACCACTGATAAGCACCGAAAGCCCTGACTGGCAAGGCTGAGATCACCGATCTGACATCACATTTAGTCCATCTCCATGTTAATATTTATCAAACTTATGTGAAACTCAAACATCTTTTTCTGATAGTAAAGTGTTGCTAAAGGGGGGGCCTGTCCTGAGCCGGGCTCTGATTGGTTGACCTCAGCTTCACATCTGAGAAGAAGACTGCAGACTGTAAATACATTCAGAGCAAATAGTAGAAAACAAAAGCACTTCTCAAAGCTGTCTGAGGGCAGAGGTTTGTCCCTGTTGTGTGGAAAGGATCATGTAGGGAGAACACGTCAATCCAATCAGCCCACTCAGACAGAGAACAGCTAATCCCACTAATACACCACCAGAGGTAGGCAAGGGGAGGGAGGTCAGTCTGTTCATGGAAACCGGGGTCTCGCTTCTTTTCCTGGGATCAGACCATGTGCACTCACACTCTCTTTGGCACTGCTGATCCAAACCGATAAGTCTGAAACATGGGATGGGTCACACTCATACTGATCACATTTCAGTCAACGCAGCCACACATTTTACATCTGTTGCCTTTAATGCAAAGTGACTTTGATTCTGTGAAAAGAGCTGCGAGACAGCATCTTTAAATGGGATCCACCCATGAGCTCTGCTCAAAAAAATCTCCCTCTCCTTCCTGCTCGACACCTCCCGCTCTGGTACGAAAAAAAACAACGTAAAGGGATATGTCGACACACATTCTATGTTTGAAAAGCGCAACCTCGTAACAAATTTCCCTAAAATATGGCAGCGTTTTCCAGTTAAATATAGTTATTTATATTATGTATTCAGTGCCATTGTCTGCCTTTGAGACTTTCAGTGGGCTGTCTCTCTCACAGACACTCTTGGGGGAAGAGACGGAGAAAAGAAAGCTGAATACGAGGACAGACAGTGGTAATCTTCTCTTTTTTTCAATAAAATATCACAATATCAGAGGCCTATTCACTCATCAGGCCAAAGTATACTGTAATGACATCAATGGTTGCCGTGACAACAGGGGGAGGGTGGATGACAACATCCTACTGCGTCTTTTTTAGAGCAGGAGATCACAGCACTGTTCAGGATTAGAGCTGCAACACAAGAAATAAATAAATTTAAGGAAAAAAAAGGCTTGGAGACAAATGCTCGAGCTCTCAATGCAGAGGGGAAAATGAACTTTTGCAACAAGCTGCACCTTTTCTGTGATATTTCACCGTGCAATACACACACAAAAAACAACATTTAAACACTGCAAAGCCTGCAGTACAGGCTGACGTACATGTATAGCTCTGCACGGCGTGTGTTTTCTTATATGAAATCAGCTCTTCATTGAAGGTCATATTGCAGTCATATGCATGTGTCCCCCATTATTCAGCCTCTGTCCCGTGTCTCTGAATACACGCCGAACACATGCTGGCCAGCAGATGGACAGAGTCTGAAATCCCAGTACAGATGACCCAGTAGTGCCTGGAAAAATCGGTTCCTGCAGGCTCTGGGCTGGATGTTACAGCCAAAGCGTCACACACTCTGCTTGAGCGATCCTCATGTTTGCTCTGATATTATCTAGAGTAGAAAATTTGTATAAACCTGTGCTGCATTGCTGAAAGATGAAAGAATAAAGAGAGGAGGGGGGGGAGCTGAAGTGACAAGGTGACTTAAGAAAAAATGAGTGGGCCAACGCTCTTCTCCTGGACTGATGTTTGTCGTTTGTCACCCTGAGAGCATCTGACCTCACTATGTGTGTGTGTGTGAGTGTGTGCCGTGCTGTGTGGGGGCTTTGCTTGACTCCTTTCATTATAAATGACACAGTCCTGGGAGGCAGCTGCATTGACGTCAGGGCTCTCAGCGCTGTCAAGGGCTCTGGCTGCTGAAAATCCCCCCAAATAACAGGATCTAAATAGAAAGAAATAGGTTGCTGCTGCTGTTTCAATACTGCCTTGTGAACTCAAGTGGATTTAGGGGGGCGGATTAGCCCTTCGCCCTCAAGTAATCGTGTTTTAATGAAGATTTTCGGATGTAGGAAAAATTGGAGTTCAAAGCTTTGGCATGTTCCTCCTGCGCCTAATCACGGGCTTTAAAAAAAATAACTTTGTATACGTGAGGGAAAGTCAAAAGCATGGTTCGGTTATCAGTCTCAAAGGCTCCATCTACCATCAGTCCTCCTCCTACTTCGCATATAGCAATAGCTCTCAAGGTGGTCTCGCTGTAGCAGAATGTGCTGACACTCAGCAGCTGTCCCAACCTGTGCATTACAGTATATGTGCATAATGTGCTCTGGCGATGAGGTATGTACAGTCAAAAGGGCTGGGTGGAGGATTGGGAGGGCACATGGCTTCCGAGGAGGGCTGATGGGAGATTTGAGGAGATTAAAAAAGGAAGGTTGAGATTCTCATAAAGATCTCTGCCATGTGATTTATTGCCCTAATCCTCTTTGTTGATTGCTCATTTGGAATTAACGGAACGATGTCTGCTGCATGTTGCAAAAAACAAAGTGCAGCTCAATTTGCTGTGTTGGCTTTAAGACCCTGAAAACTTACTGTAGGTTAAAAAAAAATACATTCAAACTACTTGAGAAAGACAAATATTCTTTCTCAGCCCAGCCCTTATATTGCAGTGTTCCTCTCCCCAGCAATAGTCAAGGTGAAGGCAGATGTCAGCGGCAGATCCTGCCCTGCTCTGCATGGTTCCCTGTGGCCAAAACAGCCCAAAGGACCTGCGCTTTCATCTCCACAGCAGCCGCCTACCAGGTTAGAGCTGACCAAATAAGAGAGCAGGAACATGTCAAATTAATCCCACATTTTCTTGAGTTGTTTACAGGCTGAGAAGCAATGCTTAAAAGGATATTGTTACAAAGCAGACAGTATTTACCATTCTTGGACTTCAGGTTTTTACATCACAAAATCACGGAGGACATAATCAGGCCTTTTTTTTTTTATACTGAACTGTGATACTTAATGATCCAGTCAGACCAAAATCAAGCTTTTCTTGCATTGCACAAACATGTTTGCAGAAAGCACATCACCGGAAACCCATCATCCCCATCGTGAAGCCTGGGGGCGGCATCATCCTGCTTTGGGGACGCTTCTCGGCAGCAGTCTCGGGAAGGCTTGTGAAGATTGAGGAGAAAGCGAATGCAGTAAAAGACGGAGAAATCCTTGAGGAAACCAGTCTGCAGTCTGTAAGAGAACTGTGGCTGGGGAATAAAAAAAAAAATAAAAAATTCCCCAGCAAGAAAAGGAGCCCAAACAAGAAGCCAAAGCTACATGGAAATGGCTTCAAAACAACAATGTTAAGTCCTAGAGTGGCTGTGTCCGAGTCCAGACCTCAAGCCAATCCAGAACTTTTGGCAGGACTTAAAATTTGTTGTGTACTTGTGGTCACCATGTAGCTTGACAAAGCTTGAGCTGTTTCATAGAGAATGGGATAAAACACAAGTGTCCAGATGTGCTGACAGACATAACCACATACCAAAGCAGCCCTTTGTCTACAAATATGGACATGAAGAGAGTGAATATTTTTGTAGTTATATTTTAACGTAATCATTCTCTGGCAAAGTTATTCGCAAGATTATGGCAGCTGTCAATCACTCGCGAACTCCGATCAAGCGGTCAAACTAGGCAGCGCTGATCAGTTATGAATCAATATTCTGTTACTGTAATGCCTATTTCACTCCTCAAATGTTTTCAGAAACATCTTGCACTACTGTCTGGATATAGTGACCATTTTATAAAAATAACTTTAAAATCACATTTGCTCCATTTCTACCCACGGCTGCTTTAAGCCAAGTTTCTCTGAGAGTCACAAAAGCTGTGTCTGCTCGAGAGACTAATATATTCAAGTGATCAAGTTTCTGGTGCTGGAGTAGACTTTGAATATTTAAATGAATCAACCCAAAGCCTTTTCTGGTCTTAAAGGGACTGTTTGTAAGAATCAGAAATTGGTTGTAACAGCGACACCTGTGGCCGTTAAGTCAACGAAAGTCAGCGTCCTGTTGCTGGCGCTCGCCCGTGTGCAGGCGCTACCTGAATGTGAGCGAGCACCCGTCGAAACAGTGAGGCGACACACGACAGCTAAAACCAGAATATCACTCTGTATTTCAGCTGCTTGACAGTAATGTTAGCTGACCAGACGAAGGTCTCTCCATGAATCAATACTGATCCTGGTGTTGGCTTTTCCTGCTTCAGCCTCCCGACCGCAGCCGGAGGAAACGGGAGACACCGGCATCCGGTCGAAGACGATAATGTTACTCGCTGCGGAGTCCCGTCACTTCACATGAAAAAAAAGTCATAGTATATTATGTCGAAAAATTCCATGAAAAAAAAGTCATAGTATAGTATGTCGAAAAAATGTCTGAAAAAAAGTCAAAGTATATTATGTCGAAAACTTTCACCGAAAAAAGTCATATATAGTATGTCGAAAAATTTCATGAAAAAAAGTCACAAGTTAAGTATGTCAAAAAATTTCACCGACAAAAGTCAGTGTAGTATGTTGTAAAATGTCATGAAAAAAAGTCATAGTATAATATGTAGAAAAATTTCATGAAAGTCATAGTATTGTATGTCCAAAAAAGTTGAGTTTTTTAAAAAGTCAAGTCTGCTCACAGCTGTTGTTGCCCGTTGGGCTTCAGTTTGATGTGTTAATATTTGAGCATATTTTTTTTTTTATCTGTGAGGGTTTCTGGACAATATATGTCAGTTTTTTGTTGTTTATTGATTTCCAATAAAAAAAAATTTCAGACATTTGCATGAAGCAATTGGATTTCCCCACTCCCATGTTGACAAGAGTATTAAAAACTTTACAAATCTCCCGTTTTGAACAGATACAAAATGTGTGATTAATCATGGACAATTGTATGATTAATTGCGATTAAAGGGACTGTTTGTAACTTCTTACACGTATAACTCTCCAATGCGCAGTGCTCTATTTTAACAATGACATTAAAAGGTCCAGTGAGTAGGATCTAGCAGTGAGGTGAGGAGATTGCTACTGAAGTATCTCCCGTGTACCAAGCGTGTAGGAGAGCTACGGTGGCCAACGCAAAAACACCAATGGCCCTCTCTAGAGTCAGAGGGCCAACAGAGAGAGAGCGGCGGCGACAGGTGCGAGTTACGGAATCAACTCCGGCCCAAGCATGAAAAGTTGAGTTTGGTTTGTCCGTTCTGGGCTACTGTTGAAACATGGCGGATTCCGTGGAGAGGTGACCCGCTCCCTATGCAGATCGGCTCATTCTAAGGTATCGAAAACACAACTCTTATCAGGTTTTATACACTAAAGATAACACTTATATTCAATTTCTGCCATTAATCCCCTTAGTTGTTAAACACATGCATTTTTTTTGTTGACTATCAAAAACCCAGAGTCAATGATCTATTGTGGATACTTTTTATAGGTACTGCGTTTACACTGGCCATTCAGTTATAAATGTATTAATTCTAATGAAGTAGTTGTTTTGATGATCATTTTTCCTGTTGCTTGTCCATCATGTTGCAAATTAGTAATTACAGTGACAAGATGTCTTTGTGTACTTGAGCAGTAACTAGTTATAGAAGCACGCTACACCGGTTCCTTTGTGTTACTTTATTCAGATCAAGATACAGTAGTACAGCATCCCAATTTTGGAGAGAACTCAAAATAAAAATAAAAGCACGGTCTTCAGGATAGAGGACAATCAACAACAAAATGAGAGGGGACGGGGGAGGAGAAGGGAACTGCGTGAGTATTGCAGGGAAAGACAAAAGTTTCTTTTATCAACAGAGACGATACATTTATTCAACCCGCCCATAACCGCCCCAGCTCCCACCCCATAATAAAACATTATGCAGCCTTACGTACACATGCTCCATGTCCGCCACCCCACTTTCTTTGAAAGCATGCACTTGTTTTCCATCGTGTAGAGATTTGTAAGCAAGAATCGTGGGTGGCCCTTTTACATTCACTAACCATATGCTTTTAAATCTCATGTACAGTGGAGGACTTGGCATGGATTTAAGGGAGATCTGGGTGGCTCTAGGACACAAAGAGTGCCATGATTTTATTAAGCTCACGGCCCTCATAGCTGTAGTCAATTTAGCTTTGCCATCCCATTAACGTCCAAGCAATGAAGTGTCCCTTACAGAAAAAGAACATCGTCTCTATACAGGATAGGTGAAAACGGTTTACCCAGGCATACTAAAAGAAAACATCACTGCTTATCAAGGTCATTGGCACAAAGATTAAGAGCAATGCCGAGAACATATTGCAGAAAATCACAACTGACAACTACTTCCCACCCTAGCACATCAACAAAATCACTGAGGATTTGGAGGAGGGATAATTATGAGCAACACTTTACGACTGAGCTGGTCCCTATTACAGTGGCCCGATGTAATTCATTTGTTTGACCAATTCAATCAGTGTTGCTGCAGAGAACAAACAGTGCACAAGGGCATGGTAGGCTGGTTGATAGAGTTGGAAAAGGACACTAGTTGAAGTTGATTAGTACATGCAATCATTGAGAGAGTTCATCAGATTACATGCAGTAATGGACACCCCTTTGTCCAAGCTTTGCACAGAACAATCATGTGAAGCATTTCACAACAGGTTTGGTCTGCTGGGAAAAAAAGTCTAGTAGACCTGCACAGACTTTTCAATCACTTCTCTCGAGAGCCACAGCAGTGTCTCAGGGAAAAGAGAGCGATCAAAGGGCTGATTTGGGAGGAAGCTCTGCAAAATAAACAGCTTGCTGCACCATCTGCTGCTCAAAGTTTGTGTCTAGCATTGGGAGAAAAGCGCCGCAGTACAGAGAGCTAGCACAGCCCTAGGTGCTAGGTAGCGAACATAGACATGTGGTAAGCTGCAACGATTGTGGCTAAAGTACAACAGTGGCCGAGGATGTAAAAGGGAGGAATGTGAGAAGGGTTTTGGTTAGCGATGCCTAGCTAGTACAGTAGCACATTAGTCAGCATGCACTACTTAATGCAATTCCATCACACTTTGCCTGCGTTAAAGCGCCCATTTACAGCAAATAGGTTAACGAAGAAGCCTGTGCTATGCCTGGATATGGTCTACTATTGGACATTAAACAAAAGAGAAAAAAAATGATAAAAACAATTGTTAACAGCTTTTTCTATACATTTACCAGTTGTTCCTGAACATCAATAAATATCTTGTAAAAGTGTTTGCGTTGTTGTCTTGGGTGGTTGTCTGGTTCAGCCATGTTGGGTTGGTTATGCTAGGGCCAGAACTGTGTCAAAATGAGAAAACAAGAATAAGATTTCTTATAAGCTGAAGTTCAAAATTCCTGTCAGATTTGATTCATGTCATTTAAAGTTTGTTTACAAAGATAAAAAGGAGAGAATGCTTACCACTGATAGCCTCCTGGGCAAAGTACTTGACATCCATGTCTGTGTCCGTGGCCAGCTTCTCCAGCACTGGCTTCACTTCTGTTTGAAGGGCACTTTAGGACAAAGACGATGGGAATTATTAAACAAATTGACAATGCTGGTTCTTGATTTCAGTGTGATGGCACATTTCGGTCCGTGTGGAGAGAAAACATCTGATGCCAACATACTTGCTGTCAAGGACGGGGCCGATCTTCTGAAGGGATTTGGCCACGTTGAAGCGAACGTTAGCCACCTGGTCATTGGACATCTTGAGGACCACTGGTAGCATCTGCTTAGTGGTGATGTCCTGGCCACATGCCTCTGACAAAGCCTGAGACACACAATACAGATGGTCACCAACAGTAAACATTAACAGACAATGGACAAATATGTTTTTAAAAAAAAGAAACTATTACAGTCAAAGACAGACTGATAAATAGTACAGAAAAATGGGTCGCATTAATGGAAAGTTTGACTCACGTTGATGCAGAATAGAGTAGTCATCCTGTGGAGGTAATTGGGGTCGTTGGCCATGCCCAGCACTTTGGGCACGATGGTGTTCTGAGCCCACTCCGCTCCAAACTTCTCCACCAGCTTCATTAGGTTACAGGTGGCCGCCTCACGGATGGCATACACTGGAAAATGACAGTGACATACAGCATTCTGTGTGAATGGTATTCTTGAGTTTCGTCTATTTATGGGACTCCATGATGTAGAGGAAATCACGTGGCTCAGGTCTTGTTTGTTTGACAGCACCTGGATGTTGCTCAATGTCCTTCCGGATCATACTCTTCATATACTCAGAATCATTTTATGCTCAACAGATTATAAACCCCTGGAGGCACATTTGTGGCAATAGGCTATATAAACAAATAGAAAACAGCAAACTTAAAATACTCAGTCCAGCTCTCGGGACTAGGCAGGCATGATGGGAAATGTGGGTCGTCTCTGACCTTAAAATCGAAAGTCAAATCGAATTGTGGATTTGTGACACCCCTAACAAGGCAAAAGTGATCTTGGCTCACATACCCCCGGTCACTGCTTGGCTGAAGCCAAAGGTTTTGCCCTTTTGGAACTAATGGAACGAGTTCTACTCAGGAAACGAAATTGAAGTCGAAAGAAATCAGTTTTTGGCCAAAATCAAAAAAATTGGGCACCCTGGACTTCTAATCCCGAAAAGGCACAACTAGACCACACTGTCAACCATCATACCAAATTTGAAGTTCCTAAGTGAAATCGTTTCCGAGTTCTGCTCCGGAAACTAAAGTGTGACATGCGAACGGACGGAAGGACGGACAGACACGCAGAGCGCTATACACCCCTGACTACGTTGTAGGGTATTATAAACAATACTGATGTGACTTAATTCACGCAGACAATATTCATATGATGGAAACGTCTTACAAAGTCTAACTTCACTCAGTATACTGGGTAAATACACAGAAATTTCTAAGTATCAATTATCAGGAAGATTAAAAACATCGGAACTCATGGCAGTTGTATGTCACGTGAAAAGTTAAAATGATAGAAAAAGACAGCTTTGTAATAGAGTCAGTGAGGCAAAGACTCTGGGCTGATTTTGTAGTCCTGTCTTGCTTTGAAGGACTTACGTAAGGGTGGCACAGCCCTAACCCCAGCCACAGCCAAACACACACACACACACACACACACACACACACACACACACACACACATACACGGAAACTCACACCAGCAGCATTCCAATGATGTAACCCAGTTGGCCCTTTGTCCTCAATAGCGAGCGTGTGTGTGTCTCTCTAATTGGAAAACTTGATATGAAGAGAACATTATATACTCCGAGTGAAAAATGTGTGCAGAAGTCAATGTGTCCGGGTTATAAAATGGAGCAGGGTGTGTTGTGTAGCTCTACTGGTACACAGCTCTTCCAGAAAATGAATATCGGGGATCGTCTCGCAAAACAGTTTAAACTAGAGAGAAGTAGGGCTGTCAAAATCGTCCAAAAATTATGTTCTAAAACTACCTGAATAACTATCTGAATAACTAGCATCCACAAAGTAGGTTAATAGAGCAAGTATGACAGAGCACAACAGAGTAGCTTAACAAATTCAGACTCCAGTGACACAAATTCTGATGACAGCTTGTCACAAACTTGTACTACAGGTTGTAATTGTCTTTCACATTTCCGTTTCCATACTCACAGCCAAAGACGTTTGAAAGAAGAGGGCTCTTATTCACAGCCTTGTATCAGCATGTACATGATAGCAGAGAGCTGCAGATTGCCACATCTCACATAGCCCCCAAATTTTCTCACTAATAGTGCAGTATTCGAGCGATAAGGAGACCTGTCTGTCAACTGGCCGTGCTCAGGTGTGCAAGAGCAGTGATGCTTGGAGATAGATCATTCAAAAAAGGGCTAGTGCATTATAAAAGTTGTCACAGGCTGCTGCAGAGCACCTGGGGCCAAACATAAAATGATCAAGACTGGAAAATGTGCGAACGAGAGATTTGGGGGTTAGTCCCCAGGAAGTTTAAAGATTTTTGGGAGGGTATTGTGTTGTAAGAACAGAAATAAAACTAGAAAACAGGGACAATATTTGGACTAAATCTGAATTCATAGAATAACAGTATTGCCAATAAAGCTGCTTACATAAGCATCTCTGTTTAAGCAACCACTTGTAAAAGACATGCACAACGTCATGCCACAAAACAGTAGGTTTTTGGTCTCAAGTTCAATTTGTTAATACTAGGGCTGTCAAAGCCAACGCGATAATAATGCGTTAATCCAAATTCGTTTTAACGCCACTAATTTCTTTAACACATTGACGCAACTTAATTTTTTAGGTTGTAGCCGGCTCAGTTTTAAAGTTAGAGTGAAGATACTGGCATCATATGAAACAAGAAAACCTAAGAAATCCACTGGTACCAACCATGTCATAATAGCTTGTCGTGAAGGAGGCTAAATAACACTCCATACTTGCGCTAAACTTGGAGAGGAAAAACTAGCATGGCCATTTTCAAAGGGGTCCCTTTGACTAAAAATGTGTTCTCTATGGGTACCCACGAGTCTCCCCTTCACAGACATGCCCACTTTATGATATTCCCATGCAGTTTTGGGGCAAGACAGTCAATTCAGCACACGGACAGCTGTTGTTGCCTGTTGCCATTTTATGTTTGTGCATTTCTTTATGGCAAGTGTAGTACCTGTCAGTGTTTTGTGTTGTTAAATAATTTACAATAATAAATATATACATACATTTGCATAAAGCAAGCATATTCGCCCACTCCCATAATGATACGAGTATTAAATACTTCACAAATCTCACTTTAAGGTACATTTTGAACAGATAAAAAATGTGTGATTAACTATGGACAATCATGCGTTTAAATATTTTAATTGATTGACAGCCCTAGTTAATACTTTAGAAAACCCATAAAAGTGCCTTACCGTGGTCAATGAGCCAGGCCATACAAAGGGTGTTGAGCTTCTCATCAAAGAATTCCACTCCCTGAGAAATCATGGACACAGTGAAATTAGAGCACTTTTCTGGATGTCTACAGTCAAATCAGACCTGATAAAGTCTGTTTGTCTGCACATTGCTAATATTTCTGGTTCTACGCATGGTACTAATTAAAAAACAACAACTTTAAAACATATTCTATATGGGTTTCAGCTGTGTTCCCAGACTCCATGACTCACCAGCTGTCCTGCCAACAAGGGCATGTACTCTATGATGGCGAGGCGGACCCTCCACTTTGCGTCCTCCGCCAGCTCCACAATGGCCGGCAGCAGTGACTGGGAGAGCTGACGGATGCCAATCACCTCGTTCACACAGTCAAGGTTTGAGATGATGTTGAGACGCACCTCGGGGCACTGTGACAGAAAAACTAAGATTAGCGTGTAAAGCTTATGGCAGCACGCCTTCATCAAAACAAAATATTTCCATAGACAAATCATTAAAAGCTAGAAAATCTGCATTCAAAGTGCCATTGAAATTACCAGCAACAATGGATCTAAAAGTTGGGTAATTGGGATCTTAATGTACCATAGGGAACCCTTACATTACAGGAGTTATAGAATATGTAACCTGCATAAAGTCTAATTCAGTTTTTGTTATCCAATCCAATTACAGTCCAATGCATGTTATCAATCTCTGACTTATGTCAATCGAGACTGTAGAAGGAGTTGTTGCTGAGTTTTGTTGCCAATGTTCGTTGTAGACTTGTAGGAATAATCCAAGATGAAAGTAGCATGGCTATTTCAATAAAAGGTGGAGCTCTACAGGCATTGTTTGCTTTGATGGTGTGCAACCTTTTTTCTGATTAGTCCACATAAACCTGATATAATCTACATTTAAAAAGGTTTTAACTTCATATTGAACAACTCTAGCACCGTTTTTACTCTCTCAAAAGCGTAAATTTCTTGTCTCCAGCCAAGCCCCTTGTCTTCCAAGTAGTTTTGTCTGGAATAACGTAAACAAGGTTTATATCCAAGAACCTTAAATGGAGATCTGCTTTAGTTCAAATTTGGACAGGCTATGAACAACTGGAACAGCCACATTTCTATCCATATATTCCAAAAAAACAGAAGCCCTAAACTGCACAATGATTTAACACTCAGTCAGGCTTGTTGATTACGTGGGAACAGAGAAGCACCCAAATAAGGCACAATAACAATTTGAAATAATTCAGCTTTTAAATGGATGGCATGTCTGTAGAACATTCTCCGTCTTGCTCCCTTTAAACTGTCCTCAGCACCTTGAATTATTGAAATTTGCAAGTCAAAGCTGTCAGTTTGGACATAAATCTAATTAGACACTCTTGGTCTTGCGTTTGTGCTTTGAGGAAATGGGGCCATCTTTAAATAGGACTAAAGAAAAAAGCAGTAGAAGAGCTGACAGCCTCAAGCCTTCCAAAACATTTATATACATTTATGGCTAAACTGTCAAACTCATGTCTAATCTCAATATGCAAATTAATGTCATGGAAATGTATTCATAGGACAAGATGTGACTGGGCTACTGTTGTTCTAGATGAACCTGTTACGTTAGCTGATGAATGTCCTTGCACATGCTCTTTCTACAACCCAGCCTGTGATAACTTTAGGATGACTCAAAACACATTGTTGTACAAATGTGTTACTGCAACAGCTCCAGGAACAAATCATTTCAAAAAGGTATGTCTAATATTGACAGTGACTGGAACCGTAGCCTACATTTACTACTTACTAATGTACACAATCAAAATGCATCTAGCAATAACTTGTCTAGTTGCACTGTGTCCAGCTTTTCATTATGCTTCCCTCTAGACACAGCAATTTGGTATTCTAATTGTAAGGATTGTTCTAAGCGTCAGTCTGGCTGCCAACTGCATGAATCATCCTCCTACCCAGCCAGGTGGCAGCCAGGTAGCAGTCAGGTACATGTGGTGGCTGTGGCTAAGTGGCTGTACCCTGTCTCAGACGTGCTGATCCTCAAAGGCCAAAGAAGTTGGTCAAACTCAGGCGCTTCACAGGAAGCTTTTGTTGTGAATGTTACCAAACTAAGCACTGCCTTGAGGATTTCCAAAGCCAGCTGTGTAAAATATAAAAAAAGAAATTGAGGCCCACGATTACAAGTCTGTATTTCCTTTACCTCGTCCTTGAGCTGAGCCAGGAAGAGAGGCAGTAAGTGCTCTATTGTGTTGTCCTTGCCCAGGATGGTTGAAAGGCCCATAATGACTGAGGCCAGGGCTGACTTCACATGCTGGTTGGTGTCTGAAACGAGTTCCTGGTCAGAGACGGGACACACAGGAGACAGAAAGATCAGCACAAACAAATAGTTGACACAGAAAGTACGTAAATAAACATTAAGACTACTGCTATGGGTCATATTCACGACACACTACAGAGAGGGAAGCTATAATCTAGGCCACAATCGTGTAATACGCAGAAAAGTGGACGTAATACTAGTTCAGATAACAAACAGTCATTACAGTTATCTACTGTAGGGGAAATAAGTTCAAATATGTTGTTGACAGAAACAACGTAATATAATTATGGGGCACAGAAATGGCCTATTACCCTGTTATGCTCACTGATTATATCAAACATAACTGATCAAACCAATATCACATGGAAGCTTTTAGTAGAAAGAAGTACTGGTAAATTGTATGACCTTTTTTTATAGCTTTCTAAGGTTGTGTGTCAGTGACAGAATGACCCTTTGTGACACTGATCTGTACCTTTTACAAACAATAGTTTATAGATCCAGGAATTTCACTGCAGGTCCTCCTATACTGCCATTACTATTAGTGAATTAAAACAAAATAAACTGGTAATGATATAAGATTTTTTAATCAGTAGCACTACGACAGAACTTATTGTTGAACAAAAAAACAACAGTGCCACCTGCTGTTCAAAATCAGACCAACACTGGCACACAGACACATAATGTCTGTCTAATGTATAACATGTCCCCTTAATAGCCTGGGTACCGTTAGTGGGCATCTTTGGATATCTAAATGTCTGCCATCTCTACCGGTTGTGGTCAGACCATCTGTGGTGTATGTGACGCTGTTTACTTGAATGGAACTTATAGATTACTCAGATCAATAGCATCAAAGCAAACACACGGGTCATCAGTGGAGAGAGCAGTGGAAATATTTCTATTCCTGACCTACACCAATATGCTGTAATCCATGATCTTGTCATAAGATCATGTCTTACTCATTAACTGCTGAGATCTGGGGAAATTAAGTCTAGTAGGGTAAGCAATACACAGCTTGTAAACAAAACCAGTTTTACCACAGTTGGAAGAGAAAACTAAAAAAATGTGAAAAAAAATCATTACTGTGTTTTAAATGTTCATTGAATTTTACAGAGCACTTCCTGGCTCAACCTACTGTACTTATGAGCACACAGTTTTTATAAGCAACTGACAATATATAATAGACAGTGTAGTGTACACACTTTCATTTTCGTATCTGTATGAGTGGTTTGAAAAATGCTTTCTGCTTTCTAAAAACACTGTTTTGACAACTTCTGTTGCTTGCCCTTTAGGCCTAATTACCACACTTGAGATATCAGCAATTCCGTTGGTAAATAAAATATTATCAGTATCAAAAGGAATAATGGCCAGCATTATAAAAGTAAGACCAAAGTTGTAAAAACAATCGTTTTCATTTAGTCAGACACCACATGCATAAACGCTTTGGGGAAGACTATAAAAAGATAAGCCTCTAGTCCTTTTCCATGCTTAACACATAGCAACTCAAAGTGTTTTTTGTTCAACTGAGAAGTGAAGCAGCGGGGAAATGTCACAATGTGACAGACAGAAAAGTTTATTTTTTACCTTGACACAGGGCAGAATGTGAGTCATGATGATTTGCTCACGATTGTCCTCTGGGAGGTTCTCACAGAACTCTAACAAAAAGAAGAAGAGTACATCATCAAAATGTGGAACAGACTGGACAAGAAGCTGAAACAAGCTGTTCAGTTTGTTTTTTTTAATTACTGTGTGTTCATGTACTGACCTTTGACTTTGTTGGCTGCAGCAGCACGGACCTCAGCTTCACAGTCCTTCAGAAGATTCTGGAAGGCCGGGACCAGATCGTTCTTGGTGATCTCTGGTCCCACTGCTTTCTGGAGCTACATTCAGAGAGAAATCAACATGTCTCAATATCCAAATAAGCATCTGGAGATATAAATATCAATACAAAAGACATGGATGGATTTTAGTATAGAATCAGGAATAGAAGGGGGGTTAAAAAAGAGACGGAACATTAACAAGTGACATACCAACTATGATGACCGAAGTAATATCTTTACCCAATCGTTTTCAATTTTCAAAGTTTAGGCTGTTCTTTAATTGAGTCGGAAAATTGGCTCCAACAATAAGCATGCTTAGATGCAGATAAACCTTCCATTAAGCCAGTTCCGGCATCACATGCCAAAGGCCTGGATGCATTGCAACAGTCTGGTTAAGCAGTCTGAGTAAGACAAACCCAGTTAAGGATGATCTATGCCAACATTAAATAGGTTACTGTGTCATATAAAGATCAGCAGCATTCTTTTCTTTGTCAACTGTCTGCATCTGCACAGCGGCATGGATAGATTTTGGTGCCAATATAAAGCCTCAAAATAAAGCCTAGCAAGTACCCTTAAAAAACTAGATGTTGAGAAATAAATAAAAGGTTCAACATGCCCACATGAACCTTTTAATCATTGAGTCAATGATCAATAATGTTTTTTAGCAAATGTAATGAATATAAAATAAAAAATAAACCTAAAAAAATAGTTTGGTGAAGGTTTTCTGAATGAGCTAAATAGACTGGATTCACTGAGTTTCATCAAAGTGCAGTACAGGCAGAGGGATGCAATTAAAGTGGACTTTTAATCACCTCTGAATAGATTATCAATCCTCATTTTTTTTTTTTCCATAGTGTAAAGCGTCTTTGAGTCCTTGAAAAGCACTATATAAGTTGAATTTATTATTATTATTTATGTAATTGTCATCAGGGTCTGAAATTAGCACCCGCCAAATGCAGGTAAATTGTTGTCAGTGGCAGGTAAAACTGTCAAGCCATCCGCCACTTAAGCGGGCAGGGAAAATGCTAGGGATGTGAATCCAGATTCGGTACCCATTGAGAAAGTTCCTAGTTGTCATGCCTCTGTGACTATCGATTCCTTTTAACAATGCTTTCCGACAGTTACGCATGAACAATGAGGTACCGTCATATGCACGCTGTATCAATGTCGGCACATGGTCGAGTACTTGCTCAGGATGAAGGGAAGGCTGAAGCACATACAGAAAGAGGACGGACCCACCGGTCTATGTGTACATCAGATCTAAAATGTTATTCTTTCATTTAGCGCATAGATTTAAAAAAATGGCAGATAAAATTTCCGAGTGTCAGACAAAAAAATAAATACTTGCCTGCCACCGTGGCAGGTAGTGAAAGAAGTTAATTTCAGACCCTGATCGTTATCAATCCCTTTTTAGGTGGAAGTAAATACAAACTGGTTTTATTGCTTTATCTTTGTTTCCTGAAATTTCAACTGACTTTCTGGGAAATGTTTTTTGGTAAACACCCATAGTCAGATGACAATTTAATTATACAATCTCATCTCTGTGGATCCGGTTCAAAGATATGTCTGGGGCATGCTTTTTCAAGCATAGCACATGATTATGAAGGAATGGAAACCAGTTAGCCTAACTCATTCAAAGGTGAAAAATTAGCTACAGCTTTCAACACATAGCTCTAATGTGAAAAAAACCTTTGCATACAAAAGACTGTTGTATGATGTGCACCAGTGAATGCATGTTATCTCTATTCATCAGTGATGCAAACACATTTATGGTGAAAAAAAGAGCGCGATACCCAAAGTAAAAAAAATATATCCAACAGCGCAATATCATAGAACCATGCAACGAAGGGCTGTGCTGAATGCTTAAATAAAAAGGAAATTTCAAAAGTATCTGGAGTAGCCAGCTAGTAGTAAAAAAGTAGTCAGCTTATGCAAATTTGATTCCTCTGGCACATTCTAATGCCACTATTCATCATATAAACTGATCTTTATTATTGCATATTTTAATGAGTTTGTCTGCCTGATTGTAAACATGTACAGTGAATTATTATAAAGGCGAATTATGCTTCTAGTGCGTTTTAGCCCACACAGTCTGTAAATCCCTATTAATATTTAAAACCAAGCCTATTCCTGACTGATCAGAGCTTTGTAATTAAAAAAATAATAAATAAGGTCTAATGATTCTCATCTATTTGACAACTTCACTGCAAGGTTTACCAAGACATGCCACAACAAAGGTTAATGTAATGTTTTACTAGAAACATGAACGCACTCTTATTCAACAAAAATAAACAAGGTTATTTTAAGGGGAACATGTTTTTAATCCCATGTCTTATATAGCCTATTTATTGGTTTTAAATTAAATTATTTATAAAAATAACTGAAATAACAAAACATGTGAATCACTTGACTCAAATCATATGAATACTAAATCAACCCAACTTCATGTTGCGCCCTGGAAAATATTAATCATGAGCACATGTCAATATTGTTTGAGCTAAAGGGTTCTTAGAAAATGGACAACTTGAAAGCAAATCTAAATATGACTCAATTGCCATGTTTTGCCAAGACAGAAGTTGGGGGAAATAAGTTGGCTGCTTACCTCAGAGAACTTGTCAGCCACCATGTAGCGAACCCTCCAGGATTTGTCTTCTGCAGCCTGGCGCAGGGTTGGCATTACCAGGGTCTCAAGGTCCTCCTGAGGCAGCAGAGTGGCGATGCTGACACATGCCTCCACAGCCAGCAGTCGCACTGAGTCCTGATGGAGAAAAATAATAGAATCAGTTTGGCCATCCCTGGGTTCAACAGTCTGAGAGTCTGAATTTAGGTTGAGAAAAAGGAAGATGAGTGATCATACCTGCTCATCAGAGGCCAAAGCAGTGAAGAGGGAAATGATGTCACTTTTTACATAATCCAGCTCCAGGACTTTGGCAAACTCTCCCAGTTTAGATGCTGCAGCACGACGCACCATAGGAGTGTCATCTGAGCACAAGGTGCGAAAATGCCTAGAGATAAACACAAACAGACATTTTATCAGAGAAAAGTGACTAACCAAACCTGGTTAGAAGCCTGAAACAATCACCTCAGGTATACATTGAATAACATGCCTAATGTCATGTCATACATAAGGTACAAAAATGCAAATACGGATTTAGTGCACTTACTGACGGATCTCAGCCTTGACAGTGCTGGAGACGCGGGGATAACAGACACTAAAGAGGCCGCAGGCAGATGTACGAGAAGTGAACCAGTCACCACTGGCCAGCCGCTTGACTAAAGGCTCAAAGTGGACCTCCAGGTCAACTGGAGAGTGCTCCTGAGAGATCTTCCGCAGGGACTCCACAGCTTTGTCTCTGACTACTGTCTCCTCCACTGTAGCTAGGCTCTCCAGAGGAGGCTGTGTATATAGAAGGAATAAGGTTAGATAGGGTTAGTGTTCTTCAACTAGTCACATATACAAAACATATGAAGATGTGTATGTAGTATTCTAGACTTCTAATATGTATACAAATGTAGAGGGCAATACCAAATACATTAATAGTTCAATCTTCATAGATAATGTTACAATATTTTGGGTTTAGGCAATTTTACGCATTGTGGTCTATGTGGGGAAAAAAAACAACTTTAAAACTTCAGTAATTTCTAGGGCTGTCCCAAATACCATTTTTTGCATTTTTAATTCATCTTAAAAACAACTACAATGGCATTCGGAGAGCGCAGACCTCCGCCAAGGTGCGTGACACTCATTCAGCAGCCTTGTTATGTCTCTATAACGTTACACGACGTTGTCTCTCATCCCGTCATCTACCGCTATTTTCTTTCTCACCGCGGACGGCCCGCAGCTGCCGCCGCACCTTGGAGTCTCGCCACACATCCAAACACGTATCTATCTGCTCTCAGAAGGAAGATGGCGGGGTCATGCGTCATCAGTTACACTGCGCATGTGTAATACCCTGTGGTCTTAATGCTCAGGCTGATCGGAATTCTTAAAAAAAAATCCTGAATCCGGATCATGATCCGGATCGCCACCAAAATCTAATGGACTGTTCATTGTGCCACACCCCACCCCTCTAAAAAAATTCATTAAAATCCATAGCGAACTTTTGGAATATTCCTTCTAACAGACAGAAAGACAGACAAACAAACCAACGTCGGTGAAAAAATTGCCTGTAATAAGTAATGTGTGCGAGACACACACACACACAGCCTGATATCTAAACTCTCCAGTGACTTACCAAAAGACAGTGGACGTACTCTGGCCCTCCCACCAACATAGTGAAATTGCCAAGCTGCTCTGCCAAGGCCAAGAGCACCTCATCTTCATCATAGATGGTGTCTAGGGGGATTACAAGAAGACTCGTTAAAAACTTAGGAGCACATATATATATATATATTCAGTTCTGAAATGTAACACATTGACTGACAGTTATTGCAAAAGCTTGGAGTGGTTTAAAGTACAACACATGCAGCATTTCTCTATGTGACAACCTTTTGAAAATAAAAACTGATGTCATAACTGCTGTGTCTAACATCAGGTGATTTATATGATTCACTTTTATTACCTGTGAGGAAAGGAAGGAGTTCAGTCCGAGTCCTCTCAACACCAAGGGCCAGTGCAATGGTGGACAGCTTCTTGATGCTGTTCAGTCGCAACTGTACACAAAAATGGGCATTCATTAGGGTTCACAATAAAGTGTAAGCACATTTAAGAAACAGTGTCAGTAAATTAACGTTAAGTCCTGCTTGTACCTAGCTAACATTAGCCCAGGTTGTATTAAAAAGAAGGTATGTCATGTTACAGTCTTGGCTACGGTCCACGTCTTTGCAATAAGTAACGTAGCTAGCTAACTTTAGTGTATGTATATATATATAAATATAAATATATATACAAACAAATATATATATAAACAAATATATATGTTTTTTCAATACTTTATTTAGAAAGATCAACACAGTAGTTACATAAAGTAGGCTACATGTTCAGATTTTTCATTAAAGAAAATGTAGTAAATATATTCCACAGTATAAAAATGAAATAAATCATACAACAAATAAAATGTAAGGCAAGGAAAATAAGTGGAATAAAAAGAAAAAAGAATAAAAACAATTAGGGTCTGTTAAACAATTGGAATAGATGTGAAATATCTAAATAATCTAATAGTTTTTTGTTGCCAATTCAGTGTTTTCAATCGTAGTTTCGTTTTAAAGTCAGTATCTTTAAAAGTGTAAAAGGAGGGTAGTCTTGTAAGCCATATCATTTTGTGGATATAATATTTTGCTAAGATACTGTATTAATCAAATTGATTATGTAAATGTCATCTGACAAAAAACTGGGATTGTTAAAAGCCAGTGATATCTCAATCAAATAAACAATGCACACACATATTGTTGAAGTACCAGGTGATGTTTTCAGGCATCCTTTGGTCATCACAGCCAATATTAAGGAAGTTCCTTCCCTTATTTTCTACTTCAAATATATTGCTTCTAATAAATAAAGCTCAACCCTGTTAAAGCCTTTTATAACTTTAACATTAAATTGATGGGAGTAGTCATTATCCCATAAGACACTGCCAACCCACCTCACAAGGAGCATTGGAGAAGCATTTGAATCAATGAAGTGGAATAGACCATTGCTTTAACAGAGTATTACACACTGCAGCCACAACAGATAGATGTGAAATATCTAAATAATCTAATAGTTTTTTTGTCCAATTCAGTGTTTTCAATCGTAGTCAAATATGTTTTAAAGTCAGTATCTTCAAAAGTGTAAAAGGAGGGTATAGTCTTGTCAGCCATATCATAAGATACTGTATTAATCAGATTAATTATGTACATTTCATCTGACAAAAAACTAGCTTTAAAGTCATATCAAAAGGTGTTAAACTGAGATAGCTAACTGAATCTAAATGATGTTTTTGACATGAATAACAACAGTGAGCTGTACACACACCGCGGCCTTGCTGTTGTGATAAAACCAATGACCCGGTTAGCTCGTCTTACTCATACTCACTGTGTTACTCTTTGCATTTACAGTTTATATTACATTCACAGTTTCTCCAGATAAGCAGTAAACGTCGTAACCATGGCAGTAAACCACCTATATGTGCGGCAGCAGGGTGCGCCCGGTAGAGAACTCCTCACAGGCCTCTCGTTAGCGGTTAGCTTTATGTGCTAGTTAGCATCCGTTAGCTGCTAATTCAGGCGAACAGCGGCTGAAACGCGTCCTCATTTTTACTGAACAGTACAAATGGAGATTTTAAAGTAGTTAAACTCGTGTTATTAGTACCTGGACGTCCTCATTTCGCAGCTCGTCGATGAGAACAGCGATCGGGTAGAGAGAGTCGTCTCCATCAGCTCCGGCCATTTTGGATACTGTTGCAGTTACCGGAATGGCGTTGCTGTGCTGCACTACGGGGTTTCTGACAGAGAAGAGCGGTTTGCAGGGGCTCCTCCCACCTCCACTAACTGCACTGCTGCTGCCTTCAAGACACCACCGAGAAAAACCGCCAAGGGAACACTCTAGGCCACACATTTAAAACATCACGCACAAAAAAAAGAAATACTTTATGAAAACAACGTTATTTCAGTAACACTAAAAGCTCCGAATTGTGTAATAAATAAATTAATCCAATGGTTACAGCCAAAGTCCTAAATATAAAATTATAATCTATACGTAAGTAGGCCAACACTGTAAAGAACGACCTTACAATTATTCACCAAATGCAACCTAAA